>NC_046262.2:32626928-32929023 GCF_009819885.2 Catharus ustulatus
GTACAACTAGCAGTCTCTCTTATCTCAAGATCTTCATCTATGTTAAGAAATGTTAAGTGGAAGTCTAGTCATAGTTTGGATGAGAATTCAAATCATACCTTATCTTCAATGTCCATTCTTATGTTCAGATAAATTTCAATATGACAACATCTTTATTGTATGTGTTATATCTATTTATTTCCCTCAAGGCTTATCCATCATGATGACTGCCTGGATAGGAGTCTATATCCCTTGCTAGTCAAGAAACATTGGCTTTGTACCAGAAAATGCTTTGTGTGCAAGATGTATACAGCAAGGTATGCTACATTCTTGATGCTATTGTGGTCTTAATTAAGTCTTCCTAAGTGCTGCTACTAACTTAAAAAAATAGTAAAAATCAAAGCTGTGTATGTGTTTCTGAATAATAATCTTCACTCTTCAAGCACTCATCTTCTTCATGTTCTTTTGCATATCTGGAGCTTGGCTATCTTACCAATTACAGTAATTTCACGAATACAAGCGGCAGCAATTAGACAAAAATTTTGGTGGAAACCCGGAAGTGCGGCTAATATTTGGGTGCTGCTAATTTATGAACAAAAATGTGATATCTGCCCTTACCTAGTATCATGCTGGTCCAGTCTCGAGCCGAAACAGTCTGAAATCCATGGTTCCCCGTTGTTCCGACGATGAACCAATCAGAGAACAGCTTATTGTCTGCCTGTGGATGGCAGCGTTACTGAGGGGTGGGGGTTGTTATCGGGATGAGTTACCTCGGCAAGTTACCTCGGCAGTTCGATAAAAGTGTGTGATATTTCTCTGTACTTTTTAAAGTGTTTTCAGTCTTGTGCGCTGCGGGGCTGGCTGGGCTCGCAGGGAGAGGGCTGGGGGAGCCTCTCGCCCCGCAGGGAGAGGGATGAAGCGGGCGATCGGCTCGCAGGGAGAGGGCTGGGGGAGCCGCTTAGCCCGCAGGGAGAGGGGTAGAACGGCCACTCGGCTCGCAGGGAGAGGGCTAGAGCGGCCGCTTGCCCCACGGGGCTGCGAGGGGTAGAGCGGCCGCTCGCCCCGCAGGGCTGCGAGGGGTAGAGCGGCCGCTCCTGTGCCAGCACGGAGATGTGACTCCGCTCGGAGCTCAGCTGCCTGCCCGCGTGGCTGAGCAGCTGTTTAAAGGCAACGCGGATCCATTGGGAATGCTCGCAAAATGACCACACTATTGTTCCTGTCTTTTTCGGCTTGTAAATAAAGGATGTGTCTTTTTTCACTTGGAAACAATGTTTCCGAGGTCGGCAGTAAGCCAGTAAGCCCCGGCGATCCCGCGATTGTGTTACTAAATGACGACTTTGTGAAAGTTCGCGGCGAACTAAAGTGTGGCTAATATTCCGGGTGGGGCTTATTTATTGACAAAGACATCAATGTTGCCAACACACCGGATATGCGGCTTATACTCTGTGCGGCTTGTATTCGTGAATTTACCGTACTTTTGAAAATCCTGCTTTTGGGGGAAAATGCATTTTCCTCCTTTGCAAGACGCGTTTCAAATTCATTTACCAAAAATCATACAGCACTTTTGTTTAGTCTAGCATCTGCGGAGGTATAGATCTGTCCAACTCTAACATAATGAAATCTAGAGATTTTTAAAAGGCATTTAACTTTCACCAGAGGAAACTCCTAACCTCTACCTGAAAACTGTGGGCTCTGCAGCTGTTACTAAAGGAACTCTTTGTGATTTTTTGCACTTTAAAGAGCAGAATATGAATTTGGTGTTCTTTATACATTAATTTAGATATGAGACAGACTTTCAATAAACAGTAGAAATTTCTCTAAAGACTAAGCTAGGCTCCCTGATTTTATAGATATTAATGATTTATTTGCAAAAACATTGGTTGCCTCTTTTTTCCCTCAGGACAGCTTATGCTCTCAGCCTCTTTTTGACACAGCAACTGTGTCTTCGTTGTCGTGCTTGTTTGGCTTTAGACTTCCCTGGAATCAGGCAAAGAGCCAATTCCCCTTGAGATGGGAGTCCATCCTAGTGTTCCTGAGTATGCCTTCACAAGGGCCTATAATCTGTGAGGCATTGGCCATAAGGGGAGGTGGAGCCATAAGGGGAGGTCAATATGCGGGAAGGATGGGATGGGGAGGGCATTACCAGAGGTGATGTAAATGCATTAAATTAAAACCAGGATTAAGCACTAAGCTCAAGTGGGGACATGCTAAACCATAGACAGCAGAGCTGCTTTGGCTGGCTACCAGTGTGTTCTAATCTGTGCAGATAGCATCTGTAATCACCAGAGGCCTTCAGCTGTCATAGCCTCTTGAGTGCTATCAAAAATTAACTATTCAGTGGCATGGCAGGCACTCCTAGTACATGTTAACTTGTGTTCATGTTAACTGCAGTGATTGCTGGAGTGTGCTGCAGTCCACACCTTGTCTTGGCTGCATCATTTGGGTCCTGCTTTTAGACTGTCAGATGGTTTTGATTACTCAGAGGAGCCTGGGTCAGTACATGTCTGCTCCATTTCACAGTTTCTTGCATTAAGGGAATAAAAAGATTTATCTTTTATGACTTAGATGGCCACAGGGTGGACAGAAGATTCCTGGTTTGTTTGGTTTTTTATGCACTGTAGCAGCTACACAGGTTTGAGGAGTTTCTCAGGAAGTGCTTCTGTAGCTACTGGGAATGGGTGTGGAGCTTGGAAATGAACTGTATGCATGGGATGGGAGATATGCAATATAGGTACTACCTTGGGTATATAAAATTATTACTGATGTTTGTTGCTACCATCCCCAGTTCTGAGTAAAATGTTGAGATGTTTGCCACAAATGTGTTGCACTCAAAAAAAAATCCTTGTGTTTTGTAACCTGCAGGTGGGTAACCAACAGAGACAGTCTGGCACCCGAGGATCCTTGTTTCTTCTGTGATGTTTGTTTTCGGATGCTCCATTACAATGCAGAAGGCAATAAACTGGGGGAGTTTCTTGCATATCCTTATGTTGACCCTGGGATTTTCAATTGAAACTGACACACACCAGGAATAATTCAGTGAATGACTGTCCTTGTTTGGAGGCAGGAGCTTCTCTTTGAAATGGAGAATGTAAACCCCCTCCCTCCAAATTATGATGATTTTGAAATTAAGGGGCTCTCAGGCAAAGATATGGGAATTAGGAATAACAGTTCTTTACTAAGAAAATTAAAATAGAAATACAGTATTACAAAGAACAAACTTTAAACACTGACAAAGTCAAAATACAGCCTGACACCACATAAGTCAGGGTGTTGGTAGCAGTCCCATTAAATGTGATTCAGTTGAAGAAGTGCTCCTGTAGAAGAATGGTGCAGTTTCATTCCAAAGATCCAGTGATGATGTGGGAAAGTCCTGTTTTCCTCTGGAGTCCAGTGGAAAAAGGTGTCCCAAATCTCAGTTTATATCTTGGTAGGAAAGGCTTGGCTCTTCCCCCTGGCTGGAGTATTTTTCAATGGGATGAAGTAATTTTATCAGTGACACACTGGGACTCAGTGGGCCATTAGCAAAAGATAACTCCCTGGAGGAAGGATGGGCTGTGAAAAGATAAAGATGACTGCCCCACCTGATTTCAATGGATGGTGATAGAATAGATACTTTTGGTCGCATCCTGTATTGAAACCCAAGCCAATGACATTGTTGAATGTGTTGATCTTGCTGTTAAAACCAATGACAGCTTGAGGCTTGAGCCTACTGCTGGGTTTCAAGTTAGGCATGTAATCCTTTCCTGTGAGCTGGAACAAGTCCTTAGCACTTGAAGTCTGTCTAGCGTGTTTTTCCAAGTATGATTTTACAGATAAGTTGGCATGGAAAAATACAATACACTTTTACAGCATTACATTCGTTTTGATGCTGTGAACTGTAAAATGTGGATATTTGAGAATACCTGGCAAAAGAAACCATGGTTTTGAGAAGCTCTGAAGATGAGAATATACTCTGTATGTATCTTACCTTGAAAACTCAGGCAGTTACCATGTTTGAATAAGGGTGGATGGCACTGAATTTGCAGGGAGGAGAATGTTTCTGGGAGAGAAGCTCAGGATGCTGGTTAAACTCTTGGATCTTGCCTACAAATGAAAGCTTGCATCTGAAGGCTTCTGCTGTCCCTGGTTCCTGACTTTGAGGACTGATTCTGTAAAGAGGAAACTACATTTCACCATTTCTGAATTGTAGCCTGCCTTTTAAATAATTTTATCAACTGTTTACATGGTATGCAGTGTTCATTGTGCACATTTTTTATTATCACTCTGTTATTGTAAGTAATGTTTTATTTTATTAAAATGTGGTGATTTTATAGTTCCTAGTCTCTTGTTAAACTGAAACTCTGTCAAGACAGATACTCCATTTTTTTTGGAATTAAGAAGATAGTAGTGGAGATCTATGTTGTTTAGGGAAGTTAGCGCTAGTTGCTTTTCTTTGGAAAACTTCAACTAGTTGCGGTTGGGGGAAGACAACCTACTTTGACAGTCCACATACGGAGCAGTGACAAACTGAATCCTGTTCAGGTCTTGTGGCTTCAGATTCTGCCACTGCTGACTTGATGATCTTAGATGTCTTGAAACAAAGGTATCTGAAACGCTTGCAGGACTCCATTGACTCCCTTATCTTACTGCTTTCTGGTGATGTCATGTGAATATAAATCCGTGAATATAATTCCTTTTTTAGGAACAACAAAAAGAAGTCAGGTTGTTTTTTTTCCTGACTTGTAAACCAGACAGCTGTTGGCCTGTGTATTTTAATGAGCCAACCACTTGTAAAAGCAGGTGGTGATAGTTCTCGTATCCTTCAGGAATCTGCGGAAAAGGGAGTGCCCTGCCCATCACAACTGTGACAACTGCAACTGCTGGGGCTGGACTGCTTTGTAGCGCTGCAGCAGCTGCTTTAAAGTTCCTTACTATACGACTCTGGTTGCAACTTCAACATTTGCCTCACAAGTTGCTACTCCTTATCTTTCCTCTATCTCATCCTCTTTCAGCTGTCTCCCATAAATATACAGGCTTCCCAATCCCCTTCAGTATTGGACTGGGGATCATACAGAGAGCTAGCTTGAGTTCTAAAGCATCAATCAGTAGTTTTTTTGTGGCATTTTTTTTTCTTCAGCCATAGAGAGAAGGGAGTGGCAAAATGTGAGTTTATTCTTTCATTAAATTAATTTGCCTCAAATATTCTGTCTCTCATACAACCTATTTATCTTCTTAATTAAAAGTTAAGGTGAAATATATTTCAAAATTAGTATCCCTGCAGATTAAGAAATTTTAATGAGCCAGTGCCATGCTTCTAGTAAGGCAGAGAGAAGCTAGCCACAGTCTGGTTGTGGGAGTTGAGAGCATTCAACTCTTAATTACTAAACAGAGAAGAATCGTGTCAGAAGCTTGCTGCTTGTATAATGTGGTCCTGTTTCATGTTCAGTGATTCATCATAAATGACAAATACAACCAAAAATTTATGCTAAGTTATAGATTTTAAAGATCCCAGAGACTCTCACAGGACAACTGGGTTTGGGGTCTTGATTTGGTAAATCTTTCTCAATGAGTCCTCTGAGTGAAATCCAGCATTGCATACAGTGCCCATTTGTAGCTAAATCTCTATGACACCAGCTGGATGTTTGCTTTAGCAACTTACTAAAGACTGTGATTGTTTTGATGATGAAAATGTCCAAGCAGGTTTATTACATCATGACAAAAAATGAGAAAAAAATATTTTTAATAATCCCTTGTCTGTGTGTTGCTACTTGAATCACAGAAATATTAACCTCAATCTGTAGTTGGCTTTTGGATTTGGTGTTTTTATTAAACATTCAGTAATTAGGCAGTATGATCCTTTACAAGTTATTTCAAACTTCCCAAATGTCTTGCAGAGTCTCACCCTAATGAAAGTTTTTGACTGGCTGACAAGGTGTACAAAACTGTTTCTTGTATTGAGGAAGAGGGGAGGTCCCTCTGATTTTACTGTTAAGTATGACATTCCAAAGCAGAACATGGTTATATAGACAGTGCTATAGCACTTCCCACTGCAATCCAGGCACTTGTAACATTACCACAAGAGTCCCATATGTCAGGAAAATTAATCCACAAACACTAGAGGTTTATGTCCAAAAAGGAGACAGAGGAGTCCCTTTTGCTTTATTCGAATAAAGGGAGAGGCCTTGGGGCATTCCCCTGGGGTCTCTCAGATTTTTGGAGGACGCAGCCTCCTTTTTGTCCTATTTTCCTGGCTGCATTTCCCTTTCTCTTTCCCTGTTGGCTGAGGTACTTGAGAGGCACAGACTTCCCAGAATGCCTGATACCTAAGATTCCCCTCTAATGTATAACCCTCCCTTTTAATTTTTAATTTTTATAGAATTCATAGTTTTTCCCCCATTGTTTCTTTCATCTTCCAATACCCAGTTTCATTTATCCACAAATCTACAGTTTGTTTGTAAAGGCAAATATCTTTTCCCATTCATCAATGGAATCAATCCCATTGTTTCTTTTATCTCTCAATGCTAGTCTTACCTACCAGCAGACCCACAGCTTGTTTATAAAGATAAATCCAACATTCCTCTCACATATATACTTGAATGATGAGCAACTCAACGGGGCTGAACAGTATTATAAGTTGTAGTAAACTCCATTCTTGAAGTAGGAAGCTGTTGTTAAAGGTACCTCTGCTTAAATTTTGTGCATAGCTGTGCTTTCTTAAGCAAGAACCAGCCTTATTGCTTGTGATACTTCTAAGTGACTGCCCAGTCAGTCTCAGCTCGTACGTTTGTATCTTTCAAGAAACACAGTTTAGGGCCACTCAGGCATCTTTGAAGGTGACATGACCCTTACTACAGTCATGTCAGACTTCGTGAATTAATTTCTGGTTAGTTAGTTAATGGGTGGTAAATTCAGGCAGCAGAAGCCGAAGCAGCTGTATGGACAGTGATTGCATCACACAATCAGATCTTTATCTCTGTATCCAATCTCAATTACAGTAATTTCAAGATTATAAACCACACCTGATTATAAGCTGCACTCTCATTCGCAGCGAGGACCTGTGTGCAACAAAGTAATGAATTACTAACTGAATTGCAGGATCGCGGGGTTTACTGGCTCGCCTCGGGGCCAGGCGGGCTCGGCCCGCTCGGGGCTGCCACTCAGCGGGGCTGCTCGGGACCAGCTGCCGCTGCTGCTGCCAACGGGTTCGCTCGCCCCGGCCCAGCACTGCCTCGCGGTGGTGGCGGGAGCCCACCCACACCTGCAGCAGTGGCAGGCAGGGACGGAGCCCACACGCACCCGCGGCAGCAGGCAGGGATGGAGCCGCTTACCTCCCACCCTGCTATGCTGGCACAGAGCCCGCCTCCACCTGTCGTGCAACAGAGTAACCAATGTGTAACAATCGCGCAATCCCGGGTTTTACTGGCAGGTGCTCTGCTCGGCACCTCGGCTGCACTTCCGGGGTTGGAAATTTCAGGACTTTTTTCATATGTTGGTTGCTCCTGAGTGTAAGCTGCATTTCCAGGTTGGGATCAAAATTTTAGTCAAAATGGTGTGGTTTATAATAGTGAAATTACTGTAATTCTTTGAAGCAGTGTCAGTGTGACCCATTATCTCTGTAACAGTTGTGACAGATGACTTAGCTTATCAATACTTGTGTGAAAACTAGGTGGATGTGGCAATTCAGCATTACTGTCAAATACATAGTACCTTTTTTTCCTTGCTTTTTAAAAATTTTTTGTATGAGGATTGATAAAAGGGGTGGTCAAAATTGAGAAATGCTTTATGTGAGGATTTTCAGTAACATCTTTATAAAAATAATTTCAAGGGTAAAAGTGGAAGTTGTTTGAGTTTCTTGAGGTTTCAGTAAAGTATAATGCTATGACCAGCTGGAATGTGGAAATTGCAAAATCCAGCATATAGTAACTAACATCTATTTGTAAGATAAATGAGAATGCTGCTTACCTGATGGTCAAGCTGTACAGCCATGGCAGTCATTCCTCTTAACATCAGTCTGTTGTGAAGTGCCAGAGATTGCTGAAAGTCACAATCTGTGGAGGCAAATCATTGTGGCCATACTGGAGCTGCCGTGGTGATTGAACTTGCATGCTTAACTTCAGGTATTGTCTTCAAGATCTGAAAGCTATTCAAACACAGGAGTAGGCCACCTCAAAATGCCAGAAGCCAACGTGGCAAAGAAGGCCAGGTTAGCTGAGTAGGAATATTCTTTTTGAGTCCAGGCAGACCAATAAGGTGTATTGTTGGTGAAGCAAGGACAGGGGACATGGAATACAGAGATGGTGCTCCCCATTGTAGGGAGAACATTCATATGGTCAAAGTTCAACTGAGGTTGAAGCTCTCCAGAACTGTGGGCACAATATAAATAAAAGAAGTTGGGTTTTTAATATAGCAATAGAAAAAGGCAGTGCAGAAAAGACATTGGCCCTCACTACAGGATCAGGATGGTTACTCACCAACAGGACATGGACAAGTCAGAGATATTGCTGCTTTCTTTACCTCTCTCTTCCATATGGGTTATGGGGCATGGGGATCCCAGTGTCCTTTGCTGGAGGACCAGGACTGTGAGAATGGTCAACTCCTAGTGGACCCTGAACTTATGCAGGATCTGTTGGATCTCTTGTAAGTCTTTGTGGCTTGATGGGATTCATCCAAGAATACTCAAAGGAGCTGTCTGATGTCACTGGAAGGTCTCTCAATGATTTTGAATGGTTTTGGGAATTGTTAGAGGTCCCAGTCAACTGAAATCTGGCTAACATTATTCCAGTTTTCAAGAAGGGTGAGAAGAATGACCCTGAAAACTACAGACCTATCAGTCTCACTTCAGTGACTGGTAAAATTATGGAGCAGGTTATTCTGTGAGTTCTTGAAATCACCTGAAGGACAACGTAGGATTCAGCCAGAACTGGTACAGCTTCATGACAGAAAGCCCTGTTTATCAAACCTAACTTCCTTTCATGACAAGGTAATACACCTAGTTAATCAATGGGAGTCAGAACATGTAGTCTTTTTGGATTTCAGTAAAGCTTTTGATACTGTCTTTCACAGTCTTTTTCCTGGAAAGAACTGTCCAATTCACAATGCAATAAATACCTCAGGAAATGGGTGAACAACTGCCTCATGGGTTGGGCATAGGGGCTTTCAGTGAATGGGGTGGCAGCAGACTGTGACCTGTCACTACTGGGGTTCCACAGGGCTCCATACTTGGCCCTGTGCCCTTCATCCTCTTCATCAACAATGTAGGACTTGAAGGAATACTAAGTAAGTTTGCCAAGCTGTAAGCTGTTGACTCCCTCAAAGGCAGAGAGGCCCTGCAGAGTCACTAATTTCTAACCGGCTGTCCTCTGTCAAGTTGTTACAGTAACAATACAAGTTGTTACAGTATTGGGCAAAGTCTGTCTTTCAAGAAACACTCTTCTGAGAGGTTTGTACCTGTTCTATTCCCTTTCACGCCTCCAGGAATTAAACACTTTACCACTGTTTCTATTAAAATTCTAGTTAGTGGTCCCCAAGTTAATGCCAAAGCAGTAAAATCAAAATAGTACTAAAACCAGACTCATGTTCTTCCTATGCAAGGATGCCTTAGTCAGTTTAAAATTCTTTAATTCCATAAATCATTCAAGACAGTGTTTTCCAGCCATTCTGCATCAACAGGTTCTGTGAGAACACCACACTTCTTTTCAGTATACTTACTATACCAAAAGCAAACTATAAAAGTCACATTGCAGTAAATTGGCACAACGCGTTTTGCAAGAACATAACTAAACTTATTTAAAAAAAAAAACAAACAATGAATTATACTCATACATTAAACATTGTAACAGCTATAAAAATGCCGCTTTCAACTCCTACAAAACACAGTGAAAAGACATCCCCAACAAGAGTTGAAAAACTGCACAGAGGTCAGTATCATAGGTAGAGAGAAGGTTTTATACAAATAAAGCAACTGAAGAGTTAGAAGTATTTACACTTTTTCCTGCTATTAACTAGACAAACATACAGTAGTAAGTTAAAAATATACTACAACTCTAACGCCTGTAACATGTAAGCATTTTCTAACTGGGATTTTAATATTTTGAAATGTGTTACCTGTTAATACTGGGTATAACTATTGGCAAAAGTATTTAAATACTTTTAAACCAAGATTAAAGGGGCTTTTATTCCACAAAATTTAACTTCAAAATACTATGCTTATAAAATTATTTAGAATTTCAGCAGTCTATAGATTTCAATGCAAAACTTAACAATCCTCTTTAATTTGTAATTTAAAAAAAAACAAACAACAAAACTCCAGTGATGTCATTTGTTCTCAAAGGCAGAATCATCTGCTGGCTTTTCAGGCTCTCTCTCCTCACCACATGTCCTAGAAACAAAATAAAACAATGTTAATGACCAGAAACAAAGGCAGGAAGCAAGACTTATTGCAGGTGATTGCACACTCTAGAGCAAGCAATGCTGATGAACAGTCCGCAGTACATGAAGTCTGCAGACCTGAGGCTGTTAGTGACGCCACCTGTATGTTACTCCAACACTCTCAAATCTGAAGCTAAGCTGGCAGTGAGAGGCATGACTGTTGGTGTATGTGATGGGCTGTGAAGGGCAGTCATTCAGAGCTCTGTTTGTATCTGTACTGTACGTCAGTTAAGGTGGAAAAGTGCTCTAACTTAACATGCCTTACCTCCTGCCACTGAAATCCACTGTGTCCCTGAACACTGAGGTAACCTTATGGAGCAGTATGTATTTTACCAAAAACACCCTGAAAATGTTCTTGAGTGCCAATCAGATCAGAAATTTTAAGTTAGAGGATTTTTTCCAAAATTTCTGAATTACATCTTCAGAAGGGTACAGACATGTCTTCCCTCTAGTAGAGGGAGAAATGTTCAGAACTGAATATATTCCTGTGATTTAAGAGGTTTACCAGCTCTTTGCTTGGAGTGAGCCACACAGGTATTTTAGACATTATTTATTTTGTATACCTGTTTCTCACTTCTAGGAAACCAAATATTACAAATAAAAAGGTACAAAAAATACTGAATGAAAGGAAGTTGGTATGCTGGGGAGTCTGGAGCTTGAATTCAGACATGTGAATGCATTTCTCAACATGCACTGTATTTGCAAGGGATTTATTTAAAAATCTGTTTTGTTGCTGTTAACTAACAGTAAGTACACAGACCCTGTGTCCAAGTAGCTATGCAGTATTTTTTTGTAAAGTGGGTTTCTTTATCAAAATCTAAGATCACTGGAGTGTAGAGTTCAAAGGCACAGCAAATACCACACACACTTCACAAAAATGTTCATTTAATTTGTTTAAGCAGAGGGCTAGAATATAACCTGTCTGAGAACCTACACTTGTAACTCCAGTACGCTTGTGTAGCATGCTGCTTATTCATACCAAGTGAGTATTCAGCACTACTGGTTGAAAACTCCCAAATCCACTTCAGTACTTCTCACAGTACTACTTTACTGTACATAACAGTCAATATTCCACTCTTTTGTATAATTTTAACTTTTCAGATAGCCAAAAGAATGCCAGGCAGCTGCAATTTCTCCTTTATGTGCATGAAGATAGTCTATAATCTAATCCAACAAATTTCCACCCAAATCTGTCCATGATGACAGGAGCTCGCTCCAAGATATACTGCTGAAAAAAAAGAATCTCTGAGTGCAAAGTGCTGAGTGCCTGGAGAAAACAAAGTGTACTTCAACAAAACAATTTCACTCAAGGGTAATTCTGGGCCTTTTCCACATTTTTTACTAATTTCTATGAAATATTTCTCTAAGAGATTAATTACTTGTTGTCTCTGTTTACAAATCATATTTTTCATTGAAGCCCAGGTTTAAATACTTAATGCCAGACAAATTCAAGCATTCTTATGGCTTTGTGTTTTAAATGGTAAGGGCAGCTACCTCTATAAAGCATTCAGACTTCTGGAATTTCACAGATTTACATCCTAGCCTGCAGTTTACCTGCATTTGAGTGATTCTATAGCCAAACTGTAGAAAATTATTTGAAGTGGCTTGTCTATTGATGACAATATATGAATTCACAAAAAAAAGTAATAAATCTCATTAGTTTCTGTAAGACTTGGTTCAGGCTTCCTTTCCTTCCAACTTAATAGCCTAAAATACAGGAAAAAACTTTTACTTTGCCCTGGTCCACCACATGCTGGTTCTCTCCAATAGCAGGACATCCTGTAATTTTTTTAAGTCTTCACCACAGCAGCGAGCAAAATAATGTTTAAAATATTCATTCAAAACTTTAACAGAAGATTTGCATGCTGTTAGGCTCTAAAGCTGAGAGCAAACTCTGTGAAGACAACACTACCTCAACATGGTTAAGTAACTTCAATCTACTGCTGTTCTATTTTACATGATTAAGCTAGAACAGAACAGATCCTCAGCTCAATAAAGTTATTAACTCACTTTTTCTTACTGCCAACTTCATGCCTATCTTTCTTTTCTTCAGCATTTTCTCCATTGTGTTGTGACTGGTTGGTGTCCTGGGCTTCAGACCCTCCATTCAGAATCTTTGAACCTTTAAAATGAAAGAAAAATTGCAATTGTAGGGAATAAAACTGTATTATAATAGCCCCCAATAATCAAATAAAACATTATAAATACTTTCCCCTCACCTTGATACCCAGGCAGGTGAAACAATTCAAAAGACATGAACTGATATGTTTCACCTTCTGAACATTTCATGCAATGTACCTCATCCTATGGTTTTAGCAATGGGAATTGAACAGTTTGCATTTTTCATGCAATTTCAAGTTCTTCCTGTGCTCGCTAGGCTCCATATCATAGGCTTAATGCTTGTTTGTATTCTGAGCACTGAGCGAATATACTCAGTAGTAAGTTCTTTTACCACTCTAACCAGGTCAGATTTTTGGGGATTCTTGTTACTTTAACTGTAGAGTTAATAGTTCCATCACATCACTTTTACTCTTGATTCCAACAAATTACATATAATCAAAACACAAGCTATATTTATATAAGTGTTTAATGATAGCATGGATTTTTCAAGCGGGAAAACAGCACTAGCTAGAAGGTGTATTTAGTGAAGTCAGTGCAGAAATATTTAACATCTTATCCCATTTCTATGATGATTACATGTTTCGCTGTGGTATTAAAAGCCAGTGAATTTTGTGTGAATTGTTGAGGAACGTCACTTTCTGAACTGATGGTCCATTTCACTGGAGTTTCAGATTTATAAAAGAACTCCTCTATTAAACTACTGAGCTACAGTGAGAAAAAAATACAAGATGTTACTCATCTGAATTTTTAGTTTATCTGTTTATACTTGCTCATAATCAGTTCTGAACTCAAAGCCCACAGGAGGAATTTGATAAAACAGTAAATTCCCTTGTTACAAAGCAGATAATTTGATGCTTTACATTAAGTACCATCCATTACATCCATATCCTTCTGTATTGATTATCAATGTGAAGATAGTCAGGGTTCAGCAGTATGTTTTTTAAAAGGGCAAAGAAATGCATGTAAGAATCAGATTTTCTTCTTGCAAAAAATAAAGAAAAATTTACTTCCATAAAACATCCCTCTATTCTGATAGAACAACTTCCCCTTCTCTATGTAACTAGACAAGATAGTATTTCACTGTGTTCTGCTGAACTTGTGTTAACCTTATCTGGAGTGGCTTCACCAGCCAGACTGTGCCCAGGAAGTCTCTCAGTGTAGCTTTTTTGTTAAAGTATCAGTTGTGCTGATCTCTGGTTTGGGAAAAGAGCTGTATGGAACCTCTACTTCATACATTCTCTCATCAGATAGTGGTTGGATTTTAAAAATCATCTTCGCTTTTTCAGCAATTACAAGTGAAGTGATTCCTACTATAGTTAGTTGTGTTGACTCCTTGGGACCTCAGTTACAGTAATTTGTTTAGTTATACTATGCACTCGATCTTGGTGGTGCAGCTTTAACATGTTCTTTTGAAAAAAAAACCAGCTCTGCTCCCAGAATTTAATTTCATAATAAATGTAGTTTCTGTGAGATGCTTGTGGAGATCAAGGATCTAAATAATCTGAATAAATGGGTAGAACTCCTACATTGCAACATAGCTTTCCAGTGTGTCTGTCTGATTTTGTTTCCTCTGTTTAAAAATGCATCTATTTCATACTGATTAAAAGTTATTATTGAGCACACTTAGCTTTTGATATTCTGCTGTACAGGTGCTCATGATTGATGTGAAACTGTACTGTTAAGATTATAAATATATTCTTCTGCCATAAATGATTATTTCTTTCCTGTTAGGCTGAACTACTACAGTTGCATCAGGGAAGTACAGTAATTTCATGATTACAAGCTGCATTGAGTATAAGCCGCATCGCCGGGTGTTGGCAAACATTTCGTTCTTTGTCCATAAACAAGCCGCACCCAATTATAAGCCGCTCTGTCATTGGCAGCGAGGACCCGCGTGCAACAAAGTTGCCAAATAGTAACAGAATCGCGGCATGGAGGGGTTTACTGGCTTGGCTTGAGCCGTGAGGGCTCAGCGCTGCCACTCAGCAGGGCCACTCGGGGCTGGCCACCGCTGCTGCTGGGCTCGCTCGCCACGGCCCAGCGCAGTGCCGTGGCGGCAGGGGGGCACGGAGCCTGCTGGCACCCACAGTGGCAGTGGGAGGTGGGGATGGAGCCCGCTGGCGCCCACGGCAGTGGCAGGTGGGGACAGGAGCCCCCGGGCCACAGGGCCAGCAGGAGGAAGCCCCCTGCCTCCCCCGGGGCTGCGCTGCCTGAAGGAGGGAGCTCCCCCGCCTTCCCCCCCAACCCCGTGCTGCCTGCACGGAGCTGGGCTCCACCCGCCGCGCAACACAGTAACCAATTTGTAACAATCGCGTAAATGCCGGGTTTTACTGGCAGGTGCTCGATTTGGCGCCTCGGTTTGTACTTCCGAGGTTGGAAATGTCAGAAAATTATTCACATATTAGCTGCTCCTGAGTGTAAGCCGCATTTCCGGTGTGGGAGCAAAATTTTGGTCAAAATGGTGTGGCTTGTAACCATGAAATTACTGTAACACAGAAATGGTTGAAATTTGCTGCTATACATGGTAGAGCATGCATGCTATAGAAAGAAGCTAATGAAGGAAACAAAGCAGTTTCAAGTTCTCCCTCAGTGGCAGAAGCTTAGGTACCAAAAAGCTACTGGAGGAAGAGAAGATTGTGTTGATTGTAACTGGGGTAGAATGAATTTTCTTTGTGATGGTGAGTATGTCCTGGGAGTTTTGAGGTTTCTGTACTTTTCTGATGCTGACCACCAGGAGAACACTGCTTTTGACTTGAGGCCTTGGAGAAGGGGTCCAAATTTGGGTGATTAAGTGTCATGGGTGTGTAGTCAGAATAGCAGTGTGTGATTTCACATAGTGAAGGGTTCTGAATTTGAAGGGTTTAGAATATAGTAATAAGTATGGGACAAGATGTCTTCTTCTTCACTGATTTCAGATAGTAGTTTCTGGCTGAATAGCTAGTGTTGCTCTGCAGGTCATAGGAGTTTGGTTATTGGGTCAAAAGTATAAATAATATAGGTGTTAATTCTCTATTGGACTGTTCAGCTTTAAAAGACCTTGTAACTAGCTACATTCACCTCCACTTTGCTCACTTTTTGCTGATAGCTAGAAGTGTTGCAGAACTCAGTGTACTTTAGATAAGATTTAATAAACAACCAAGTCTGAACATGAGAAAATTCGTCTCCTTCATGTTTTTAATCCTGACTCTGAGTGAGGACAGAAGAAAAAGAAGACAAGTCACTCATGAAGTGGTGCAGTTACCACCTTTTCAAATATGGGGCTGTGTTCTGGAGTTGTGCTGAACACAAAGTTTGTAATACAGAGAAGTTTTTCTTACTTCTGAGCGGGGCTTACACACAGCCAATGCCTTTTCATGTTCCCACACAGGGAAAGAAGTGCCATGGGAGGTGACACAGCCAGGACAGGTGACCCAAACTGGCCAAAGAGACATTCCACACCATATGGCATCATGCTCAGTATGTGAAGTACAGGGAAAGGATGGGGGAGCATATTTAAGTGATGGTGTTTTTTTTATGTGTGAGGGGGTCCTGCTCTTCTGGGGATGGCTGAACACCTGCCTGCGCATGGGAAGTACTGAATTAATTCCTTGGTTTGCTTTTATCTGGACAGCTTTTGCTTTCCCCATTAAACTCTCTTTATTTCAACCTATAAGTTTTCTTCCTTTTACGGTTCTGATTCTGTCCCTGATCCCACTGGTGGAGGAGTGAGCAAGTGACTGTGAGGGGCTTGGCTGCTGGGTTGGATTAAAGTGCAACAATGGTAGTGTAATTCTACCTCACATTAAATGCTTTGGGTTTCTTAAAAAATTCTGTAACCGTATCAAGTTACATAATTTACAGACGTCAACTTTGCAAGACTTAGTTTTTGCAAAAGCCATTTCCTTTAGCCAATTGAGATCTAATGGCCACGGTAAATACTACATTGAATTTAAAAGCTATTTGTAGCAGTATTCTACTTGACAACCTCAGATATGAAAAGGTTTTCATAGACTGGTGAAACTTCTACATCAAGGATACTTTGAAGCTGGCTCAGAAATTAATGGAGACTAAGTCTTTTATGTGACAAGAAAATAAAGTGACAGTGACTTACCTGTTTGGTCTTTTTCCTTTTCAGTTTTTTTGTTTGAACCTTTCTTCCCCTGTTCTTTGGTTTTATTAGCTTCTTCATGCTGTTTTTGCTCAGCAAGTGATTTATTTAGTACTTGGGAAAGAACAGAATCGCCTTCCCCAACCAGAAACATGGTCTTGAACTTGTTATATAGCATTGTAGATTTCTCCATGATAACTTGACTAATTTTAAATTTCCGGATCTGAAATCAAAGTAATAAAACAAGCTCCACTTAGATCTGTGTAATTTCATAACACGCTAGCTTAAATTCTTTATTTAACCTCCAAAGCAGTAATAGATTTTTGCACTTGAAGTGTCATAGAAACACAGAACTGCCAGTTGGGAGGGACTTCTAAAGTTCTCCTGGTCCTACCCTTCATGGGAAAGGGAGCCTGTATCCCATTATCAAGCACCTTTGACCCCATGAAAACATCTAGTGATGGAACTCCATCACATCCCTGAGGAGGTTGTTACAGTAAAACAACTGTTCTTACTGTAAAAAAAAAAAAACAACAACTTTTTAGTATCCAAATAAAACTCTTCCTAGTGCAACTTGTATCCATGGCCCCACATCTTCCCCATATGTTTTCTGGTTGCTCTTTGCAGCAACCCTTTAAACTGCTGAAATAATGTGATGACTTCTCCAAGAAGGGAGGAACTAAACCCTTTAGTCTTCAGTTATAGGGCAGGTTCTCCAGCCCTCTGATATTCTTGATGGCTCTCCCCAGTCTGTCTGCATCATTCTTGATCTCCAGGGATCCAGACTAGACAGAGTACTCTAACAGTAAATAAAGCTGGTGTCAATTTAAGAAAACATGCACTTTACTTTAACCAGTATTGAAAAATCTCACCTTCTTGAGAGTTAGGATCATCTCTGTATGTTTCTGAGCTTGTTGCATTGTGACTTGAAGGGATGCAAGCTCATCAAGAGCCTCAATACACCTGTTCACATCCTGCACACAAACAAGAAATTAGTCTGATGACTCACACGTTAGTAATCTTTAATTAGCCATACTAATCTAACTTCTGTGCTCAGCGACACCTTCCTGTAATATCCTTAATTTGACTATGTACTTAATTTTAGAGCAATTTATATAGTCAAACTTGGCAACAAAAATTTAACACCAGTTGTCTCTTAGCTTCTCCCATAAAATGCAGATTATATTTGACAAAATTGTAATATTTAACAAGAATTTTATGCTTTCAACATACATAAAGCAAGCCGGGCACTTTAGCTGCAGAACTGTACAGGTGGCTCATGCTAAGCTTAGTGTCCACCAATATCCCCAGGTCATTTTCTGACAAGCTGCCATTTAGCCACTTAGTCCTCAGCCCATGCTGGAGGCACGTAGTTATCACTTCACAGGTGCAGTACTGGAATTGAAGTTGATGAGTCCCTGTTGGCCCATTTCGCTAACCTGTTCAAGTCTCTCTGGATGGCAACACTTCCATCAAACCTTTGATTTCAGTTTTGTATCATTTGCAAACTTGCTACAGGTGTGGTTTGTATCATCATCCCAGTCTCTAATGACACATTTTAATAGTGTTGACTACTAGTGACTGGCCTGTAACTGGACTCTGACACCAATCAGGTTTTTGTGCCCTGCTGTTCAGCCGGTTTTCAGTGCACTTTTCTATCTGCCTTTTAAAGATCAGACTTCATAAGTCTGTCTTTGAAGATGCCCTGAGAGACAGTGTCAAAAGCCTTTTTAATCTTAATGGAAGCAATATTCACTCTTACATCCACTGAGCTGATCATCTCACAAAAGGACATCGTTTTAGTTAACCATAATTTTACCTTCATTAAATGCCGACAACTCTCAGAGGTCTTACTGTACTTCATATAATTGGAAACAATTTCCAGGAGGATTTGTCCCATCACATTTCAAAGGACTGGTGTGAGACTGACTGGCCTGTACTAACCTAGATCCTCCTTCTGCAAGAGGAGCATGACGTTTGCTTTCTTCCAGTCCTCAGGAACCAGCCCCTTATCACCATGACTTTTCAAAAACAAAATGGAGCGGATGAACAATGACATCATCCATCTCCTCCAGCACTGTTTTGCTTATTCTGTATTGGGTCTCTGTCTAAATGTTCTCTAATTTTATCTTTGTCCTCTGAGCATCAACATTTTCTTATTTGAATCTTCTAGGTCTGAGGACCTAATATTCCCGAACAGAACTGTACAAGCAAACTCAGGTCAAGATTACACTGGTTACCTTAGCCATTTCCTTTTTTACTAAAGTGCCTATCTACTTATCCTAAACAGCAGCAGGCCCACATTTTCCTAGACTTTAAGATGAATCAACCTTGAGAAGGAGGCAATCCCTAAAAGTGAGCCAGATCTCCTTTCCTGTCCTCCCTCTAGCATGGTCTCTCAAGAGAGCAGATCCCTGTAGAGGTCAAAGTCTGCTGTCTCGAGTCCAGGGCTGTTATCCTTCTTGTCCTGCTCCCGTCTCCCTGAACTTCACTATCACAGTCACTGCAGCCAATGTTGCCCCTGACCTTCATATGCCTAACCAGATCTTTGCTGTCTGGATGATCAGGTCTAACAGGGTGTCTTGCCTTATCAGTTCTTTCATCACCTATGTTGAGCAATTACCAAAGTCCAGAAGCTTCCTGCATTGCTGTGTTATCCACATGTCCCTTCAGCAAATACCAGGATGTTTTAAGCTACCAGTTAGAATCAAAGGTGTCTCCCCATTGTCTTAAGATGACTTATTCTCCTTGATCAGGTGATCTGCAGCAAACACTCTCAGGATGTCACTCATTTTGGTTTGCCCATTAATCCTAACCCATAAACTCCCAATTGGTTTATCAGCTGTCCCAGTGCACAGCTCCACACATTTCAGCTGATCTCACCTTCATCTTGTCTTCCCAGCACCTACCTTTCCTAAAGAGCCTGTAAAAATATAAGGCAAGGCTCAGCTCACTTCCCATCCCTAAGAGAAACATAGTTGTGCTAACATTCTAGAAAGGTTATAAGAGTTTTCCTCATTATGGTGGGCTGCCAGCAGTTCCTCATTCAATTTGCTGATGCTTGTGGTCATGTCACTTCAGTCCTATTCCGCAAGAAATTCTGTTGATTACACGGTCAGTTTACATCACTCTGACATCTGTTTACATGATTGCCATCCATTTCCTCCTCTGCTACCATTCCTAGTTTGATGCTCTTTAAGCAGGCTGGCCAGCCCCTTGGTAGCACTTTTGAGTGGATCCTGCCACCCCCTAGCACACCTATCCATTCCTTTGCAAGACTTTTCCTCAATAAAAGGATCACCACCTGGGTCCCCATGCCTTTACCATTACTCTCAGAGTCACACAGTCATGCTCGATACTTTCAAAGTGTTTCCTGACTGTATCATTGGTACCCCAACCTGAAAACCTGCAGCAGTAAACAAATAAATGGTCGTAAGGGCAGAAAGCCTCTAACATCTGTCAGCAATATTCCAAATCCAAACCCCTGACAAGCAGCAGATTTTCACTGACAGTGAGTGGACTGCAGCCCTAATCACTTGCATCCTGCTACTGCATCCAATATTGGTGTTTCTACATGGCTCAGCAAGCTGATCTGGCACCAGATGTTCTGTCTGACATAATTTTATCTGAATGTTTCTGGTAAATAATTTACTATGTAGTATTTTCAAATAAAACAGATTTCATTTGCTGACATTCATCTTTCACTGCCCACAATAAGCGCATTTAAGCAGCGGTTATCTTTCATATGGAAAAAATTCCTTTCATTTTCAGAGTATTAATTAAAAACAAGAACACATGCTGGAATTTTCTACTAGAATTTGAAACATGAATCAGTTTAAAAAATATACTTACAAGATTATCAATTTTCAGGGAATTTTTTATTTCTGCGTGTATCCTTTGAAGCCTAGAATCCACCGAAGTTTCTGAAGATTAAAAATAATACACATGAACATTTGTTATTCACATCATTTGCTTTTACAGAAATTATTCCACAAGTATGAACCTCATACGGAATGCAGAACAAAACAGGCAGGCATCCTACATACAGGTATACATATAAATACAGTCAGAGAAAAAGTACACAGCTTTTTAAAACTGAACATTATTGGCAAAACATGCAATTTTTCCCTTAGCAATTGCAACTGAAAAGAATTTTCTATTCCAAAACACAGCTGTAACCCAGCTTAACAAGAAGTTTTAATAAATATTAAAAGTTACAAAGCTGGAAGACTTTCCATGACAGGACAGCTGGATATTGATGGTTGTTTTCAGTAAACTGGTCATGATTCAAGTTACAGTCCAAATACATCCAAATAAAATGTTTCCAGTACACATGCTTCAGAAGTGTGAAAGATGAATGGACACGGTGGACACGGCATTCCCTATTTCACATGCTGAATGCCTGCTTGGATTTGGTATGTACTCTGTACAATAATGCAAGCAGATTCCTTTAAGTGAAACCCATCTTGGATGGGGTTTGGATAGTTTCTATTTGCCCTTTTGCTGCAACATTGGGTTGGGTGGAGTCCATGCCACTGGATCTGCACTATACTACAAATTACAGACAGTGGTTCGGTTTTCAGTACTTCGGATGGAAGTACTGAAAAAGGAATTACTTATCCCTATGAAGGTCAGTTTGCAGGCATGGGCTAGCAGACAAGACCATAGTACTCTGAATTTAAGCCTCCTACTGAGTGAGAAGTAAAACCAAATAGTTTCAAGAGGTCCCTCAGTACTGTGTTATGAGAAGAAAAAGGAAAAAATGATGGGAGTAAGTGAAATTATTTATATCACAGAATGAAAGCTTTTTTTTCTCATGTTCACAAACAGAAGAGATTGAGATTTAAAAGCTCAAATGACAGTGAAGTCAGAATAGCAAAGACCTGTTCTACTGCACTGCAGAAAGACTACAGAAGGACAAAAATACACTCTTTCACAGATGTGAAAGAAGAATCATGGATCAAATATCTCACACTGATTCCATACAGCCACCCTCAGCAGTACATTATCTTATCCAGGAAGAAATCCCATTCAAAATATAAAATGACCAAAAAGTACTGTTTTGATTCTTTAAACTAACCTCTCTTCTTCTCAATCTTCTTAATTTCTGCTTTCTTGCCTTCTTCTTTATTCTGCCTATCAAAAATGTTGAAATGTTTTTACAACGTTGTAAAGCCTGCTTCCCCAGCCCCTGCCCTGCACCCCAGTTTTTGGATGAGATGCAATATTTTTAGGTATTGTCTCACTAAAACATTAGCATGCAAAAACCACAAAGAGCCAAAGCCCGGTTTTCAAGGACAAACAATTTAACAAAAATTAATTAGCTAGGCTACTACTGATAAATCGTCTGTACTCAGAACTGTATTTTCCTAGAAGCTGCAAATTAAAGGATTTTAAAACCAAATCATTTCCAAACTGTATTTTGGTTTTTGTTGCATATTAACATAACATATTAACTGGTAAAATGGCATTATATAGAACTAACTTATGGAGAAAGAAAATATTTAATTATCATGACAAAAGGAGCAAAATTATTTACTATTACCACAGGGAATTTGTAGAGAGATCAAACAATCATAAACAGTTCCTATATGACTATTTTCTCAAATAATTAATTGGAACAGTATACATATCTTACAACTGACCACAAATGTATCAGTTACAATTTGAAAGTTCTTGAAGGAAGAAATAACACAGAAAAAAAAGATTTATTACAAGTGCAGTAATAAACCTCCTTGCTCTTTCCCCAACTGCATACTAAAAATAAATCTGATACTCAAAAAAAACAACAAAAAAATTGTTTCCATTTCAGTTTTAGGATGAAGATAGGCAGAAATCTTTGAAACAAGCTTTTGAGCTCTTTATGCAGAGAAAATAATGAACTTCTGTCCAACAACCCCACAATTTTGTCTGAGAGATTTAAAAGCTTACTTTTAGAACTTTCGTATTTCAGCATATCATGACTGAATGTCCTGTAGCTAGTTTTCCTCCTGTCATACTAATATGCACACATAAAACATGTAGGTCTGCAAGACTTATCTTCTATGTTTCTTTCATAAAGAACAGAAAACTTGGCTGCTTCAACTGGCAGCACAATCTCAACAGTACAGACTTTGTATACATACAGAATAGTGTACATAGCACCTTAACAAAGTACAGTAATTTCAGGAATACAAGCCGCATAGAGTATAAGCCGCACTCCTGGTGCGTTGACAATGTTGACGTCTTTGTCAAAAAAGCCGCACCCGAATATTAGCCGCACTTTCGTTCATAGCGAGGATCCGTGTGCAACTTTCACAAAGTTGCCAATTAGTAACAGGATCGCGGCATAGCGGGGGTTACTGGCTCAGGGCGGGGCCAGGCAGGCTCGGCCCGCTCATGGTTGCTGACGGGGCCGGGTGGCCCAGCTCGGAGGGGCCGCTCGGGGGGTGCTGCCGCTGCCGCCGGGCTCGCTCATCCCCCTCTCCCGTCTGCACTGCCGCTGCCGCCACGTTTGCTCACCCTGGCCGGCACTGCTGCCCCCGTGCCACTGGGCTTCCCCAAGCTGCTGGCCCTGGTTCTGCTGGGCTCCCCTGTACTGCTAGCCATGGTTCTGCTGAGCTTCCCCACGCCGCCGGGCAGCCCCGCCCGCTGGGCTTCCTGCTTCTGCCGTGCTCCCTTGCGCAGCCGGGCTCCCCCACACTGCTAGATATGGTTCTGCCGGGCTCCCCCATGCTGCTAGCCCCGGTTCTGCCGGGCTCCCCTGCCCTGCTGGCTCGGGTTCTGCCACCCGCCCCCTGCACCGCTGGCCCCGCCTCTGCCAGGCTTTCCCACCTCTGCCGGGGCTGGCCGGGCTCCAGTTTAGCTTGGGGCTGCCGCGGGCTCTCACTTCCGTGTTGGCAGCTTTTACAATGTTGTTAATATATTAGCCGCACCGGAGTACTAGCCACACTTCTGGGTTTCCACCAAAATTTTGGTGAAAATGGTGCGGCTTGTATTCGTGAAATTACTGTAAATATTAATGAAGTAGCTACCAGATCATGGAAACTATGATGATGAGCAAAATAATCAAAACCTGTATCAGCCTATACTACTTTTACATTTTATCAATATTGAGTTCTGTGGTATTAGTCATCAGCAACGGTAATTAAATTAATTATGCATTCCCTTTATCTTCCTGAAACAGAACTCTATCTTACCCTCCAGTGCATAAAATATGACAACTATTTAAAAGTAGAAATTTGGCTATTATAACTAAATCAATATACAACAGTTCCCAAAGTCAAATCAGCATGCATTAAATAGTGATATGTTAAAAGCTGGTAAGCTGCTAAGGCAATTTAGTATCTCTGAAACTGGAGATACTTAGGTTTGCTACAAGTAGGTAGAGTATTTTTGTTAGGTCTCCAGAGGAGTGACAAGAAGAAGAGCAAAAAGAGCTGGAGCATGAGAAAAGAAATACCTAAACAAACTACATTTTTGTTAGTGAATGTGAAAAAGATAGGTAAAGAGGAACTTGATTCTCTTCCTTTCCTCCAAATCTTCACCTTGTTTTCTCCCTTTCTTCTGCCTTCCCACCAATGGTGGGGATGAGAACATCAAGCTCCTGTGATACAACTTCTTCACTCACATGCAGAATAGTGAATGAGTCAGATTTTTGCCTACTGTCCTACTCCCCAAGTTCCTGGTGGGATCTTCTCTCTATTCTTATGTTTGATTCAAGTAATCTTCTAAATGCAGTCTGTTCTTGGTCAGTCAACTGACTGTGCAGTAGTAGAGCAATTATTTTTTCCTTGTTCTGTCTGACAGCATGTGTTCCAACTGTCAGCCAGAGAAGGAAATGCTTTCCTGATAACCTACGCATTCCAGACATCACCAAAACTCCATAACCACAGATTAATAGGACCTACCAGGTCCTATCAATTTGTAAGACAAATTTGCAAGAAAAATATATAGCTGTCATGAACAGTTTTTCACATTGTTCGCTTTTCTCATGGATATTCTTAAGTTAGTTCTAAAAAGAATATATCAGCTGTCCTCTGCTAGAGATTCTACATCACTGAAAGGCTGACATCACTTAATTTCTAATGTTCCATTCTTCCAATTCTCCCACAACAGAACATTTTGGTTCATGGAGCTTTTCACCCTCGCCTCAAAGAGAAGTTAAGATAGAAAACCAAAAAGGACAGGAGAGAACAGTAGAACACAGTGCAAACCACTTTGAAAGTTTTCCAGAAGTTTCACCTCCAATTAGGTTAAACATACTCCTACAATCTGCAGATATCACATGTTAAAATATACTCACGATTCAGATTCTGTCTGTTCCTCTTGCTTACGCTTTCTTTCTGTTACTTCTCTCTCATGTTGGCTTCTTACAGTGTTTCTTCTGTGAGCTGCTGGAAAGCTTCTTCCCCCTTTTTTCTTCTGTTTTCATTTGGAATTTTATGATTAGAAAGAGAAAAGTAACATTATTAAATCATTGTTCTGTAAACAGATGAAACAGTAATTTCACGACTATAGGGTGCACCCTTTTGACTAAAATTTTGGTCTGAACCCAGAAGTGCGCCTTATACTCCAGAGCGCTTTGTATATGGACAAAGTTCGGAAATTTACCAACCCGGAAGTGTGAGCTGCGAGCCGCTACAAAGAAACAAACCCCAAACATTGACAAAGTGTCTTGGGTTACAATACAGGATGTGATCAAAGTATTTATTCTATCACCGTCTGTTGTGACCAGGTGGGACAGTGATCTTTATCTCCAAGGGAGATGCTCTGCTAATGGGCCATCCATTGAAACCAGGTGGGGCATTGTTCTTTATCTTTGCATCCCCATCCTTTCTCCAGGGAGTCATTTTCTGCTAATGGCCCACTGAGTCCCACTGTGTGACTGATAAAATTACTTCATCCCATTGAGAGTTGCTCCAGCCAGCGTGGAGAGCCAAGCCTTTCTTGCCTAGATAAAAACTAAAATTCTAGGACACCGAGTAGCCCTTTCTCCACTGGACTCTAGAAAAAAATGAGATTTCTCCACATCACTACTAGACCTCTGGAAGGAAACTGCACCTTCTACAGGACCACTGCTTCAACTAAACCACATCTGTCACTGCAAGAAGACTGCAGTCACTATTTAATCAGACTGCTACCAACACCCTGTCTGACGGGGTGTCAGGTTGTACCCTGACTTTGTCAGGGTTTGGAGTTTGTTTCTTTGTAGTACTGTATTTCTATTTTAATTTCCCTAGTAAAGAACTGTTATTCCTAATTCCCATATCTTTACCTGAGAGTCCCGTGATTTCAAAATTCTAATAATTTGGAGGGAGGGGGTTTACATTCTCCATTTCAAAGAGAGGCTCCTGCCTTTCTTAGCAGACACCTGTCCTCCAAACTAAGACACAAATTCAGAGCACAACCTGACAGCCCGTCAGGGTGACACCCGTCAGTCAGGGTGTTGGTAGCAGTCCCATTAAACGGTGGCTACAGTCCTCCTGCAGAGACAGATGTGGTTCAGTTGAAGCAGTGGTCTTGTAGAAGGGTGCAGTCTCCCTCTGAAGGTCCAGTGATGATATGGAAAAAAAGTCCGGTTTTCCTCTAGAGTCCAGGGAAAAGAGGGTGACTTGGTGTCCCAGAATTTCAGCCTTTATCTGGGTAGGAAAGGCTGGGCTCTCCCCGCTGGCTGGAGCAACTCTCAATGGGATAAAGTAACTTTATCAGTCACACAGTGGGGACTCAATGGGCCATTAGCAGAAGATAACTCCCTGGAGAAAGGATGGGGGGTGCTAAGAAAGAACAATACCCTACTGGTTTCAATGGATGGCCCATTAGCAGAGCATCTCCCTTGAAGATAAAGATCACTGCCCCACCTGGTCACAACAGATGGTGATAGAAAAGATACTTTGATCACATCCCGTATTGTAACCCAAGACAGCAAGGCTGGCATGATTGTTACTAATTCGTTACTTTGTTGCACACAGAGCCTCACTGCAAAATAAGGGTGTGCTTTATAGTCCTGTGCGCCTTATATATGGACAAAGTTCAGAAATTTGCCAACTCCCAGAGGTGTGCCTTATAATCCAGTGCGCCTTATAGTCGTGATATTGCTGTAAGTATTTTTGAAACGACTCAGCTCCATTGAGCAACCTGACAAAGACTGGCTTTCTCTGAAGCTAAACACAATGTCATTAGTCCTTTCTCCTTTTTTTTTCTTTTCAATATTAAGCACCAAAGGGTAATGCTAAGGGCAATACTAAGCTCCAGAAAAATGAAGACATTATAAACTGTTAGCTAGAGACAGTACCTTTCAAAAATGTGGTTTCAAGCCACATGTTCTTCAGATGCACCCAAGGAAAACATCTGTTTTCCAAGGAACATATATTAAAAAAACCCCATAAGCTTCTTGACATTTAAATCCTTTGTTAAAAGATAAGTGTCTTAGAAAAGATGCTTTTCTTAGAAAATACTAGAAGCTTCTGAAATAATTATTTGAGAAAAATATAGTTCTGAAACTTTTGTTCTATATATCAGTACACCAGCCTTGCCAGACTCCTACCGTCATTAGGATCCAGCATTAACTTGAAGAAAGATCTCCAGTGATCCTGCTTTCCTCTGTAATAAATTTATCAGGAAAGCTAAATTATACCTTTTCCCCTTCTTGTTCTTCTCCTTCATCTTCAGAATCAGAAGCTGATACAGAACCCACTTTTGCAACAGTTTTCCTTTTTGGTTCAGCTTCTTTCTTTCCTTCCTTTTTATCAAATTCTTTCTTTGATTTTTCCTCTTCCTTCTGACTTTCCTCATCTTTTTTCCCTTGCTTTTTGGGCTTTTCTTCTGGTCCTTTTTTCTTTGCCTTCTCCTCTTCATTAACACTAAAACAAAAAGAGTATTTAGGCATCACATTCACTATCTACAGCGACTTGAAAGAACAACATTCTAACTCAGGAAGTTGGGTCTTTTTAACCACAGAATAGTAAAACGATAAAGTTAATTCACTTAAGGACTCTTCAAAAATAGTGTTTTCTCTGAAATTAAAACCCACTACTTGTGGTTACAGTAAATAAATATCAGTATGGAGGGCCTAAGTGCCCAGATTGTAACCAAAGAAATTAATCCTCAGTGGACTTTCCACGTATGGATTTGTGGAACCCAGAGTGCATAGTGTTTATCAAATATACTTAAGTTGTTCCTATTCCATAACCATGCATCTGCCAGAAGTAAATCTATGTTTAACTTTTCCTTGACTTACTAGAAGCACTAGATTTGACATAAGAACTGAAGATGGCAAATCCAAAATTCAGGTAACTAAAGTGTTACAATTTCATCAAAAGATATTTCTGAAACAAAAAAGTATGAAAAGGAAATAGCTACTTTATTTTTGTTAGATATTGTATTTTCTCTTAATAAATATCTTTCCTCTTCACTCCACATACCATCATATAAGGAATTTTTTACAGATTGGACAAGTTAGGAAGGGTAAGATCTTCTCTCTCCTGTTTCAGAACTGTTCTTCCTTGAATTACTCTATTACAAAAACATCTACACAAACATTATACTGAACACTGAAGGGGCAAAAAACTGTCAGGAATAATAATTTTCAAGTCTTAACACAAGGAGTAAGACAGTTGACAATGAAGAAGCTTCATATTAAGAAAAAGAACTCACAAGTCACCCTCTGAAAGACATGATGGTTTCACCAACTTGGGTCTCCCTCTTGGTTTTGGGACTTTTACTTCAGAAGCTAGCAGTTACACAGAAATAACAGGTTAGTCCACAGCCACCATCTGTTTTTTGTCTATATGTCAAGATGCTCAACAGATATAAGCCACACTTAAATCAAAATATAACTTTGTTGCTGCACAGAATTCCAGGTAATTGAATACCAAACTTAATCAAGATCTCTGAAAAGTTAGTGTTATAAGCTTTTTAGCTGACTGGTGAATTAAAAACTTTCATGCTTTCTAGCCACAGGCTCTGGCTACTAATTCCCGTGCTTTTTGCAATCTATACAGTTGTAATTTGTTTCATATGATGTGTAATTAACATGATTCTTAAAAACTACATAATGAGAAGCCTGATATTAAAGGATGAAAAGCAGTCACTTATGCCTACTTTTATACTGTTTGCTGTCCACTAGTTTTACTCATATCTATCTTAGGGTTCCCATCACTTTTCAGGCTAACAAACCACTGTCAAGAAGTTCTACCACCACACTACGGTGCTGATCAAACCTTTTCATTTCCTCAGATACACCATATTGTTAGCAGTAAGACAAACAGCCTGCCTTCTTAACATTTATGTACCTCACATGCTCGTCCAGTGTGACCACTGTGTTGTCAGGAAACCTAATATTCAGAGTTTAAACTGTTGCTGGTCTTAACAGAGAGCACTTTTAAGCATCCTATCAAGAACAGAAAAGGCTGCATAGTATATTTTCCAAAAATATTTTTTATATAGAAGCAAAAGCATCTCTTACAGATCCTTTCCTGTTCTTACTGACAGTAGTTAGTGAAAACCAACAAAAAATGGTAAAGACAAACCCACAAATATTACAAATGTATATTTAGTGCATGTAATGAAATGGCCGAGGGGGATGAATTAATACTTCATTTCTTCACAGCTTCTATGGTAAAAGTGATTAAAGTCTATTTAATTGTGGTTCTCCTGTTTTTATATTGTCAGCAGATGGAGGACTATAAATTATTTGTTTCCTTTACTAGGTGCCCATACAATGACCTTAACTCGTCCAAGAACTGTCTTCCAAAACAGTAATTAGTGATCAAGAATATCTGCAAGCTTACCATTAAAGTGACAATAGATCATTGCTAATTTGAAAGAAATAGACACTACAGTATTATTACTAAATTATTCTGACAAAACATTAAAAAAAAATCAGTTATATTTTCTTTTTATTTGCCTATCAATCAGCACAAACTACCTTAAACGTTTGAACATGTCTCTTCAGCTCTTATTTTGTTTTTCTTGTATTCTGAACTCCACCTACAGCCTCCTTGCTCCCCCAGTTCTCACCTTTGTGTTTTATGTATCATCTAACTTTTCCAAAGTATTTTATAGACCTTTTGTGCAGCACACCCGCCAGAGACTCCAAACCAACCAGTCTTTGATTTAGAAACTAAACATTAATACTAACAATTTAAATCCATTCATGTCCTGAACTCTTCAATTTGAGATGTTTTCCCACTACCGTCTATTAGCGAAATCTGCCTTTAGCACGCAAAAATACTCTGTAGTATTCAGGGGAAGGAAATAATTTCCTGACTAATTCTACTAAAATATTTCTGTGGTGAGAAAAATTAAATCACTCTTCTAAAGTTACCTGCTGGCCTTCCTCTTTTGGGGCTTACTTTTGGAGACACTGGCCCAGTAGTCGTTGCTGTCCCTGATGTTGCTTCCTCAGCTTCAGCTGGTTTGTCAGACTAATTTAAAGAATTAATTTCACCAGTGAAAAAACACATAGCACCAATATCTCAATTACTTTCTCAAACAAACACCTTTAAACTTCTAGAAATATGTTATTATGCGATTGCTTGTACACACAAAAGTTGTCTCTGAAGTAACCGTTTCACCTTCTCCAATCCCAAACGGGGAAAACAGTCAAGAACTTAGTGTCCAGGACAAAGGACAACTACAGTACAGACACAGCATGCTACTTCTCTGTGACAAACACACTAAAGTCACAAATACCTCATACTCATTCCCCATCCTTGCTGTCATCTGTAGCTTTGGAAGGTAAGGTTTCAAACACAAAACTAAGATCTGCACTACTTAATCCTAGTTTTAAGTTGGGTCAGTGTCCTGATCTGGCTTGCTGTGTGACCACAAGAACATTAAGGTTAGTATATGGTGAGTAAGCAGCTTGAACCGTCTCTTCAAAGTAACTCTGTATTCTCCCAGGTTGTAGAGACCACAAAAACTACAAATTTGTGAAAAACGGGAGTATTTCAGGTGTTAGTTCAATGTGACAAAGATGTTACAAGAAACTTTTTAGAGCTTCAACACACGTTATTTTATTAGCAGTTCAGCAACAGTTTATGTCTCTTTCTTATTTGCAATGAGCTGTTTGGGAAAGACAGGACTCCATTTTCCACATCAAGTTAAAAAATAGTTAAGACTTGTAAAACACTCTGGAAAAACTTTCATTCCTGCAAATCTTTCAGACTCTTGAAAAGGGGGAGTAGAGTGTGAAACACTTAAATTTATGCATGATCTGTCATAAAAGGAAATAACATCTAGTATTACCACATCCAAAAAATTCCAGTAACATGAAGTAATTAAACATATTGTTACCTTTCTTTTTCTTCCTCTTCTAGCAACTTTAGGCATAGAAGCATCATTTGTTTTCACCATATCCTGTGAAGATTACAAAATGTTCCTAAGAATCTTAACAAAACAAAGCTATATTTCATTTATTCTATTTTTTCTTTTTTTAACACAGCACAGCCACTGGCACACAACTTAGACAAGATTCCTGTAATGTACTTGAAGACACTGTGTACTTTTAAATTATTAAAATCTAAAATTATTAGACATTAGGAAGAAATTCTTTACTGTGAGGTTAGCGAGGCACTAGTTGCCTGCAGAGATTGTGCGCCTCATCTCTGGCAGTGTTCAAGGCATGTCTGGATGGGGCTCTGAGCAACCTGGTCTAGGAAAAGATGTACCTGTCAATGACAAGGGGGTTGAAACTAGATAAATTTTTAAGGTCTGTTCCAACCAAAATCATTCTATGATTTTGTGATTATCTGAAACTTAGGACTTTTTCCTGAAATTAAAATAAAAAAAGTTAAGTACTAAATAATATTCAGTTCTAAATAAAGATGTTATGTAGTGATGTTATCTAGACTCTTTATCTAGTCTTTAAAAGAGGTACATTTGTAACATAGTAAGTGTATGAGGTATGTGATAAAATACACAGTCTTCCAACTGTTTTAATTTAACTTATAGACACATCAGACTAGAAGTTTCCTCTCTCATGATAACTTCAATTTATGAAGCTTCATAAATTTATGGAGCTTCAAGTAAGAGGTATAAACCTGACACATAGGTATAAACACACAGAAAGTTTTACATAATTAAATAGCTCCTGAAACTGCCACAGTAGTAATAACTGCAGTGTCTTAATACTCAGTAACAGATTTACACCAATAAACATAATATTATGATGTTCCCTGTTACATAGAAAAAAGTTCTCACATACTTCTTTACTGGTTTTGTCAGAAGGCAGATCATCTTCCTTCGAAGTATCCATCTCCTTTTCTTCTGTTTCAGTTTCTGTAGGTAAGTTATTATCCCCTTTAGGGGATAACTGTAAAGCAAGTCAACAGATGATTAAAAATGCATTAGAAAGTACTTTATAGTGAAAAGAGAACATGCTAATTGCCATCAGGTTGCTCTTCACTGCAAGTAATTTAAGTCTGTAGGTACAGTAATTTCATGAGTACAAGCCGCACCCTTTTGACTAAAATGTGGGTCCCAATCCGGAAGTGCGGCTTATACTCTGGAGTGCCTTATACATGAACAAAGTTCAGAAATGTGCCAATCCGGAAGTGCGAGCCGCAAGAGCCACAGAGCCTCAGCAGCCACAGAGCCCCGCTGACCCCGCCATGCCTTGTGCCACCCGCCGTGTCCCCGCCTGGCCTGCGCCCAGGGCTGTGCGGTGCTGCGGGTATGCTGAAGCCCTGCGGCCCTGCCCGCTGCGGCTCCACCGGGCTTGCAGCCCCTGGTGTGGCACTGTGCTCACCCCACGCACACAGCGCGGCCACGGACACCGGCGGGCCTGGGTTCCGTGCTCCCGCCTGCTGCTGCTGCGTAGCACCCGGGGCAGGGCACCGGCCCGGCTGGCAAGCAGTGGGGCCTGCTAGGCGCCAGGGTCACCCCGGCACCAGAGCGGGCCAGCATGGTGCTTGGCGGGGGGCTCTGCTGCTTGCCAGGAAACTTTCCCGCCTGCAGCCCCCCACCGCCTCCGACAGCCCGGGGCAGCAGGGCCGGGCAGGCTGGGGCCCCGCTGCCCTCGCCCCCCTGGGCCGTGCCCTCCCCTCACCTGGGCGAGAGTGGAGCCGGCAGGTATAATAAAAGTGAGTGATTTTTCTCTGTATTTTTTTTTTTTAGTTTTTAGGTTGCATTTAAAGGCTCCCCCGATCCGTGAAAAATGTTTGCAGATCGAGCATCTGCCAGTAAAACCCACAATCGTGCAATTGTCACTAATTCGTTACTTTGTTGCACACAGATCTTCGCTGTGAATGAAAGTGCAGCTTACGTATGGACAAAGAACGGAAAGTTGCTGACACCCGGAAGTGTGGCTTATAATCAGGTGCGGCTTATACTCATGAAATTACTGTACACTCATTTTAGTTTTGGGAAAGCAGTTAGAACTTGAAAAATCAAGAGTTTATAATTATTTACTTGAAAATAATCAATACTTCCTTGCAGTTGGTATATCTGCATGTCTTTAAGATTATCAATTCTCTCAATTTGAATACTATTGTCTTGTCCAACTTCCAAGCATCTTTTTTAAAATTCTATTTTAAAGTAGCTTTTAAAAGTTCAACACTAAACAAAGCAACTATCACACAGTATTTCTGATTACATGAAGATACATAACGTCACTGAGTCTTTCTACAGAGTACAATTTTAAGACAGAAGAACTATTGGTTCATTAAAACCAAAGGAAACCAGAGTACAAGGACTGGTTAATGGAACGTTAGAGCTACATTAGTACATAAAAAAGAAATTTGCTCTGCATTTTGCCTTAAGATGATTAATTAGGCAAATCTACACAAAAGGACCCATTCAGGATCTTTATGTTTAAATGGCTCTATGCTTTCTTGTTTCTCTTACACTGTGCCAGCACTGAACAGTCTAAAAGCGCTTTTGATAAGAAACATGAAGCTGAAGTCATTGGCATTCCCACTAGCATATGCTGCTTGAGGCACAAATTCAGAGTGAAGCAAACTGATTAATCAGCTTAAAAGAAGTTTTGCCCTCACAATAGCAAATGCTAAGAACAAATGCTTTTGTAGGAAGCATGCACAGGCAAAAGCAGCACTGGTTTACTAACATTGCCAGGAAATTATGTGTTTCGAAGCACTGCTAAGGTATAGCAAATTGCCCTCACAGCCCATGCTTGCAAGTACTCAAGTAAGTAACTCTAGGCGGAAAGAAGTTGGGAGAAATAATCAATCAAAAATTTTGCAGGTTCCAATACAACAAAACCATTCTCAACATCATCTATTAGTATCTACCAGTAGATTAATTTTTTTCCCTCCCATCAAAGGACTTTTTTACTCTTGAATAATCAAGCTATTACAGCTACTGGAGACTAATCCTATTTGCTATGTATCTGACACAATGCAAATTCTTCAGTTGCAATTATGAATCGGTACTGAAGAAGAGCCAGCAACACCTACAGAAAAACTACATTAAATTTTGGCAAATAATCAGAATGGAAACAGAGGTCAAGAATACAGGCAAGTCTATTAAAATAGTCTGACATTTAAGGGCACTGCTCATCCCGTTGAGTAGTAATTCCCAAAAATGAGTTACAAATAAATGAGATACCATAAATGTCAATCCCACCTGCATGACATTTTTTGTCATTTCAGAATTATATTCTTAAAACCACTGAGACGAGTTGATAACACACAGTATCTCTCCCATGTATATGAGAAATATTCCCATATGAACAGAACATTCCAGAATAGAGAAAAGTTCAAAGCAGTGAATCATTAAATGTAGAGTAAGCTAGGAAGCTTTACCTCTTACAGTATAAACTATGTATAAACTGCATCAGCAAATTGAAAAAAAGATGTTTCAGACTGAAATGAATTTTGTTTTGGAAGGCTTTTAAGGTATGCACACATTTACAAAGCAAAGAAGCTAAACTCTGTATAAAGTACTGCATACTGATTCCTGGCTTAAGAATTGAATTGATATAGCTATGAGATTCTCTATATCCTAAGTAGTTCATTCAGGGTATGGTCTAATTCAAGCTGATTCTTATAAACCTTCTCTGGCAAACTCACTTAAGTACCCTTTCACCCATGACAGACCTTAATAGTCTGTTCTGCTTTTCAATATAAATGATCACATTTGAAAGGGAATCATATCTGTCAATATGAAAAAGTCTTCAAATACAGAAAGGGAAAAGTCAACCTAACTCTTGATGATAATTAAAATTTCCAACTTCTCCTGCCTAAGAAGTACAGTATGAATTTTAAGTGTATTATTATAGAAATACAGGCTGGTAAAGAAATTAATTTTCAAAAAACATATAGAGCACCTACAAAGGAAAACAGAAGGACAAAAGCATTACTGTAAGTATATCTGAAAAGAAGCAAACACAGGCAAGTTACAACATTAAACCATGGTTAGTTTAAAGCATTTCCTTAAATACTTGGCAATATAGTTTTGACTTGAAAATATTTCTGGCAGAACAAAGCAGAAATTCAATCACTTACTTTTGGGACAGAACACTTTTTTCTTTTGGCTCCTGCTTTTTCTTCACTCCCCTCAGCAGACTCCTGACTGCTTTCTTCAACAGTTTCATTGATAGGAGTGTTAATGGCTGGATGGGGCTTCAATTAAAAAAAACATCAAAAATGAGATCTAAATCCCCTCCTCACCTGAGGTATATTCTCCCACATATATTATCGAAGAAAGCATCATGTCAAGGAAATCCTTACTAGAAGGACAAAAACATTAAATACATCTTATTTCATTAATTTCCACTGTTTTCGATTTAATTTCCAACTTATTTAATAAACTTTCAACTCTAATGCTGTAACAACTCGTTTTCACATTACCATACTGTAATAGAAGTATTTTCTTATGTATAACATAACATATCTGAAAGATAAGAAATAAAAAATATTCTTGGTCAAATACAATCTTCTGATGTACTATAAAGAAGTGCATTTTTATATACGCTATCAATCCTAAGTAATTCAACTACTTGTTCCTGAAGATGTAAGCAGGAAAAGGATTACAGTAAGACAAATGAATGAATTAAAAGTTAAAACCATAGTAATAGAGGAGATAGAGCCTAACTGACTTTTTTCTTCCATTACACTGTGCATGGGTTTCTCCCTCTTTACGTACTAGCTACTTCAAATAAAGCTGGCAGAACTCCCCTGACTCTTTTTTCCCCCACTGAGGAAGTGTGTTTGGATTTAAGCCCAACCTACAATCTCCTTTCTGCCCTTCAACTCCCTTACTAGCAGCTACAAGCAACATCTGCAAAGTATCAATACTGCTCCTAGAACATTCCAGTTCTGGCAATGAAACAGAAAATATGGCTCTCAGAAGGCCTTACTAAGATAAAAAATTGTAGTGGAGAACTGCTAGCAAACAACCCATTTTGCCACTGCTTGGGTCCATCAGAGGGAATAGTGGCATTTACAGAGCAGAAGCAGATTGCAGCTTCTCAAGCCTAAACTGTTGACAGCATGAGCTGCGACACCCAGGTGCCAGAACGCTCTGTAGCCAAAGATGTGGTGCAGCAATGGACCATGACCCTCCACGGCAGCACCACTGCCAAGGACAGGGGTGTCTCCTGGCAATGTTATGAACTGATACATGTGCCATTGTTATGGCCCCCAGGCTGCAGTCAAACTGCCGAGTCAGTGGCACAAAGCACCTCTCAGCCAAGACAGAAATGAGTGGGTGGCGAGTCCCAGCAGAGCTCTGCCACTAACAGAAGAAAGAAGGATCTTCACAGGATGCTGCAGATTCCTAGTAGCAACTACCTTTCTCACTTTTTGTAATTCCTTGCTTTTCCCTATGTTTCTAATTTCTTCCTTGCTCACCTCTTCGACAGTGAATAAAACTGAATTACCATTACGGTCACCATCACCTGACCTCTTGTCACTTGGTATATTTGCTCCTGGTATATTTGAATTTCTGTACCTCCATGTTAGGGTGGTGGACAGCTTAGGCAACACTCCCATACTGAGACATATGCCCAGTAAAAGGACAAAAAAAGGAAAAAAATTCCCAGTGAATGTGTCTATATTAAGAACTCACAAGTCTGCCCCTTTAATATCATCTTGTAGCCAGATTACAAGCTCAATTTTGCCTAAACCTTCACATGATCACCCACTTCTCTCTGACCATACCTGCTGCATGCCCAAACACAAAATTTGCTACTCATCCTTCATTTTAAAGCTCTGACTCCTGAACTGTCTTCCCTGCTAGCTGTGTTTTTTAACTGTGTAACTTAGCTCTAAGAATCTTTAAAATCAAGGAGTTGTACATAGATAAAACACAGTGATCAAGAGATATCTTCGATACATTCACATCCAAGACTGCAGCTAAAGAAATATGTCCATTCACTGAACAGCACAACATATTAGCAGGCCACAATACATTATTCCACTTCAAAATATTGTTGGGAAAATGGCATACTTACTCATCACTATCTACATTAACTTTCCTTTTAGTTTTCACAAGCAACTACTTGCTTTCACTTTCAAGATCCCTCACTGCCTATGCTCACCCCTCATGGTTGCGGGCAGGTGACGGTGACATGGGTATAACTAAGTTCATCACTGCCCTGAGCTGACCACAATTGGTTCTGGGGATGTAGCTGGCAAGGGGTGAGCTGACCCACATCAACATCCTACCTCACCTGGGAACAGATGGTGCCTTCACCCAAGTAGCAATGGGAGAAAGGGAGAGGGGATGGGAGGATAGTCATGCTAAGAACAAGATGCCTGCAAAGGACACATGGTGCTGTGAGGCAAAAGAGATGCCAGAGTCAAGGAGGGAACTGAAAGAGGAGACACATAAGCCATTGCCCAAGCTAAGCTCCAGTCCATAGCAGCTGCCTCATGTTAAGTACATTCAATGAAACTAGCTCATGTCATTGCAGACTAAGCTGTGAATGGCAGGAGCCAGAGCCAAGAGATCTTGAATTTGCATACAAAGGGCACAGTAGCCCAGGTGAGTGGACACTCAGAAACATCAGGAGCCAAGGACTCAACTGGAAGACCCAACAGTTTCCAAGCTTAGGCTGTGAGGGTATAAATATCCAGGGCTTCCTTTACCCAGGGTCCTTCCCAGGAAGCACACAGCTCAAGTTGTTATTCTGTAGTTGCATCACAATTAAATTACTTTATGGACGAGCTGTCTGAGACTACTAAACGAAACTCAGAGTCCAGCCAGAAAGGAAACCTTGTCCAGCTGTGTGAGTGCAGCGTGTGCAGGGAGCCAGTAGGGCACCCAGTGGGATCACTGGAGTGGTCTGCTGCAAAGAGTGTCAGTTCCAGCTCAGGTGGAGGTGAGTGTGACTGTCACAGGGGCTCCTGGATGGTCAGACATGGAAGCTCCCTTAACACCAAGCACTGGCAGAGGGGTAGGGCCGTCCGGGTAGGGCTGCAGGTCATGGCGGAGCCCACACTGCACCACCTGAGTAAGAAACAAGGAACAGCAAAAACAAAGTAACCACTTCACAACTGACTGTCTCCTATACCACCACTGTCTTATCCAGGGGAGACACTGAAATATGTGGAGAGGACACTGGAGACCAACAAAGCCAGAGCAGAGATGACTGGAAGGAAGCATATTTCTCCAATTCTTTTTTTTTTTTCCTTGTCCTTGTTTCTTTTTAATAGAACTATTAACAAAAAGCATGTCAGCTGACTAAACTGCACCAAATTGAATTTTTTGTTGCCCATACCGTACCCCTTTTTGGCGAAGGTGGTGGAGCCTCAGAAACTGATTTCAAGCACTCTGCCACCCGTAAAACTAAAATACCAGCTTCCCCAAAAACTCCCCAATATCCATAAGTCCTACTCCTCAAAGAAATCTTAGTTGTTAAATAAGGCCTTTTGCAGATGTACTCTATTAGCACCAACAAGGACCACACACAAGTAAACACAAAAAGGGCTTGATTTGCTCCAAGTAAAACTTGCTTTTAATAATGCCTAGCACAGAGAAGACTATCGGAAAGAAAACTTTCTACAATTAATCGATACATTCAGAAGCAAATTTGCATGAATCTATTGCTTAACCCCATTCTTTCTGTAATTCAAACTGATCCAACCCTCCTGGCCAAGCAGGGAACTCTACACCTGGCTGATCGGGACCATGTTCAGATGACTTCTAGATATCTCCAAGAATGGACACAGCCGCACTTGAGCAACCAGTACCAGTGCTCAGTGACCCTCATAAGGGGTGGGGGCGGAAAAAAAAGCTTCTTTATATTCATAGCGAACCTCCTCTGTTATTTCAGTTTGTGTTCTTTGCCTCTGGTCCTGCCACTGGAAATCCCTGAAAAGAGTCTGACCCAGTCTCTTTGTACCCCTGCTTCATGCATTCGTATAAATCGAGGAGATTCCATGTCAGTTCACCAGAGCTGAGCAATCCCAGCTGTCTGAGCCTTTCCTCACAGCAGAAGTGCTCCAGTCCATCACATTCATGGCCATTATGTTCACATTCCTCAATTTGTATCAAGTAGCCCAGAAATGGATGCAGGACTCCAGTTAAAAACATCCCCACTAAGAAAAGTTTCTTCTTCCGTAATTTTGTGGCCCATTTAGAGGAACAGGACCTTAAATATGACCTGTGAGAAAAAGCCTTTCTTTCTTTCTTTTCAATAGGGAAAAAACTGCAAAGAACAACACAATGGCTCTAGATAGAACCTGACCAAGACAGTGTGAAAAGTGCTGCCGCTAAAGCTGAAGAACCTGAAAGAAATTCAAAAGGTAAAAGAACTGTCTTGCAGAAAAGCTATTAACACAAAGAAAACAGTCTGCACCTATCTCTTGGCAACTTGTTTTATGTCTTTCCTCAACTGAAGATGTATCTAAGAATGTCTCATATGCTCCTGAAAGTACCACTTAATGGAAGTGACTGATTTTTGTAGTGAAACAATATTAGACAAACTTTCTACCGCTGATTATTTATATCCAGATTTTAACCTAGTTAGAATGACTGGTGTAGCTCACAAGTGCCTCAGGCATTCACAGAGTATCTCTTTTCAATTGCCACAATAAGGACAGTGAAAATGTGTATCAATTTGTATCTTACAGTACCAGAAATAATCTCTTTTACTACAGCCCTTCCCACTTTGGTGTGGGGATTAGCATCTCTCCATAACCCAAAGAAGAAAGTGTAGACCCAGAATACATGATGTTCTGACAATACTTCAGAAACTCCTTAAATCTTCATCCATATTCTCCTTCAAACTAGAAACACAGTAACATAGGATATCTTATGAAACAGGAATTAATTGCTGCTGAAATGGCAACCTGGCATGTTGTGCAAAAACAGCAAATAAAAACAGGAGACAGCAATTACTTTTATTACTATTGCAGCATTGCCTAGAAGACCCAACGTAGTCAAGGTCAGTATACATTCAACGTACATAGCAAAACTAAAAGCTTACAGAATGTCCAAAGTAAGCAAAGACAAAATGAGCAAGATAATTTCTTTGTCTTCATATTAAATTTGGGTCCTTTTATGGGTAGCATTGCATAGCTCTGGTTTAAGCTTAGGAGTCTTACAAAAAGAGCAAGAAACGAGGAACTACTGATGGGACAAAAATTGAACCAACTCACATGACAGGGACTAAAAAGCAAACACATTGCTTCCAACTGCTAGAACAAAAATACTGCACACCAGGAGACCACGTACTGAAATCTTGTAAGGATACTTGTGGACATAAGGTATTCAGTTTAAAATACATAGGGTAGAATGACTAAGACTCCAAAAAACCCACCACTTTTCAAGAACAGACACATAGTTACAAAGGTATTCCAGGAATATATATAGTTTTAAGTATGCATATACCTCCAGTTAAACAACCTTCATGTCTTCTTATGCTATTGATACTAGACACCAAAACTAAACATTATTTAAACTTTTTAAAATATATGAAATTTTGTCTAGCCTGCAGTTGAGGAGCAGCAATAAGTCATTATCATGTGTCAGGAAAGCACTTACTGTATTTTCCCTCCTCCCCCAAAAGCAACAAAGATTTGTAGTCTACATAGCTTACCTGCTGATGAGAGAATTTCACTTTGGGATTATTGTCAATTTCCCACAACCCTTCATTAAAACCCTTTCTTTTATTTGGCTTGCCATATTTATCTTTATTTTCTGAGTAAGGGAATATGTCCTTTGGTCCCAAAAATGCCCTTAAGGAAAGAAAGAACAAAATTCACATTTCAATTGGTTAGTCTTTTCACAGAAGTAAGCACCAAGTGTTATTAAATATCAAATTCATTACCACTATAACAGCTATTCTACTAGAGTCCTCAGTTTTCTAAATTTTGGCCTGCAACACACCAAGTTTTCCATTACTACAACCACACAGACTTCCCGCTTTCTCAAAGCATTGCATACCTGGGCAAAAAATGCTCAATACTGCATCTTAAGATTGCAGCTAACAAGTCAACCAGCTACTGTGAAAAGGATCAAATAAAAACTAAGTAGCTTACAAACAAACAGAAAGAGCAATTGCCTCCTTACAGAAGAAAATCATGTTTAAATGTTAAGAATAAAGCATCTTTTTATTTTTGTGATGGATGTGGAAAAGCAACACCACTGACCGCCCATTTATTTTTAAGAATGTTATGTAAAAATGTAATTATAGTAATTTCATGACTATAAGGCGCACCCTTTTGACTAAAATTTCGGTCTGAACCCAGAAGTGCGCCTTATAGACCATTGCACCTTATATATGGATAAAGCTGGGAAATTTGCCAACCTGGAAGTGCGAGCCGCGAGAGCCATGGGGGGAGCCAGCGGGGCTGTGGCCGGCAGGCGCAGGAGGGGACGCGGTGCTGCCGAGTGGCAACGGTCCCCAGCCCAGCCAGGTGGCAGAGGCTTCCAGCACCATCAGGAGGGAGAAGCGCCCGGCACTTCTGGGTGGGACAGGCTCCCGGCACTGCTGAGCAGGAGAAGCGACTGGGACCGCCAAGCGTTACAGGCGCCCGGCACCGTGGGCGGGAGAAGCGCCCGGCACTGACGAGTGGGACAGGCTCCCGGCACTGCTGAGTGGGAGAAGTGCCCGGCACCACCGAGTGGCAGAAGCTTCCAGCACCGCTGAGCGGCAGAGGCGCCCGGCACTGCCGGGCGGGGAGGCTTCTGGCACTGCCGGAGGGGAGAGGCACACCCGCCACGTGGCTCCGGCTGTCAGCACTGTGGCTCTGGCTGCTGGCACCACGGTGCAGCATGGGCGCCCTGCACTGCCGCGTGGTAGAGGTGCCCGGCACCAGCGGCAGCCCGGAGCAGGACTGAGCCCGCCCGGCCCCAAGCCGAGCCGGTAAACCCCATGATCACGCGATTCCTTTACAAATTTTTTACTTTGTTGCGCGTGGCTCAGATCCTCACTGCAAAAAAAAAAAAAAAGTGTGCCTTATAGTCTGGTGCGCCTTATATATGGACAAAGTTTGGAAATTTGCTGACTCCTGGAGGTGCACCTTATAATCCGGTGCGCCTTATAGTTATGAAATTACTGTAATACAGCATTAAGTCAGTAGTTTTTCAGGGTCTGACAATAGGACCTCACAACTTTGATTTATGAAATTTAAACAATGAAGACTTTCTTATTTTAAACTTCTCCCCCAGTCATTTTCTTGATGAAGTAAACGTGACAATCATTTTATTTTTAAGACACTCTTGGAACAGTCTTGATGTTGCCTGTGTATCTTTTCCAGATAAACAAAAAACACTCCTACATCTACTGTAAGCTGTGGAACTAAAGCTTTTACCTGTTAGCTTTTCTCATATGACAAAGTTACAGGAATCACCACTAGCCTCTCCAAGTTTAGACATGGGAAAATGAGGTAACATGTTACTGAGAATGGTTTATGCTGAAGAGTATCAAAGGTTATTTCATTCCTGCTCTACCTTCATGGTCTTTTAAAGGTAGGATCTACCTACTGCTAAGAAAAAAATGTACGCTTTGGTAGTACATGCTCTGTTTCAATCTGTGCCTAGACTTTGTGTTATTGCAATTATATTACATTCAGCTATTTTAAAAGTTGCAGATACCTGCTTTCTAAAGTACCAGCTCATGTACTGAGCATAACTTCTAAGCTCCAACCCACTACTTCCTTCATTATTCTTGAAAAAAAGCAGCTACTTCAGACTTACATCCCTCTAGGAGGAGAGAAAAGAAAAAACCATAGAATCTCATTAAAAGCTTAAGCATTTTCTACTCCAGGAGTAAACACCCATCTATGTGCACAAAGTATTAAGTAAGTCATTGTCAGCTTAGACTGCAAATCACCCACCTCTTGGCAAGAGATAGTTAAGAGAGGATTCAGCCAGTGTGGGAAACATGCACCTGCAAAGTTTATTTACCCACACCAAAAAGATAGGGAGGGAGACAGAACAACTGGGAGAGACAAAAATAAGGAAAAAAATTGCCTGCTTTCTTCCCTATTCTCTAAAAGAAAGCATTTTTGCAGTCTCTGAGCCTTTGCCCATATTGTCAGGCATTGAAAAACACCTGAGAACAGCTACTGTGGAAAGGTTATGAGGCTTAATAGGCTGCTCCAGTTTAATCCTCATGTACCAATGAAGAAAAAGAACAAGAAAAACTGAAAGAAAAGATTACCCTAATATAGAAAGTCCAGAAACTAGAGTTCAGTGTGACCTGTTTGTGTGTGACCAAACAAAATCTATATTGATATGATCTACTGCCACAACAGTAGACACAATTTGGATATACATCCAATCAAAGCGTTTATTAAAATAGTCTTCATTTTATTACTCTCCCTAAGTAGTGACGCATTCAGTTGGGGTTCTTTTATGAAACTTAAGAGAAAACAAAAAACTGTGAAGTACAGGTTAATACTTATTTACAGTCATTTCATAAACTCAATTAACATTATTTCTAAGTCAAGTAAGAGTTACTCCCAAGACAGCCTTGCATTCCTTTTCCCTGACAGTTCCTTTTCTTGCTGTAACCATCCATGCAGCCTGAAGTCCTGTCATCCTTTATACAGGACTTTTTAGCACAATAAACTCATTATGTGGGTTTTCAGAGTTGTCACAACTTACAGTAAGATAGACTGTACCTACATAGCCTACTAAAATGTAGAAGGTAGAGTATTTAACTTTGCATAATGTGTCTTAGCTGTGAAAAGCATAGCACAGAACAAGTTTACAAAATTTACTGTAATTCCCATGAAAAAGTACAAGAAATTGTTAACTCTACATAATTCCTGATGGATCACTGAAATCACTATTTACAGCTAAAAACCTAAACAAAATTAAATGCCATGGAACATCAGTACTCTCTGTCATCTGATCAGTTCCCTCCTATTGCTCTGAGGAGTGAGACCAAGAATTATAAAAGTTTCACCTATCATCATTCCGCAGATCTTAAGATAAGCAACATGCTTAACAAGCACCAGGAGACAGCTGGGTCATGGAACACCCTGCATATTGCAATGTGTGTGAAACAGAGGCAAGAAGTTTCTATGGTATCCTATGAATTTCTGAAAAGCAGTAACCTGGAATCTAGAGCCTAACAAAACACAGACTGAAGCAAAACTTTACTTTGTACCTACACCAGTTTCAAATTACTCATGCGAACTAGATAAAAGCCCCCAGTCACCAAATTTTTCAAACACAAACATCTCTTAAGAGCCCTAAGCTAAATCTAAAGTAGGACATAAAACTTCTCAAAACTTGCACAGGTGATTTTAAAGTTTTAGATGAGTAGTTATTTCTGTCTCTCTTACATTCAATCTGCATGTCCAAACTTAAAATGCAAAACCCCACTGCAATACAGAATGACGTACACTTCACCAATAGCAGAATCAAAGCAGTATTGCATTTCAGTTGCCAATGAGAAAGTTCGGTTGTGTGAAAAACTTCAGAAAAAAAGGTAACTTAACACATTTAAAATTATAATTAAAGCAATGGACAAGACAAACTTTGCAACCTTGAATCAAATTCCAGGAATTCTTCTTTACACACACACACAAAAACTCCAACCAAATGAAAAAAAAATAGTTACTAAAAGATTTATTGATAGATGAGATTAGCTGAAAAAAAAAATTACATGGGCCAAGCATATAGGTATCTTTTTCATTACAGAATTCACTTTTTAAGGTAAGTAAGTAATACCAAGAGTAGGGAATGTTTACTCTTTAACTCAACAGAACAATGTATCCTATGTTAGCAAGATACCTACTTGCTAAAGATAGATGCAAAGTACCAGATCAAAGTAATTTCAATAGATTTAATAAGATGCAAAAAGGCAAGAGCCTTCCACAAAATGTGAGAAATGGACAACTTCTGTACACAACTTCAATCTGGCATTTTATTAAGAAAAACATTCAACTAGAATTAAAGGCACACCGATGTAGATTGCTTGGGTTTCTTTTAGCAACTCAAACAACAAATGAAGCACTGAACCTGATGATGCCTTAAATCTACAATAACCCAACCAGCCACCACAAAGCAACTCAGTAATTTTCAAAAACACCGAACTACATAAACCCCATAATATTTTCTATTAAATCCAGCAGTGGAAGACATACAGTCTCTCAAAGCAAATACAGTTACCACCTCAAAACACTGCTCAAAGATCAGTATTTTGCAGGTTGATAGGTATGAAGCTAACTGCACTTCCTCATCTCTCTCCAGATCTCACAAACATAATACCACCCATAACCAAAAATCTCATCAGAAAAAACAAAAAAACCCAAAACGATCGCAGTACATGATTATCTGTCATTTCGCAAATTTTGCCTATTTCACTTTCTTTGAGAATATAGTATTGAGAATTCTGAGGATATATAAGACTATGATTAAACTCATTACAGAAAAAAAAAAAAAACCCTATCAGCCACACTACTGCAGGTACAAGTTTTTCGTTTTGATGAGTCAAGCGTACATTTTATGGTTATGGTCTATGGAATAACTTAAGCAAATGTTAGAGAATCATGTCTTGACAAAAGAGATCAATTTAGGAAGATGTGCTAATAAATACAATAGCTTGAAATAGACTACATTCAGAGAAGATAACTTTTTGTCACAGCATTTTCAAATGAAATGAATACAACCCTGAAATATGAAGGACTTACGTCTCATGGGTGCCAAAAAAGAAAATAGGCATTTTATTCATAGGAGGTTTTACTGCTCCATCAGGAACTTCATCCACCTAAGAAAAACACAGATTATCATAATTCAAATCAAGTAACAGTCAAGTTTAGGAAGAAATATGTAAAAATTAAACATTAAAATGGGAATTAAAAAGGTTACAAAAAATAAAGCAGGAACTTTTTTTAACAGTATGTAAAAAAAATATAGCAGAATCAAAACCAATATTAGCAACAATAAAAAATTAATTACTTTCAGTTTACACAAACACTTTTCACACCACTTCTTTTAAAGTAAACCACTTCTTTTAAAAGGAGAGATGACAATGTGTTACAGATAAAAGGCACAATTCAACCTCATCCACATACTGCCCTTCCCTAAGAAAAAGCAACAGGAAGCCTTCCTACCCTTGTGCTGACCTGGTAACTTGTGGAAGTCCTAACGTGAAGTATTACCAAAAGGGCAACAAACTTTAAAAGAAGCCAAATTCCTAAGCTAGCATATTAGCTAGATACTTTATTACCTCCATTCCCACATCCAACAAATGACCTACAGCAGTCCCAGAACTTAGGATGCCTTTTCCGCGGGAGTACAGAGAACAACAAAAAGGACCGGATAACTCACCACATACACTTAACCTATTTAATAGAAAGCCCAGTAGACAAACCCACTTAGAAGTAATCTTGCCGCAAATTCTGGGGGTTTTTTGCCAAGAGCAGTTATTTGGGGACAGCATTTCTGTACAGCTCCAGGGGCCTGCATAAGCTCCAGTGTCACTCCACCACACATTCCGTAAAGCCGCGTTACACAAATTAGGACAACTTGACAAATAATGACAACTTGAGTGGGCTACTTGTTACGGATCTGCAATGTGACTGCAAAGCCGCTTCAACCCCCGGGAACGCAGCCGCGTCCCCCCTCACGGGAGGCGAAGCTGAGGGCGCTGCTCAGCACAGGTGTGAGAGCGCACCCCACAGAAAGCGAGGCAGAGGGAGGAGAGGGAGCCTTACCCTGGCCGGCCAATGGGGGTAACCTTTCATCTTGGCGAAGATCAAGTCTCCGGGTTTGAAATCTCGGCTCATGCTTTCTCACCGACGTGACGCCCCGTTGCCGCCAGGCGAGCCGGACTGAGAAGGAAAGGCGCTGCGCCTCCAGCAACCACCGAAGCACTGCGAGCCACACGAGGTGCCACTCGCTGCCGTGATAAACACACCGGGGCGGGGGAGCGAAGAGAAGGGCAACACAAGAAGGCACGTCAGCAAGGGCGGGCGGCCCCCGGCTAGGGTGCGCTGCCGCATGCCCGCCCTTCACCCCTGTGAAGAGACCACCTGGGCACTCCGCAGCCTCAGTCCCCGCCCGCGGGCAGGGCCAGGCCGCCCCCGGCCCGGGGAGCCACCCGCTACCTTGTTCCGACCTCCCCCGTCCCCGACCGGCCACTCGGCCCCCACGCACGCGGGCACGATGGCGCGAGAGCGCCGCTGGGGAGCAGGAGGGGGAAGGGAGGGGGCGCGCGGAAAAGAAACTCCGCCCACCCGCCGTCCTCTCCTCCATCCATTCCTCCATCCCTTTTTCTCTCTCTTTCACGCTCCTCTCCCTGACTCCTCTTTCTCTATCTCTCTCTGTCTCCCTCTCCCACCTCAAGCCCGCTCTCCCGCCCGCCGGTTCACCAGCAGCGGTGCAGCTCCTCGCTAGCAGCCCCAACCGCGCTGGCGCCCGGCCCACCGCCCGCCGCGGGAAACACGGCCGCGCCGCCTCCTCCCGCCAGCGGGCCGATACCACCCGGCACGCCGCACCGGGGCGGCGGGGGAGCTCCGGAGTGCCGGCGGCGACACGGGGAGCACCTGCCGTAAGATAGACGGCTCGGCTCCCGCCTCTACGCCTGAGGGAATACGGACAGGAAAGAGCCCGCCGGACCCGAGGCAGGGCTGGAGAAAGGAACGGGAAAAGCCTCGTTCGCTCCCTCTCCCCGCAGCTGGAAAAGTGGTTCATTCCTCCTCCGGTGGGGGCGGAGCGGCCGCGGCGCCGCTGGAGGGAGCGGAGGTGGACGGTGAGGAAGAAAAGAGGGCGAGGAGGAGGAGGAGCCGCCCCAGCGGCCGGCTGTGGGACCGCCCCCGGCTGCAGCGGCAGCCGAGCTGGGGCCAGCACTCACACGGGCTAGTGGGCTCTGCTCAGCCGCTGACAGGCTGGCGTGGTTAATGAGCGCCAGCCTCCATCGCAACGCGGGCGAGTGCGACCGGCCCCGCGGGACCCTTTGTGTGTCTCACGCCCCACTGTTAGAGAGCGTCCCCTTGCTGGGCTTCTCCTCCCTTTTTGATGCCGGCCCCAAAGCTGCCCGTGTTGCGCGGGTATTCCCTAGCCACTTACTCGATGTCTTGACTTCCCCCAGCATACAACAACCCTCGGTTGTTTTGTTTTCTTAAGTCTATAGTAGAGTCCTTACCTGCTACTTAGTCACCATTGATTCCAGGCTTTGGTGGAGGTTTTCATTGGTTTGGTTTCCTAACTAGGATTGCTACTAATTGAAACTGTGTTACTCCCCTTGCACTCTCCTGTCTTGTTTACCAATCCACGCTAAGCCTCCTCCTCACCTAGCATTTCAAGCCACTGTGCCCTCCTCTCCTGTTTCTGTCAGCTGATCTCCGGAGTGCATCAGCCACTGCCAGCTTCCCCACAAATACCCTGACAGTGAAGAACTCAAAATCAGATATAAACCCACTACCTTCTTTCTTACGGCCTGCCTGTCCTGTTGTATCTAATTCTAGTTCTACATCAAAAATTAGCTTGCTTGTCAGCTCTTTGTGGCTTTAGTCCTATGTGATGGCCCCACACAGCACCACCTGCAAATCATAGTATGTCTGAAGAAAGGGTGAAAATATTATGGAGCTTTCTTTCTTTTTATCACAGCTGCAATTTGTACCTTGAAGGATCTACCACTGACACAGCTACTGCTATTGTCCACTTTTCTAGGATGTGGTGGGGTGGATTTTATTCACTCTCTCTCTTATGCTGCTGTTGTTTGACATCATATATGTTTACATCTCGGTCTTCAAAATTCTCAATCGAGATGTTTGAAGGAACTCTTCCCTTTGCGCAGTGAGGCGACCAGAAGGGGAATAGTAACCTTGTTACCAGTCTCCCTCATCCACCCGGCCGTCATTTTTGTCCCACGGCCTCTCAAAATCATTTACCTGTTTGTTTCTCTTGATAAACTGAGTGAAGAATGTGCTGCCCCGAATGTGAGGACGTGCACACCTCAATCAGGCCCTCACGTCAGTCGGTCATTTAGCATTTTTGGAGTTGCGGATGGCTAGGACGTGTGTGCGGCTGACCCGGCGGGCTCGCGGGCCGCGCGGGTAGTGCGCGCAGGGCTGCGCGCGCCGCCGGACCGCCCGCTGGTGACGTTCCGCCGCGGCCGGAAGTTGCCGTTGGGAAGGCGCCCTGCGGCGCCGCGTCCCTGCTGGCGGGACCTGGAAACGGCGCGGCGCTTCCCGGCGCTTCCCGGCGCTTCCCGGCGCTTCCCGGCGCTTCCCGGCGCTTCCCGGCGCTTCCCGGCGGCCGCACTCGCCCCGGCTGCCCGCAGCAGCCTCGGGGTGCTGCTGCTGGAGCTCTGTTCTGACCTTGTTCCCTCAGGCCTTCCTGCCAGGTAAAGCGCCAAAGCCGCTGGCGCGGTGTGCGCTCAGCCAGCGCCGCTCCGGGGCGAGCGGAGAGAAGGGATACTGCTACTTTGGTTTTTAGCTTGCTTAAAATTTTTCAGCCTGCGTTAGTGAAAAGCTAGTGGCTCCTTCAGCCGAAACTGGTGGGCTTTTATGGCTTGCAGAACAGATGTGGTAGTTCCGCCTGACTTTGTGTGTTCTAAATTAGTACATCTTGGTTAGATTTCATTTACTGGAGGGGGCCTGAGAGATCCTCCAGTTCCACTCCTTTGCCATGGGCAGGGACACCTCCCACTAAACCAGGTTGGTCAGAGCCCCATCCAGCCTGGCCTTGAACACTACCAGGGATGGGCATCCACAGCTGCTCTGGACAACCTGTTCCTGAGGTTGCCTCACCATCCTCACAATAAAAAATGTCTTCCCCACAGCCAGGCTAAATCAATGGTATTCATGAAGTTAGTTAAGCATATTCAGAAGTTTTTGAGGAGAATATGACACAAGTTTTGTAGGTAATATCCGTCACATGTATTACCTTCTCAAGCAAAACGTTCCTAACTGTTTTGTTTGATTGTGAGGCTCTTACAAGCCACTCCATGCCACTTGAATTCTTTTTTTTCCTAATTGAAACAGCATGCTTTTGGAATCATTTGTGTGCTAATAAACTATGGATGTGCATCTTAGTAGAGAAATGTTGTATATTCCAAATTATTAGCATGCCCAGAAAACAGTCATTAGATGTTCCCTGTTTCCCTCCCCCCACCAAAGTGATTAAAAGACTTAAAAGTAATTGCAGAATTTTCTAAAACTTCAAGATGGTGTGGATGTGTCAGAGGAGATTTTGCTTATGTTCTGAGACATATTTTTTTCCTACTGCATCTGTTTAGTTGTACATTTTTTTTTCTTTTTCTACTGCTCAGATTTTGGTATAAAACCAAATATACATTTTGGCAATAAATAATATGAAAAACTAGTTTCTTAGTGTTCTGAATTAGTCTTAATGTGAAAAATTGACACAATTGGTAGAGGTATAGTTTCCTGTACCGGGATACCTAATTTTCTTTTTTAATAGAAGTGATTAATCTTTGTTGAGTACAGTTACTACAAGTACTTTGTCAAGATTTTTTTCTCTCATGTAAAGTTTTCAGTGTGCAAGTCAACAATAATTAAATGGAATTTAACACATGCCTAGAAATTATACTACAGTCTATACTTTGAAAATGAGATTTTCAACAATTTTCTCATTTAAGATGGAAAGAAAGCTATGTTGTTTTCTCTCAGAGTGTGAGTAATTATTGTGTGGCATTTACTGTGTTTTGAGTCTTATGAATACATGCACCAAGGTGAATTCTGATGGGTAGATGATAAAAATCACAAGGGATACATCTAGCTATTCTATATGAATATACTCAATATACTGCCTTTCTGTAAAAACAAAACAAACCAAAAAAAAACCCAAACAAAAAACTCATAGTTTTTAGAAATATATTTATTTTTGGTGTATCTTCTGTTCAAATTATAGCTTGAAGTAGAAATGATTTTTTTCTTCTCCTTGTTTCTAGTGGGGCAACTGGAATGAATAAAGTCAGTTTATATTAATATATTACACCAACTGCTGCCACTGGACACCACAATATAAAAAAAAATATTAAAGTATTGGAGACCATTGAAAGGAGAGCCACAAGGTTGGTGAAAGCCTTATGAGGAATGACTGAGGTCATTTGGTCTGTTCAGTCTGCAGAAGACTGAAGGGTGACATCTTGCAATTACAGCTTCCTCACATGAGAAAGTGGAGGGGCAGACACTGATCCTTTATCTCTTGTGACCAGTGACGTGACCTGAGGGAATGGCATGAAACTGAGTCAGGGGAGGTTTAGGTTGGATATTCAGAAAAGTTTCTTCACCCAGAGCGTGATTGGGCACTGGAACAGCTCCCCAGGGCAATGGTCACAGCACCAACCTCACAGAGTTCAAGAAGCATTTGGACAGTGCTCTCAGGCACATGGTGTGACTCTTGGGGTGTCCTGTGCAGGGCCAGGAGTGGGACTCAATGGTTCTAATGGATACTTCCCAACTCAGCTTTTATTCTATGATTTTGTGAACATGTGACTGCAAACCAGGGATGGTGAAAATGGAGTCCAGGCAGGTTTCCTGTTTTGGACTTTAATATGGATGTCCATCTGCTATCATGTTCAAAAACAAACCTTTATGACTCATTAATACTAACTGTTGAATACAGCTTATGCTTCATGTTACCTTGCTTTAATTAATGAAAAGAGGTCATTAATAAGTTTGCTATGCAACTTGATGTAAACAATGGATTTTTAAGGTCTGCATTATAAGTATGTTGTCTATAGTGATTTCTTTTTTATTGTAACACTAAATTAATGATTTTTTCCTGAAGATGAGTGGAGTTACAGTTCAATTTAGTATTCCTTCTGTATAGTCCTAACTATTGCTGATATATCAAATACAATAAAAATATCTTCAAATAGATAATTCCAGGTTTGTAAAACATTTGGAAGACTTGCTGTGGTAAATGCTGTTAAAGACAGCAAATCTAGTACATATAATCATGGTATACATATTTATCTTCAATATAATTATTTTGAAGAGAAATAGAGTTTGTAATATTGTTACAAGATAGAGAATCAATGTATGTAACAAAATATTTTTTACTGATATTCTGAAAACCTTGGCGTGGGATATTCTGCTATGTTACTATATGTATATTTTTATTAATCTATAATATTTAAGCTTAGAGGACTGGAAGTACAATTCTCATAGTTGTCTAAAACTATAGTTGGTTATTGTATATCAATAATAATACTGTTTTCAAACTGCTTGTGAGTATTAAATGATTCTTTCATTATGTTTCCAAATAAACTAAGGCATGTTTCTGTTACAGATTTTAATGTTTTTATGATATGGAAGAATCATCTTGGAAACTGTTCAAGTAAATGTATAAGTCTATAGTTCGTTCTCCAGAGTTTATAGTTTATGCAGCCTAAAAAGCTGCTACCGGCCATCATGAGTTCATCCTCTCCAGTAAACTGCTCTGTCACAGAGGCTAGAAGGTGAGCTTTATTTCTGTATTTTTGAGTCTAGTAATGTAGTTCCTGTTTTTGCAGTTTATTTTCTAGATCCCTGAAATTTTGTAATTCAGACTGAAAAAGAGCCAGATATGGTGTGATATATGCAAGCTATGCCATGTCAATACAGTTATCAGATCTCAGAATTGTGGAATGGCCAGGGCTGGAACAGACCTCAAAGATCATTGAATTCCAGAACCCTCTGCTCTGAACAGGGATACCTTTCACTAGATGAGATTGGTCAGAGCCCCATTCACCTTGGCCTCAAGCCAACTGTCAGGAATGTGGCATCCATAGCTTCTCTGGGCAACCTGTTCCAGCCTCACAGTAAAGGGTTTTTTTAATATCTAATCTAAGCCTACTCTCCTTCAGTTTAAAGCCATTCTCTCTTGTCCTGTCACTACATGCTCCTGTAAGTCTTGCTTGCAGGCCCTCTTCTGGTACTGGAAGGTTACAGTTAGGTCTCCTTGAAGCATTATCTTTTCCAGGGTGAACAAACCAAATTCCCTCAGTCTTTCACCAGTTCACCTCAGGAAAGGGGCTCTGTCTCTTTAATCAACTTCTTGGGCCTCCTCTGGACTCTCTCCAGCAGGTCCATGTCCTGGGGACCCACAGCTGGATGCAGCACTGCAGGCTGGGTCTCACAGAGCAGAGCAGAGAGGCAGAGGGGCAGAATCCCCTCCCTCCCCTGCTGCCCACGTTGCTCTGGATGCAGCCCAGGACACGTTTGGCTTTCTGGGCTGGGAGTGCTCATGGCTGGGTCATGTCCAGCCTCTCCTCCACCAGCACCCCCAATCCCTCCTCAGCAGGGCTGCTCTGATCTGTTCATCCCCAGGCTGTGCTGGTGCCGGGGATTGCCCAGTATGCATATGTCCTGAGGAGCACCATTTGTCACTGATGTCCTTTGGGACTCTGAGCGATAAATCGCTATCCTCTGGGTGCTACTGTCCAACTATTCTCATATCCACCGATGATGAATCCACTCATCAAATCGGTCTCTCCAGTTCAGAGGGAATGATGATGGAGGACTGTGTCAAAGGCTTTACAGAAGTCCAGATAAATGCCATCTGTAGCTCTTCCTTTGTCCACTGATGTTGTCATGTTACCAGATGATAAATTGTCTACACCTGGTGAGCTAATGAAATGCTTGTTCTCCTAAAACCATTGACCTGTGGATCTGCACAATGCCCATTGTGTAAGACGGAGAACTGGGAGTTCATCAGCCACAGTGTCCTGCCAGCTTGACTATGTTAGCTCTCACATTGGAGTCCCTGACCCCTATGGACTGCCAGAGAGATCCCCAGGGCAGAAGAATACATGCATAAAGGAAAGGGGAAATACTTAAATGATAGTGGGGAAGTGATTATCATGTGTATTTTTATTCTGGGACAATCAATGAATATGTATATAAAATACAGCATATAAGCAGAAACTTACCTATACTCAGCATACAAGACTTCAGGAGGAGCAACTGTGCATCTGACCAAATAAAGAAGGCCTGCTTCTTAATGCTACATTAAGTTAAGTTTTTTATTTTATCAAATTTTTGGTAGCAGTCACTCCATCATTGCAGGTGTGCTTACTGGTCACCTGATGTGCAAGAATTCTCGCATCGTGGGCATAGGAGACATGACAGAGGTAGTTTCTGTCACCACTTGGGAGCCATGTCATGGAGTTCCAGAAGGGTTTTCTATGATAGCTGTGGGGGTAGAGTCTTGCACATGGCTCTAATTTTTTTTAGCCTGATATGTGTTTGATCTTCAGCACAATTAAAGTAAACTTTAATTCATTCTGTGTACCTTAACTGGGAGAGCTATTTGTCGCTATTTAAAGTCTGATTGTAAAAGCTTGCCCGTTGAATGGAAATAGCAATACTGAGTGAATAGGTATTTTGGATAGGAAGTCAGGACTGCTTCTTCAGCTTCTGAGGTTTAGCATAATTACACTGCTACGTAATAAATGAAAGAAAGTTCCTCTGATACAAAGTTATGTTTTCAGCCAAATATGAAAGAAGACTAAAAACTGTTTCTCTGTGATGTTCTTTGTTGACTGTAATTAGCTGACTTGTGAAGTGATGTGAATTTTTGAGCATTCTGTGATGTAGAACTCAAAAGCTGTTCCACCTGCTTATATGCTTTCTTAAAGAGACCTTAAGTACTAGCAAAAATGGTATCTTAGATAAGAGCTCTAGTTGCTGAAATATGTATTTTCATTCAAAACCAATGATCAATGAACTATTAAAATGTGAAAATGAAAGTGCAAAGCAGTCTCTGAATTCCTCTTAGACTGCAAGTCATAAATGATTAGAAACTTTCCAGGGATTCTGCCCGATTTTGTTACTTAAACTTCCAAGAACGTTATGCTTGTAGCACTTTTACTGGTAAATGAATATGAAAGGAAGACTTCTCTATGGTAGGTAGTATGAAGCTTTCATAAAGAACTTACTGCATGTATTGATGACGCTGTGAGGATTAAAGAAAATACCACAGAAATAAAGTGGCTTATTAAGGGTAATTCCTATATTATTTGAAAATGTTTAAGTAGACAAATGAAATAGTGAAGTGGTAACATAATAATATTCTGTCAGTTTTCTTGTCTTCATTTTTTAAGTTGCTGATTTGATTCTATACTAAGAATAAAAATAGGCTTTTCTGCTTTGTATTTTTAAGTTCTTACTTACAATATTATTAAAAGCTGTGCATAAAAGGTCATTTTTAATTTTTCCCCCCAGTACTTACTGTTATGCTGTTTGTCTTCATACTCTTATGCACATTTTTCATTTCTGTAGTGTCCCTAATTTGCTATTGCTTGAGGTATCATGTAACTTGTTTGTGGTGTTGTTTTTTTCTCACTACTTGTCCAGTTAAGCACATAGTTAAATTTTTCTCTGAATAAGTTTTGTTATGCAGGTATCTCCAGCGTGCTCTTTTTTTCTTCTTCTTGTTCTTTTCTTTTAATAATTAATAGAAGAATTGGAAGGAAGAGCTTTATTTAAAGCTGATTGCCATAAAGCCAGAGGTAATTTCCTTAAAGATTTAAAGGTGTTTCTTTTTAATTACTTTACAAAAAGTAGTTGTTCCCTTGCTTTCATTCCATTCTCACTCTCCTTGCAAGAAATATTAAATATCATCAGGCTTGACTAAGCAGAATGACCTCTCTGTGGTCCACAAACTGTCAAAATGGTTACCCTTTTCTTAATCCTTGTTCTTTGCATCAGTCATTCCTAACTTTCACTTTGGGTCCTGTTTTTCCCCCCAGCCTTTGTTAACCTTGGTACCACCAGCTTCTTGGGTGTCTTTAGTTGAGACAGATACTTCTTGTATCATCTTTGAATAAGACAAACTGCCTTTCTTCTCTGTTTCCGCAGCAATGGGAAAATAAAGATCTACCGAACCTGTTATACGATGCCTACAAACAATCTTTTATGCAGTGTACCAGTGCTCTTGATGCCCAATTGATTTTTGCATTTTTTTCTTTTTATATATTTTCTATATTCTTTGCACATATAGTTGTAGCTCTGCAGCATATCATAGTATTTGTAACTAGCATTTTATCTACTCTGTTAGACAGAAAGGCAAAATGAATTCCCCAGTGACTCCAGCCTGGAGGTCCAAGGTTAGATTTTTGGGGACTCCGAGGTTGAAACTATATCTCTGAAACATGTTTTCATAAACAAAGTTTGGTTCCTATCTGAAAGGGGGAATTCGAAGAAGGTTGAACTAGGAGGAAATTATCTTACCACTTACATCTCTAACTGAGGATTTTTGTCAGATGTGCTAATTTTCTAAACATAAAAATTGTATCCATGTTATGCTACATGTGCATCTTCAATGTTTTCCACCTGGCGAATTGTGCACCTAAAGATCCTTATAAAGGTAACCCCTTTTTATCACCTAACTGTGTCTTGCTTATGATTTTAGGATGAGTGAAAAGGCATCACTCTCACTGTTCAGATTTTTATTAACTTCCTTCATGACTTAACTTCATATTTTCCTTTTGCACTTGCTAAGTGTTGCTTAAAGTAACGGTTGCTTAAAGTAACCTGGTTACTGATTGTTTGCCCTTTGGGACGTGTTGGTTCCTCTGGGTATGTAAATACTGAAAGCTGATAATGTGCCAGTGGTTTTTTGCAGTACATGTGGGTTTTAATGATCCTTATCTCCTACCTTTATCAAAAATATAAAATCTATTAAGTACATGGCACCCTGTGGAACAATTACTGATGACCTACAATTATTCTGATCACACAGTTGAAGTCCATCTTGTTTTTAAATGAATATTTGACAGAATTTATTAAATTATAATGTATTTATAGGCTACAGCTATAAACCTGAAATTTGTCGTTTGTTGTTATTAATGTCTTTAAAGGTTACATTTAATCTAGAATACTGTTCCCCTTATTGTTGACATTTGTGTTAGTCTGCTTATGTGAGAAAACATATATCATCAGGTGGAGGTTTTAGTTGTGTAAAATGTTAATGGTACCTGTGCATAAATCTAGGAGTAAAGTGATAATTTTTTTTTTTTAAAAACCCAGTATACTGCAATTTATTAAACTGTTCTTTCTGTAATTAAGACTTCATGTAGACCAAGGTAGACTATTTTAGCATTTTCAACTCTGCATGAAATGATGCCAATATTTTGCTTAATTTAACCATGTTTTTATTTACAGTTTAATTCATATTTAGTGGTCCTGACAACTTTCACTTTTGTGTGGATCACCTGATTATTACAACCATGCTTACATAATTTTAATAATTTGCAAAACAACTTCTATCAAATAATGTGAACACTGAGTTTCAGCTCCTGAAATACTCTGAGTTCACTTTAGAGTTATAATAATTGTTTGTAAGATTATTAAGCTAGTAAATAAAATATGTATTTTTATACTAATTTTTCACTTTCTACGTCAAAGCTTGTTTTGATTATTTTGATGCTCAGAGGAGAATCCTGTTACCTTCCAAGTAGATTTTCTTTTGGGTGGAAAAGTAGTGGAAATAACATAACAGAGTATTTTAGTGAAGTAGACCTTTAGTTAGTATTTTGTTTGTGATCAATTGTTTATCTGTGGCTTAGATGTATATATTTTTGAAAACAAAGGGTGAAAGAGTTTTATTCCACATTTATGCATCTGTTTTATAACAGTGATATTTTTGAGACAGTAATCTGTGGTGAAAAATGACCTTTTCTGAGGAAACAAACAGAAACTTGCTAGTCATTTTAATGTATGTTATTGGAATGATGTTTTTAAGCATCCTGAAAGTTTATTGGAACAATAGTAAAAATAATGAAAAATAATTAAAAGCAAGCTTAAATCGACTTAGGGAAATTCAAAGTGCATATCTGATGTAAGTTCCTGCTTCTACATGTTTCATAGTTTGCATAATAAGCAACATTAAGTGTAGTTTTACTTAAATGAATATATAGAACTTTGGGCCCACAATCTGATAATTGAAATAAGGGAGCATTAAAACTTAAAAGGAATGCTTATGTTTTTTAAAAACAACAATATTTTGCAGCTTACATAATGAGGAATATGAGTTACTACAGAAGAGCAATGAGTCAGAATTGGATGCTGTTTTAGGTCTGAGATGGAAACTTCTTCAAGCTAAAAAAGAAAATTTGGATTTAACTGTTCAACACAATCAAGAAGTAAGGACTTCTTTTTCATTTGCCTTATTTTACCCCTGGAATAAATGTTGTCTTGTTTCATTGGAATAATACTCTCACATGGTAGATCAAAAGCATACTAAGTAACAGGAAAATATCAGGAAAGGTGTCGCTGTACAGACTTCTCATACCTGTTTGTAGATACTGTTGGCACCTCTGTTGTCATTGTTAATTGTTAAAGAGGTAGTAGGTAACTCAAGCATTTCTCAACAGCAAAATGCAGAAGAATCTTGTGCACCCTGAGCTCAATGTAAGAGATGGTTGGTTGGTTTGTTTTTGTTTTAATCCAGATAGTTCCATAGATCCATTTTTTGCAATCACACCACAGTTGATAAGCCAGTGGGAAAAAACCAGTGCAACTGAAGCACAAGAGCCAGTCTTTGTGAGAGAAGCAGACATCTCTTAATTTGTGTACATACCCAGATGATAAATGTACATGGAACAGACTGGATTTATTGGCTGTATTTAGCCAAAACCAGATGAATGAGCACCCACATCGACTGCTCCTGGCAGACTGCTTAGAGCAGAATTGCTACCTATAGTAGTAATACTTCTTCCGCAGCATAGTTTAAACCAGATTACCCACTCTCAGACTGGCATTAGCAAATATGGGAAATTTGCCTAACAGGAATATACTTTAACTGATTACAACTCAGCACCTACCTTTTCCTGTGTTTGTTAGTGGAAAAACTGATATTCAAATTCAAGAAAAGAGTTGATTATGTTCTTAATGCTACTTCATTTCAATACTACATGTTTTGATTACATGTTTTGCTACAAACATCAAGGAAATAGTTTGTCATGTGGGTGATTTTCCATGTATGAAGTTCTCATTAACAAAAATATTGTGCTTTGCAGATGTTCTGAAGGAATATTTATTTCACTTTCCACCTTCTTGTGTTGAAATATCTTGAATTTGATTTTCTGAATCCAGTTTTTGGCAGCCAAGATTGTTTCTCAGCCTGTATAACATCTCTTTTGAAAGTGTCATCTATTCTTAGTTTGTTATGAATTAGCATTAATGGCATCTGTTGAGTACTGAGCTTTATTGGACTGAATTGTATGCTTGTATGTGTATTTGTGAGTTACTAGAGGTTTGGTAGTCTAGTATCCCAATATGACTGTTGTTCTTAATGTTACCAGAAAATCGTCTGGAATGTTTCTCTTGTGGCTTTTTTTCCTTTAAGGTGCAGGAAGATGACAGTAATATATAGTTAACTTTTTTTAAAGTAGTACATTTTTTGAAGAATGGAGGGATGTGTTTAAGGTACATGAAATTAATCCAGGAAAAAGATCTGTTCGCAAAAACCAGTGAAGCATCAAAATGTGTATAAAAACACATTTAGTTGCAAGATTGTGTTTCAAATTCAAATGGAATAAGATGGCAGTTGTGAATATGATTCCAAGTATCTTTAAAGAATATTCTGTAGGTGTATTTCTGTAACGTGTTGCACTTTTTCCAGGGAACATTGTTACCAGTTCTGTGAAATTTATTTTCTAGGTATCCAACTATGAAAAACAGATAATCAAATTGCGGTCAGAATTTGAGAGAGGAGAGGCCATTCGACAATGTTTGGAGTATGAATTGGCAGTTGCCAGAAAAGGTGCCCATCTGAAAATGTTTACTGCAGAAGAAGAATTAAGTGATGCAAAAAACCAACTTGTGGAGCTGCAAGGTAGGTTTCAAAGAAGTAAAACTGGAATGAAGGCCAAGTCTGTTTCATGTCACTGAGGTACAGTAATTTCACGAATACAAACCGCAGCAATTTGACAAAAATTTTGGTGGAAACCTGGAAGTGTGGCTAATACTCGGGGGCGGCTAATATGTGAATAATTTTCTGACATTTACAACCCCAGACGTGCCAGCCAGGGCGCCGAGCCAAGCACCTGCCAGTAAAAGCCGGCATTTCGCGATTGTTACAAATTGTTACTCTGTTGCCCTGGCTCCCTGCAGGCAGCACAGGGGGTGGGGAGAGAGGCGGGAGAGCTCTCTTCTTCCCTCCTCTGCTGCAACCTGGGGGAGAGACGGGGGGACCCCGCACCGCCATTGCCGTGGCCCGGGGAGGAGTGGGGGAGCCTGCACCGCCATTGCCACGGCTCGGGCAGGAGGTGGGGGGGCGCTCTGTCCCTGCCCTCCACTGCCGTGGCGGGAGCAGGGGGTGCTCTGTGCCCGGCCGGGACCACGGCGGGAGTGGGGCACACTCTCCGTGCTCGGCCGGCGCTGCGGCGGGAGCGGGGTTGGGGCGAGCGAACCCAGAGGCGGCGGCCAGCCCCGAGCGGCACCACTGAACTGGGCCACCTGGCCCCGTCAGCAACCCCTAGCAGGCCGAACCTGCACAGCCTTAGTTGAGCCAGTAAACCCCCCGCCCTCCCGCGGTTCTGTTACTAATTGGCAACTTTGTTGCACGCGGGTCCTCGCTGCGAACGACAGAGCGGCTTATATTCTGGTGTGGCTTATTTATGGACAAAGAACGAAATATTTGCCAACACCCAGAGATGCGGCTTATACTCAGTGCGGCTTGTATTTGTGAATTTACTGTAAGTTGAAAGCAGAGACTTAATTGAATTTTCTAGTTACTGCTACTTTTCTTAAATCTGTCTTATCTACCCATCTCTTATCTGTCTGCTTTTGAAAATTCATAATTCACAAAACTCCTACTGTCTCACATGTGGTTAGAACTAGATAAATCTTCCAATCCATCCTTCCTCTTGCCCATCACCTTTTGTTGTTTCTTCCTTCAGTGCTGTCTGTGTACAGAATTGTAATCATGGTAGCTATCTTCACATCCAGGTGATCTCTGTGTCCAGTAGTTCTTCCTTTTCCATTTCAGAGGAAAAAAAAAAAAAAGAAGGAAAAAGAACAGGAAAGATTAATTCCTGCTCATTTGCTTGCACTGTTTCCAGCAGCTTTTTTCCAGAATTTCTCATCTTTCATCTGTTCTTTCACCTTTTCAAATATTCCAAGTTTTTCATTATCCATGTCTGGTTTATTTTCTTCTCATAGTTTTTGTTTCTTTTTTTATAGTAGTGTGTGTTGTGACAGTAGTATGTGGAAGGGAAAGTTTTCTCCTGGACTTTCTATTTCTGACTATTTTTGTATTCAAAAACAGTAGAAAATAAAATTCCGATTTCCTTTGTAGTCCTCAAATAGAGAGATTTCTTATTCTTACAAGGAAGTGAGGTGCATTTTTAGTTACCTAAACTAGTATATCTATTTAATCTAGTACAGGAGATGAATCTGTGAGTATAATGAGCTGTTGATATTTGATGAAGAGTTTGGAGTACTCCTTGAGGATTTTAACTTTCCAAGAACCATAAGAGAGTCTGGATTTTGAAAATACTTAAAGTAGCAAGTATTTTTAAGATACTTAGAAAGCTGAAGTTTTGCTCCTTTGGAGAACACTTGACTAATCAAAAACCTTAGGGATTGCACGAAAAATAATGTATCTTACAGATTGCAATCTGGAAGAAGGCATTTTTTTTCCCTTTGGAAATTTCTCTGTGATTACTAATGGAAGATTTGAACTACTGGTTTCTCACCTAGAGCAAAGTTATGTTTCTTTCCATGTGTGCTAGTTTCCTTGCCAGTATAAGAGTCATGCCATGCAGGTATGGAGAGGCAGGACTCAAGAGAGACTGATGCTGATGGAACCACAGCACAGTGAAACTAGTCTACTGAACTGCCTGTCACTTTCCTGGATGGACTGGGCTAACATGTGGTGAGGAGACTGGAGAACGAAAAGGGAATAGGAGAGGCTTTGCAGAGGCAAGAGATGTCTTAAATGCATGTGTGTGTTAGTTTCTTTCAATACCATAGTCAATAATTAGTAGTCTGTCAATTGATGATAAATTCCATTGGCTGAATTTTCTCAAGCTTTTTATGTCTGTCATGAGTGCCAAAGAAACCAAATTATAATTTTACTGCTTAATTTTTTAACAGTTGATAATTTTTTGCTTCTTTTCCTTTGTCGCATGAAGCCTTTCTCACCTCACATGGTGCTTTGATATGACCTCAGCATATCTCCTCAGACAGAATGCTTCATTTGTGCGTTATACCCTTCAGTGTTTTCTCCAGGTTTTTTTCTGCTGTTCTTATTCAGAGGTGATTTTCCGCCATCTGACAGTCCTTTCCCATCATTGTGTCCATTGATTCTCTGTGTCATCTTAATGTGTTCTCTTAATTTCATTCTTTTGTGACCAGGAAGAAATGTCAGAAAACTGGGATGGATTTGAAATAATTACAAAGTGGCAATGACTTAAATGCCAATGCAGCTAGTTGTATTTAGTAAAATGGAAAACAGTTGTAAAATATTTTCTCCTATAAAGCTGTTTACAGGTTATGAAGGTTTCTATGTTATTTAAGCTTTTACAGAAGAGTGTATGCAGTATTCCCCATCTCAGGTAATTTGTGGGCTGAAGATTTAAATCTCTCGAGGAGTAGTTAAGTTTCCTTTGAAAAGCTAAATCTTTGCCTGGTAACCCAACCTGCCTTATGTTTATCTACAGTCTCTTTCATGGAACACGTGCCTATCTTTACTGTCATTTAAACTGAACTCAAATTTAATTGATACAGACAAATACCTATATTAGAAATTACATTTGGAAATAAACTGGGAAAATACAGAAATCTGAAAATAAGTCCTCCGTTCTATAAAGATTTCATTTCACAGAATCACAGAATATGCTGATTCAGAATGGACCCACAGAGAGTTATCTCAGGTTTTTATTCTTTTGCAAGAGAAAAACTTTTAATTTTTAAAAATGTCTGAAACACTCCTGTGTTCTTGTGGGAAAGAATGTGAAAAGAACACAAAATTTGGTAGTTTCTCCTTAGTGAAGATGGTGCTCTCCAGTGCCGGAGAGTTAATGTTGCAGTGTTCCACAGAGTATCAAAACACATAGAAGAATTGATGATCATTACATGTTGGGGTTTTTTAATCTCTAGATATGTTTTGCCATGCTGCTTCTACCTTTTTTCCCTTCTCTTTTTCTGTAAACAATAGTATTCAATGAAAACCTTCAGCAGAAAGTGACAGAGACTGAGAAAACATTTCATAATGCTCAACAGAAGTGGGAAGAAGAACAGCAAAGACTTAAGAGGGCGAAGGATGATATCAGCAGAATTTATAACAATGAATATGTATTCCTTCTTAAGGAAAGAAATGAAGTAGAAACGATTTTACTGGTATGTTGAATTAATAGTTGGAAAGCTGCATGAGATAATGGCTGGAACTTTTTTTGGTGTGAAGTGGGTTGAGGTCTTTCTGATTTAGGAAAAAATCCCCCAAGTAGCTAAATGCTGCAGAGTATTTCTGAAGAACATAGCCTTATTAAGTTATACTTAATGTGTCAGTCTTTCTTGCTTTGATGAAATGTGTTATGGCTGATTTTGATGGTAAATGCCTAAATCAAGTTACTAGTGCACAGTCCATTTGCACTGTCATGCAATATGAGTTAGTAAAATCAGGGACACCTAACACCCACTGATTCAATTTCCCCATTACTTCCCCTGTATGACATCAAATAGCCTGTGAATATGAAAATAGTTTGTATAATATGAAGACCACATACTTTCAGGGAACCTGAATGGTAATGATGGGATTTCCAGCTGTACATTGTATGTTACTCACTCCATACCACATACGAAAAGTAAGCATTGTTGGCAATTCTGCCATTTGGTTAAATAAAAATCAACTTACACTGAGATGGCCTTATAATCTGTTTTGGAGTGTGGGGTTTTGTTCTTTAGTAATTAATTTCATTGTATTTCCTTATTTATAGTAATATTTATATATCCTTTGGGTGTTAAATGTGTAAAATGTAATGAAAGTACAAATTTGTTTTTACACCTTTTTTAGTCAGGCTATTCAAAACTGAAATAATTTTAGAAGAAGTGTAACATTGTGGTATGGAAGTGCTGTGTGAATATACCTAACTTTTGCCTGCTCCACAGGGATACAAACATTTACACCACTTTACTTCAATTATATTTTTTCTTTTTAAATGATAAGTTACATATGTTGTATCTTAGCTATGTTAGAATACTGTTTGATGGAAAACCAGAATGTATTCAGCTGTAATTATTCTTCATAAGCAGAAGTGTGTGCACAGGCTCTGTTAAGGCTGACAGACATTTGCAGTGCATGATGTATGCAGAGAACAGATTGCTGCTAAAAGATTAACCTTTTAATATGTTTACTTCCTTTGTAGTCCCTTCTAAGATGTGACAGACTTGTCTCAGTTGGGATGGGCATTGGTCAAGCAATTTTCTGGTTACTTCCTTCCCACCTGGTCAGCTCCAAGCCTGGGATATAGTACCAATCTTCCCAAATGATACTAAACTTGTCTGAAAGCTTGATAGCCAAATTCTGACAGCAAACCTACTTGCTATACTGTGTTATGGTGCTGTTAGTCAGATTCTAGATGGCATCTGTGGAAGCAGCTTTCAAAACAAAACAGGACAGAGACATTCCCATAATTATGTATGTTTTAAAAGTACTGTGTATTGACTCTTCAGCTGTTTGAAGGCACGATCTGTAAGGAGTAGTGCAGTAATGGCACCTGTAGTAGAAATCAGATAGTATGTGGATAAATAGTGTTTCTGTGCAGGGACTGCAAAAAAGGTTGCATTGTGTTGTTTATCGTAATGACAAAGAGACCTGATGGTGGAAAAGGATCCCACTGATTTCAATTTTCTATGAATGAAGGATAAGAAGAAAATTCCCTCATCCCCTCAGTAATTTTGTGGATATGTTGAGAAGTATTTTGAGAGAATAATTGGGAGAACTGTGAAGGAATAATTTAAAAAAAAAAAAGAGAAAGAGGTTTCAGAGAAAAATGTGTGGATTCATTGACATGTGATACTCTAAGATGTTTCTCAAACCAACAGAAACATGAGTCAGTTTTCATTCAAAGTTAGGCTTAAAAAGCTAAGGTTAGGTTTTGTCTATAAGGAAACTTGCTCTTAGACACAGTTTTCTTATTAAAGCAGGTAAAGCAGGCTAAGAGTGGTGCTTTGGCTCTGGCTCTGGCTAACAGTAGACTGAGTTAAGTAGAGGAGGATTTAGAATGGACTTGTCATCTCTTGTACATGGTGTTTAGAAGTGTTTGTTGAGTGCGTTTAACACTGTATGAAAAGATTGTTTTAAGAAGCGCACTATAGTCTTGGAAGTGATGTTTATCCTCAGATCAAAAGAAACAGTATATTGCTTGGGTTGCTGTGTACTCTGTCAATGTATGATTCGGAATTCGAAGGTGATTTGTGGAAGCAGGGATTTGGTTGGAAGAGTGTTCTAATGCTACGTAATTTTTTGCTTCTAAAGTAAATGTGGTTCACTACTAGGTGTCAACTACTAAAAAATTTCTGATTTTTGTTCAATTGCAGATAGTTCAGTTTTTCTGCTTTGTTTTTGTAGTGTTCCTTTGCCCATTACCCTAGTTATAGTTACATATAGTTATAAAATCCTGGGAAATATATCCATAAATGTTAAATCAGGACTTGACTATCTTAGTTGTTTGAAAGCTTAACTGATTTAACTTGACGGATAAATGTCAGATGGGTTTGGGTTTGTAAGCTAAAATTTCAGATGTCTTCCAGTCTTTTGTGTTGTGTATTTATGGTCCTGTTTTAAATAGTTCATAGTTATTTTGAGTTATGAGATGAAAACCACATGGTCTTAATATGTACATAGGAAGAAGATTCTAAGCATCTAAGCATGTATGGCAAGTCCTGGTTCGAAACCTGCACGTTGTGAGCTACCAACCTGAACTTAGCTATGAAAAAGCTGAAGTAGGCATAGAAATGAAGTTAGTTTAATCTACTAAAATGTGTCTCTATGATATGGAGTAAAAGTAATCCTGATTTCTAACAGAGAAAGATCTGTGTTGTGCTACATTGAGTGTGCTTAGCATGGTATTTGGTACATGGTAAAAGATATTGGAGTTCATTAATAAGTGCGATAGCATCATCTTGTGGTGAGTCAAAATATAGTATTCCTTCACAGAAGTACTCAGTTTTTCCTTACACTATTTGTGAAATTGTGTTACTTATACACTTTCTAAACCAACTGACCAGCCATGTTTTTGATAAGCAAATACGTACAGTGAGTGTGTATATGACATGCAGATACACATGTATATATAAAGGTGTTTCTTTTTTAGCATTGTGAAGTATGTTTCTTTCTGAACCTTCCAAGTGCAGATAACTGCCGGAACAGTCTGACACAGTTATACCATATCTGAAAAGTTCACAGACTTCAAGATTCTGAAGTCATGCTGACTTTTTTAACAAGCTTGATTCATGTCAGTTTTTGTCTGCTAGTGTTAACTACATTTCCAGCATAAAATGTTTTGAAACCTTGATGTAGTGTTTTACAGGAAACTGTGTATTAATTACTTCATATGCACTTTTCACAAATCTCTTCTGTTAATATGTGGAAGATAAATATAAAGAGAAATATTTCTATATCTCTCCAATATGGAGAAGATGAGAGTAATTATAAATCTGAGTAAAAGTAATTTTTGTTACATGCTGATGGGAAGAAACCTCTTAATTATCTTGGTATTGCAGGCAAAGTTAGAGGATTACGTTAAATTTAATCCATATCCAGGTTGACTATTTTTGCAATATTTGATTTACTGAGGTTCCTGTTTTTTAATTCACTTGTTTCACAGGCATGCTCCTCGTTACCTTTTCAGAGAATGCCAAGAAATTGTGCTATAGTGCCCCCACATGAAAAAAGAGAAAATTAATTAATTTTTTTCAGTTACTAGTTGGTAATAATAGAGTGGCAGTCGGTGTTACGGGGGTCGTGAATCCCTTAATGCTATGTTTAAGTGGCCAAAACTATCTACCTTCAGTCATGAAGATCTTCTAAAATTTGTTTTAAACTTTGGAAAAGACTCATATTTCTTTGATCTTCATGTATAAACATGGTTCTGTCAAATTTCAGTCTTCCAAAGAATCATTCTTTATAAATAATTCATTTTCTCTTTCTTCTCCTCCCTCCTCTGCAGATGCCTTATGATTAGTAATTTTCAGGAACAAGATTATGTGATGTAAGATTAATAGCAGAATTTGTAGACCAACTGGTTTATTTTCACAAAATGTCCCTTGCCAAAAAACCCATAGGAATAAATGAACAGGAGGACTTACGGTAATCTTTCTGTGTTTGGAGCAGAAAGTAATTGGCTCTCCAAAGGTCCTCCAGCTAAATCAGTGGATTTGTAACTTGTTTCTGATGCTAGTTACAGAAAAGCTTACTCCTGTCCACTAGACCAAAGCTATTCTTTTTTGAGGCTTCTGGAATCCCCAGCTTAAATATGCACTAGCCTACTGGGGGCTCATTATTTGGCTACTTTCCTCTGTGTCTGGTGTGGCATAAATGAGGATTTTGTAGTAGTGACTCCACAGAGCTGCTGAATCTAATAGCATCAGTAATTATACCAACCTGTAGCTTGGTTCAATTTGCAAAAGCAGAAATTGTGGTGGGGAGCAGCATAATTATTTTGTCTTTCCAAGAGCTTCATAGTTAATGTAGCTAATTTTTAAATTCCATTTCTAGACAGGAAAGTCCTCAGAATAGTAGAAATTAGGAATATTTAGTCTATGGGAGTAACTTTCAACAAATGTCTGATAAATTGAGGTTCTAGCAGTTAAAATAATAACGAAGTATAACTTCTGTCTATGTATCATTTTGTCAAATGCACCTAACTGTTTCCCTCTCCACCATTGCCATCGAGCTGTGAGAGAGAACAGATTGGAGGAGCAGGTTTGTACTTCTTTAGAGAAAGATTTCCTGTGGAGTATTGGCTCTGATTTTGGTATTACTGCAGAAGGTCATGTTTGTAGTAAGGCAGCATATGATATCTGTTGGAAAAACATGTCGGTTGTTGGGTAAATGGTTGACATGTGCCAATATATTAGATTTTAATAACCTGTTCTGATGCAGTCTTTCTGCTTTTGATCCCTCTACCTTATCTTAGCAAAGGTAACTCTTAATGCCTTATTTCTTTTCTAGGAGCTGAATAATGAACTGCAAAATACACGTAAGAAGTTGAGAGATATGGAGGTGGAACACAGTAGCTGTTGTGAGGTGCTGAGATGCCAGGCCAATGAACTTAAATGCAGCACTGAACGAGAGAAGATACTTGAAAAGGAACTTGAAGTAAGGCTGTTTGACTATTGCTATTAGCCTCAACAAGCACTGACACTGAGCAATTTAATTTTTGAGGGATGAAACCTTCCTGTTAGCCTGGAATTCTGTGTACTTGATGAACAAAATATTGAACATCTGTTTTGCATAAAAGGCTGAACAGGTGAATGCTACTTTTATTATGAGCCTGGTTTGAGACTTTTGTTTAAACAGCAGATAGGAAAAGGTTTATGTAAGTGTGAAAACAAGGCTAACTTTACTTTAGGAAATCTAAAGTCTTAATTTATCTATCTTCTTACATTTTTGGTTTGTTGGATTTCTGGTGGAGAATCTGCTGGAGCTGCAAAAATTGCCAGATGTTGTGCTAGGTGAGGGAGTATAATACTAGAAGATCACAATGATCTTACAGCAGGGTCTTTCAGAGGTCTTACTTCTCCTGTCTAGAGTTGGTTACTGCAGGTTTAATTTTCCTCTCTGTTGGGTGACACCAATGGTTGAGAAGTCTCTACTCTTTGAGAATAATATCTCGTAAATATACTATTTACACTAAACACCTAGTTTCCTCCTAAGTTTCAATATTTTATTTGTCCACTGATAGGCTTTGTAGTAGTTCTATTATCTGTTCGTACAGTCTGGACCAAGACTTTCTTGGTAGAACGTTTGTTGTTGCAGAAAAGCATAGTGAGTGGACAATTCTTTATCCTGATGTATGTTTTCTACCAAAGGCATCTTTAAATATTTTCTGGAATGAATTTAAAAGAACTGTTACTTCTTAAATATTGTGAAACCTTAAAGAAGCAAGTGACATAGTTTTCAGCTGTGATTTTTTTTTCTGTTGTTTTTCTCTTAAAGGCAAAAGAAATGTTTTAAGCATTGATTTTTAGATAGGTAGGGTCCTGCATTAAAGATGAAGCACAAAAGAAAATTCCTACAGGGAAGATCAAAGCTCATCAACTAAAAACACTGACTTATTGACCAACAAGGTAGACCTTTGTGCCCTCAAAGAATTCTACAGGAAATCTATTGTCATATATTTTGAGCTGCACTTACTGGCTTAGATGGAATTGCCTTTGGTTGGAAAGTGTTGCATACTGTGAAGTTCCAGTAGCCCTTTTAAAAAACACCAAGTTTTGCTTCCCCGTACTGGAACAAAGACTCTGCTTGTGACTTCATGGCTTTTTGTATACTAACAGAGAAGTCATGAGCTGAAAGGAGGAGGAGCAAGGCAGCAAATAATGTATCTTTTAAAATACAGTAATTTCACGAATACAAGCCGCAGCAATTTGACAAAAATTTTGGTGGAAACCCGGAAGTGCGGCTAATAGTCGGGTGCGGCTAATATATTAATAATTTTCTGACATTTACAACCCCAGACGTGCCAGCCAGAGTGCCGAGCCAAGCACCGGCCAGTAAAAGCCGGCATTTCGCAATTGTTACAGTGTGACCATGTTGCCCTGGCTCCCTGCAGGCAGCACGGGGGGCGGGGAGAGAGGCGGGAGAGCTCTCTTTCCTCCTCTGCCACAGCCCAGGGGAGGAGGGGGGGGGGGGGCGCCGCCATTGCCGCGGCCCGGGGAGGAGAGGTGGGGGGGGGGGGGGCGGGGGGCGGCGCCATTGCCGCGGCCTGGGGAGCCGACGGGGGGGGGCGCCGCCATTGCCGCGGCTCGGGGAGGACGCGGGGGGGCCGCGCCGCCATTGCCGCGGCCCGGGGAGGACGCGGGGGGGCCGCGCCGCCATTGCCGCGGCCCGGGGAGCCGACGGGGGGGAAGCGCCGCCATTGCCGCGGCCCCGGGAGCCGACGGGGGGGGGGGCGCCGCCATTGCCGCGGCTCGGGGAGCCGACGGGAGCCCCGCGCAGCCGTTGCTGTGGCCCAGGGAGGAGGGTGGAAGCGCACGCCGCCATTGCCGCGGCCCGGGGAGGAGGCGGGGTGCTTTGTCCGCGCCCGCCGCCGGCGCCACGGGCACGGGAAAGCTCCGTCCCCGCCCGCCGCCGCGGGGCAGCGCCGACCCGGGGTGACCGAAGCCCAGTGGCAGCGGCGGCCGGCCCCGAGCGGCAGCACTGGGCTGGGCCACCTGGCCCCGTCAGCGGCCCCTAGCGGGCTGAGCCTGCACAGCCTTAGCTCAGCCAGTAAACCCCGTCCTCCCGCGGTTCTGTTACTAATTGCACGCGGGTCCTCGCTGCGAACGACAGAGCGGCTTATATTCGTGTGCGGCTTATCTATGGACAAAAACCGAAATATTTGCCAACACCCAGAGATGCGGCTTATACTCAGTGCGGCTTGTATTCGTGAATTTACTGTATTTTAGTTGTATATACCCGTGAGCTGTGAATTTGGAAAGAAAGGACGCAGTTCCTTGAAAATTGCTATACACTAGTGATGGTATTATCAGGGAAATGCTACCTACTAACCACAATCAGAAAAAATATTTTTCTTCCAAATTTTTGTTAAACTATTTTAACTTTCTGAATATCTTAATAAGGTAAGAAAACATATTCAGTCTACAGAAAAATGAGTCTTGTGGTACTTATTGATAAGGATAGCTATTTAAAATTGATTAAGGAAATATATGTGATGAGACCTCTTGCATTTGAAAGTTAAAGAAAATTAGCATAAGTTTTTGAATAAAAAAAACCCCAACTAGGTTAGACTTCAATATGCTGTTGGCAGCTTGCATTTCACACTACCATGTTAAAAGTAAATTGCATATGTGTAATTACCTGAAAGGACCTGCAATAACCAAAATGGGAATTCGACCTGGGCAGCCTCCTCCTATACATTGCAGCCCTTGCCCTCAGGAATTTTTTCCTCATATCCAATCTAAACTTCCACTGGTACAAATTGAGGCCTCTTCCTCTCATTCTGTCACTTGTTGCCGAGGGAAAGAGACTGACCCCCACCTGGCTACAGGCTCTTTTCAGACAGTTGTAGAGATTGATAAGGTCACCCCTGAACCTCCTTTTCTTCAGGTTAAATAACCCCAGCTCTCTCAGCCACTTCTTACAGAGCTTGTGCTCCAGACCCTTCACTAGCCTCGTTGCCCTTCTCTGAACATGCTCCAGCACCTCGATGGTCGTCCCAAATTGAGAGCCCCATAACTGAACACAGGGTTGAAGGTGTGGCCTCACCAGTGCCGGGTACAGTGGGACAATCCCTGCCCTATTCTCACTGACCACACTGCTGCTGGTACAGACCAGGATGCCATTGGCCTTCTTGGCCACCTGGGCACTGCTGGCTCATGTTCAGCTACTGTCACCAGCTCCCCCAGGTCCTTTCTGCCGGGCCACTTTTCAGTCACTCTGCCCCCAGCCTGTGGCATTGTCTGGGGTGGTTGTGGCCAAAGAGCAGGACCCAGCACTGGACCTTGTTGAATGTCATGGTGCTGGTCTTGGCCCATCTCTCCAGCTGTTCCAGCTCCCTCTAAAGAGCTTTTCTTCCCTCCAGCAGATCAACACTTCTGCCCAGCTTGGTGTCATTTGCAAATGCAGGTGCATTCAACCCCCTCATCCAGATCACCAATAAAGATAGTAAATAAGACTGGCTCCAACAATGACCCCTGGGGAGCCTCACTGGTGCCGGTTTGATTTACCTCCTTTCCCACCACTCTTGGGCCTGTCCATCCAGTCAGTTCTTTACCTAGTAAACAGTGTATCCATTCACACCATAAGCAGCAAGTTTCTCCAGGAGTACACTGCGGGAAAAGGTTTCAAAGCCTTTATTACAGACTAGAATGTATAACATCTACAATTTCCTTCATCCACTAAGTACATCATGATATCAGTATCTGAGTTGAATTTCTGTTCAGATATAGAAGCCTTAAAGTAGTCCAGCCCAGACAGAATGGCTTGCATTTTTTCATGAAGTAGGTCTATATTTTTTTATCTCCTTTTATAGAGTTTTTAGCTTATAGATTTAAGTTGATGGATATAGGATACATATCTTTAATTTCCATGCTGAGAACCTCGTGTTAATAATAATTTGGTTAGCAAATGTGTACTTAAGTTTTTGATGATGAGAAGAAATTTCTCAAGGTGATTGTGTGAGAAGTAGTGTAATTCCACTTCAACCACAACCTTAAAGTATTTTATTATATGCTACTTCTTGAAAAGCAATGGAGATGAAGATTTTCTGGAGTTGGCAAATCTGTTCTTTTGCTACCCTCTGCTGGACATAAGGGAGAAGTCCATGGGAAAATACTTGGGTTTTGGTAATAGAAGGAAACGTTAAATTTAATTTTTTTTTCTTTTAGTACAGTGATGCTTGTATGAAAAACTAGATCCAAGAAACTGTTATAAAGAAATGAACGTGCAAAATGCCTGTCTGTTCCCCATTTTGGGGTATTTTTCTTCTTTTTTTTCTTCAAGTACTAGTCAGATTTTATCCCTCAGTGATTACTATTGAAAAAGGGAAATTTCCAGTTTCCAGAGTTAGAAATTAGGAGAAAGAATAATGGTAAGTGTCTGTGGACTTTTCAGTTGAAAGATAGCTGTTGCTGCACTGTCTAATCTACTAGCTTTCTAGTTTGCGGTGATACCAGTATGTTGCATGGATTTGGAGTGCTTCTGAAGTAGAAAACACACTGTACCAGAAAAATTGAGATTGAGAATCTCAGATAATCATTCTGCCTCTTTAGCCTGAGAATCAGTAGCCAAATAAATGATTGATCTATTGCTATTTAACTCATCAAACTAATACTGTTTATGATAATCAGTTTTCCAGAAGCAGTGTCTTTTATTTTTGCCTTTAGCTCAATTCTAATGAAGATTATTGGGAAATACATGGAAAAGACCAGGCCAGAAAACTTGTCATATAAAAATAGCGTTTCTAGTGATGTATCCGGCTGAAAAGATGTGGTGCAAAAGTGGTTTTGCAATGAGAATGTGTTCTTTACCATAAGAAACAGAATTATTAGTTTATAAATTTCAGACTCTTTACCTTGTTCCTATAAATGTAATGATTTTCTGTTATTTTTAACGTGTGTGAGGCTGCCAGCTCTTAGTAAACAGAAGCTCAAGGTCTCTCAAATTTTTTAAGTGTTTCTTATGAGGCCTGAAAAATGTTCCATAACATGGTCTGTTTAATTTCTGAGTCTGAGTATATTGTTGTGTTTCTGAGACTTCTAGTTTCCATTTAAAGACTATTCCCTTAGCTTTCACATTGCCTTTTCTGCTTCCCTTGCCTCCACTATGTGTATTGACATGCAGTGTTAAACATGTATGCTTGTATTAGCTTGGTAATGCTGCTAGGATGCAAAGAGGACTTGGGCAATGGTTATTTTTTGTATTTGTATGAGGTGTATGTATGTGTAAAACTTGAAGGCCGTGGGCTTATTTCTCACTCTTAAGTTAGTGAAACATGAAATTTGGATTGCAACTGAAAACAAAACTAACCCCTGCCAAATTTACAAACATGCATTCTGTTTTTTTTCTCTTTATGAATTACACTGTTAAGTAAGTTTCTCATCAGAAGGACTTGCAAGACCTCCAAGCAGTGCAAGAAAGGACACGTTCCTCGGCCTGTTGACTGTTAAACTGTTTGTCTTCTATGACTACACACTCCGTGACAGCTTACCCCTACTTAATCTGCTTTCTAGGGTATCCAGAATGAGTAACTGTCATCTAGGAATTCTAGCTGCTGTGACAGTCATATATTAGTCACTACGTGCTTGGTACATAGTATCCTTATTGTATATATATGTATATATCTAAAGAGGTATACTTTCTCTACATAAAAATACATAATACCACATACTTAGAAGATCTAATTACCACGGGTTTTGTAACAGGAACTCTCTGGTCGCTCCAAAGTTACATTTCTTGAGTGACAAGCTCATTCAAGAATACGTAATGACTTCTGCAAAGGGTTAGACAGTGTCGTGTCTCTAAAATGGAAATACATGAATTTGATGATTGCAATACTTGTACATAAGGAATTGGCTGGATGTTTGCCCTCAGTGGGTTATAGTTGATGGCTTGATGTCCAAATGGAGAGCAGTCATCAACCAGGGTTTGATACTTGGGATACTTGGGATGCTTTGGGACCAGTGCTTCTTAACATCTTTGTTAGTGGGACCAAGTGCACCTACAGCAAGTTTGCTGACAACATGGAGCTGTGTGGGGCAGTTGATACATGACATTCAGGGAGACCTTGCTTAGTAAGTGAGGGTTAGCCACGTTGTCAGGCTGAAAGAACGTTTACTTCAGTGGTTAAGAATTGTTTGTATTTAAGTAACTTTTTAGTTACTAAAGGTTATTTATTTTCTGGACAGGAGATGGCTCCACCTTACCATGATCAAGAGGTATCAGTGTTTCTAACAGTAGGTGGAAGTGGTCAGTACATCTCCCATAGAAGTGTTTAGAGCCCCTGGTTTGAGCTTTGAACCATAGGGAAATGCTTTTAAGTAGGAAAAAGATCTGGGTCTGGATATGGAAACACACAGACAGAATGGTTGAATGTTGATCCAGGTATGAGGACATGTGTGTCCTCTTCACTAAAAACTGTCTTGGCTGACCATTTCGCATAGTGGTTGGACCTACGCTTTTATTAAATGTAAGTATCCTGACAACTGAAACATGTTGCAGAAGGGGTTTAAATAGAAGCAGAAAAGAGAAAAATTACTTCCATTCATATATCTAAGCTTAGTAAGTGTTGCAAATGTATCTTTCTATTTTTTCCTCTGCTGTTTGCTTATCTAATAAAGGATATTTTTTGTAAATGTAAATGTCTAACTGCAAATGTGGTATTGCACAATGTGTCGTGTGGTCATACTAAATTAAGGCTTTCAGTCTGGAGTACACCACTAGTCTCAAATATTGCAATACTTCAAGCAAGTGTTAGGGACAAGAAAGTGGAAACCACACTGACAGTTTGGAAAATGGTATTGCAAACTGTAAGCATGCAGAAAATGTCTCCATATTAGCATTGATATGCAGCGTGACACTGAAAAAAGTTACTGAACCTTAAAAGGTAAACATAAAACATGTTTGCCCACAAGTTTGAATGCTGGCATTGAATTTTTCTTTGTCAATTTTATTTCCTGTTTCTCAAAAGACAATATTCTTTCTGTGCTATGATGGAAGCTGATCCCAGCTATCTTTGTTCTTTAAATTAAGGCTGAAATCAAACAACTTCAATATCTAAGGAAACTTCAGAAATTCCATAAGTTTGTGTCTGCTATCTTAAGTAAGATGTTTGCCTTCATATGTCTTGTTAGGTGCATGTGAAAGTAACAAGTGAATCTTTTTGAATAACCAGTGTTTTCTATGTTGGATGAGCAAACGCTTTGTAATCAGTGGAGAACTCGCTTTTTGGTCCATCTTTGAGATGGATTTGGACCTGACAAGAAGCTTTCTATGTTAAACCAGTATGTATTCATATTTGACTCCCAGATACAAGCCTATGATCTGGATATCTGTGACCTGCAAGCTTACTCTAGATGATTTTCACACCGCTTCTTTTTTGTAGAAAGGCATTGTGTAAAATTTTCAGACGTGATTCTGTAAGGATACCAATTCTTAACTTTGATTTGAAGAGGTTTGCCTGTTCTGATGCCAGTGTCTTTCTGTTTGTCAGACAGGAAAACAAAACTCCTTCCTGTTTCTCTTTTTGGAACTTTTACCATGGTTTTAAGGGTTAAACTCGTCCTTGATGTTTTTCTTCTACTCATGGAATGTGTAAATAGATTGTTCTCACTGGTAGAGTATGCAGCTTCTCACTGTGAAGAGAAGTGCGTATAAGTATCAGTAGAGCCTGTTTGAACCTTTATCAGCAAAACAGAATAGATTTTCTATATGGCATTTTCTTGCAGCTGTGTTCTTTCCAACTGAGTCTTCAGCTTCAAATACAGGTGTAAGTTCTATGGCTGATGTGCAGTTTGACAGAACTGAAATACCAAGATTCTTTTCCTTAGAGCAAATCTGAGCAAATCTGAATTTCTTTCTATTAATAACTCTGTATTGATTAGCCATGCTTAAGCGGGTAGTGATATCATTCATGAAGTCTGGGGTTTTTTTCTGACTAATTTCTCAATGATTTGCTGGCAACTGACTTGGTTTAAATTTGCTAGAGGTATGGTGAGCCATTAGCTTTAGTAAGGTAGTCGTAGAGCAGAGGGAAAAGAATATTCAGTGCTTCACAGTCCACATCTACATGTCTTCCTCAGTTCACATCTGTAGTTTTTCTGCAAGCTCTTTAAAGCATCGAATCTTCTGGGTATAGTATATAGACTGGTAAAATAAGATTAAGGTTTGCCTGAGTAATCTTCTGAGACATTTGGAAAGAACAAAATCTGCTCTTCATCTTTGTCTTCTAATAATGCAGAAAATCAGTGGTAGTTCTGTCAGATTTCTGACAGTGACTTATCTTGAATAAAAAGATTTGTTTCTTTCCCTGGCTCTTTGTTTTTTGAGTTACAGTGAACTAATTTAAACAAGATTGCAAAAATCAAAATTGTAACAAACTTCTGAGGCAAAGCTTTAAAGAATCAAACTCTAGAAAAAGAGGAGCTTCAAAAGCAAGAATAGGGCATTGATGTGTTTAACTTTATGAAGAAACACCAGTTTGAAAAAAGTCACTTCTTTTCACGCCTTTATATAGGGATATGATGTGTAAGATGATACTTACTTGTCGAAGTTTGATTTTTTGTTTCTAATACAGCTTTCCTGTGTATACTATCTTGAATCTATTTGAGTGCTTTACATTGGATACCTGTCAGTTACACCTGACTCTTCTTTGGCTATGAAGATCATAACTCTTTTCCAGTAGGCTAGATACACTACCCTGTTTATAAAAAGGAACTGTTTCTTTTACTCCAGAGTTCAGCAGAGATGTCTGTGGCTGAAGTGCTAATTTTTACCAGTGCTTTTTTATTATAGGCATGCTAATTCTACAGGTTAATTCTTCAGTGACTTGTGGCAATGCAAGCAAAGGCAAAATCTACAAATGTTAATGTTTAAATGGAACTGCTCCTACTTCAGACATCAAAACAGTAATATATTGGCACTTACGGATGTGTGCCTGCTCTTGCCTTCTTCACTTACTGTTCCAGGATTTTCTTAGGACTGAGGCTTCTATATTTCTGGGAGTTTGTGTTTACTTTGGAGCATGTGGCTTGTCTTTGTATTTAGTGTCCATCATATTAGCTTAAGAAAACAGACTTTTCTTTTAGAACTATGCAAGAACTAATACTTGTATGTTCTGTTTGCGAGAATCTTGTTGCCAGTTTTTAATTCTTGCGGATGCCATCATTCATGCTATTAATTGTTATTTCAGTTTTTATTTTTCATCTTGAGACTGAAAAAAATCTAAGTTTTAGGGGCTTCCATCTGAGAGGATAAGTTAACCATTTTGATTGTGTTTTGCACCTCTGGTTTCAGCTGGAGTGAGGCTGAGATGAAGTTGCTCAGGAAATAAAATAAGACTTAGAAGTCAAATTCAGTACAGAGCTTGTGAATTAGTGTGTTGTGACTGGAAAATTTACTCTCAAAATAATTTATTTAATTTCAGTGTTTGCTGTAATAATAGAGACTTAAACAAGCCAGCAAGCCAAAGACAGAAAAGTGTCTTTGCTCTTTGGGGTATGCAGTGAAATATTCTCAGTGAAGCTTCCATTTCTTATTTTATTTTTTTTAAAAATTATGTTTTCCACTCTGAATGTTGTAATAGATACCTTACTCACTGTTTCCTTTGTCTTCTGTCAAAATTAAAATAGAAATATTTTCAGGCAGACTTTTAAAATGTTTTAAAAAATAAGTTAAATCCACATCACTTTTATTTATTTTTGACTTTTAATAGGCTGGCAGTATTTTCGAGTAAAACTATACTACTAACAGATATTCGTCTGTGGGAGGATGCTAAGGAGTCCTTCAAAACTGAAGCAGGATGTAGTTTGCTAATCCTCTGTTAAAGGCAAAGGGTATTAGGAGCTGATGTTTGGAAGTAATAATACCTAGAGAATATAAAGTGTCTTAATCAAACTATTTTTCACAGAGTCAAAGAATGGGTAGGGTTGGAAGGGACCACAGTGGGTCATGTGGTCCAGCCTCCCTGCTCAAGCAGGTTCATCCCACAACACATGGCACTGGATCATGTCCAGATGGTTCTTGAATGTCTTCAGTGAGAGAGACTCCACAGCCGCTGCGGGTGATCTGTGCCAGTGCTTGGTCACTGTGCAATAAAAAAGTTTTCTCTCGTGTTCAGGTGGAGCTCCCTGTGTGTCAGTTTCTGCTCATTGCTTTTTATGCAACGGCACAACTTTTGTGCTGGGCACAACTGAGCAGAGCCTGGATCCATCCACTGACACCCTCTCCTCAGATACTCACAGACATTGATGAGGTCCCCTCTCGGTCATCTCTGCTCAAGGCTGAACAGGCCCAGCTCCCTCAGCCTTTCCTCCCAAGAGATGCTCCTGTCCTCTCATCATCTTTGTCACCGTCTGCTAGATCTACTCCAGCATCTCCATGTCTCTCCTGTCCTGAGGAGCCTGGGACTGGACACAGCACTCCAGAGCTGCCTCACCAGGGCTGAGTAGAGGGGCAGGATCACCTCCTGTGACCTGCTGGCAATGCTCTTCCCAGTGCACCCCAGAACACCATTGGCCTTCTTGGCCACCAGGACACACTGCTGGCTCATGGACAGCTTGCTGTCCACCAGGAACCCCAGGTCCTTCTCCTCAGAGCTGCTTTCCAGCAGGTCAGACCCAGCCTGTGCTGGTAGCTGGAGATGTTCCTCCCCAGTGAAGGACCCTGCATTTGCCCTGGTTGAATTTCAGACGGTGCCTCTCTGCCCATCTCCCCACCCTGCCGAGCCCTTCTGAAGGGCTGCACAGCCCTCTGGGCTATCAGCCACTGCTTCCAGCTCTGTGCCATCCATGAACCTGCTGAGGAGGCATCTGTCCCTTCATCCACGTCACTGATGGAGAAGTTACACAATACCATCTCCACTATTGAACCTGGGGTCACCACTTGTGACAGGTCTCCAACCAGACCCTGTGCCACTGGTAACAATCCTCTGGGATCTGCCATTCAGACAGTTCTCAGCCCGCCTCACTGGCCCCTCATCCAGGCCACACTTCCTGGGGTTACCTGTGAGATTGTTGTGGGAGACACTGTGGAAAGCCTTACTGAAGTGCAGGTAGACAGTACCCACTGCTCTCCCCATATCCATCCAGGTAGTTGTCCCATCACAGAAAGCAATCAGAATATCTAAGCATGATTTCCCATTACTGAATCCATGCTGACTTCTCTGCTCACTTTCTTGTTCTCCATGTTGATAGAGATGGTATCCAGAAGGAGGCACTCCATCACTATTCCAGGGATTGAGGTGAGGCTTGACTGGCCAGTAATTCCCTGGGTGCTTCTTACCTTTTTTGAAGACATTCTTAATTATAAGAATAGTTTCAGAAATATGAAAGTATAGTGGCAGTGTTTGTGATTTTTTAAAAGTAAATATATTAAGCAGATAAATTTTTGAAGAATCTCTGTGCATCATGTCTCATTTGTGAAACTGTAGATGCTCTCTTGATACCTCAGTGTATTTCAGAACATACAGAGTATAGTTACGTTGCCTCAAGTGAGCAAATAGTGGGGCAATAGGAGGAATATTTACCTTGGTTTATTTGCTTTCTGACCCTAGCTAATTTAAAAAAATGCAGCAATAACATAATGCTTACATACATCAATTTACTTAACTAAATAAAAATATTAATTTAATAATCTATATATGTAAATCATGTTGTTGTTATATGTGGTTCTTCCTATGAGTTGTCACAGTTCCAAAGTAGTTCAGGTAATACAGGCTGATGTATGGAGTCCCAATATGTTTAATGAATTGAATAAATTTGGTGCCATATTATCATGTCTCTGTACTTAAGTATCCTCAAAATATACTTTTAGGCAGCTGCAGTGAGAACAAAAAAACTTGAAGAAAACATTGAAGCAGAGAGAGCAGCACATTTAGCATCCAATTTCACTTCAGAGATCATCCAGGTAAACTTTTTGTTAAATATTTATTAGAAGTTTACAGTAAAACAGTTGAGGAAGTTGTGAAGGTAAGGTGCTCCAAAAATATGAGGCACACTTGCTCCAGTGAAAAACCTAAATAGATTTATTACAGTCAACATCATAAAAACAAATACATAAAAGGACAGAGGAGTGTCTGCTTTTCTGGGAACTTTAAAGTTACTGGAATAAATAATAAAATAAGATGTCACATTTGTAAGTTTGAGAATTCCCACTAGCATTCAATAGTTAGGGAAAAAGAAATGTTTCACAATAGTTAAACACTATGCTATGTTTGAATATCTTGCCCTGTATCATCTGAATGACTACTTGAGCAATTTGGAGATACAGTGCATATGTGCAACTTATCTTGGAGTGAGAGCATAATGCATCCTGAAACTGCAGTTTCAAACACAATTTCTCAGTACATTCCGGTTCTGAAATTATGATACTTGCAGTTACCAGTAAAGATTGATTATATGAATAAATCTTATATATGTACTTGAACATTAAATTTTTGTATTCTTAAACTGTATGACACAGAGTTGGACTCAGTGAAATAATTGTGGTTTATTTAAAAAAAGTTGGAAAAAGCAAAATGGTGATTGCTTAGTAATATCATGTTAGTTAACAAATTTACTGGACTTCTGAAAAACTAAACAAAAAAGAAGGGGATTTGGTATCTTTTTTTCCCTATTTGCAGAGTAACAAAAATAAGCATTGCCATTCTTCAGTCAGTTATTTTCTTATTTTCACGATCTTCTGTATGTACAGGCACTTAAATTCCAAAAGTGATAATTAAACTAGTAGAAAAAATTTATTTTGCTTGAGTTCCTCTCTATTTCTGCAACATACAAAGGAAGTGAGAGGATAACATTCCTTAAACTTAGAGACTTGGGTTTTATGGGTGAATAACTGATAAAGTCTTTTTCCTTGTTTATATACATGAACAAACTAGAACAAGCTTTGTTCTGAAAGAAAGTGTGGCCTTTATTGTTAGTCCCACACTTCATGAGTCTATTTAAAAACTAGAATTTCCCTAGAAAGCTTCAGTATTAATAAGAACTAAAAATGTTCAGACACCTCCAAATGAGAACAGAAGGTACTTTTCATCATCGTATCTGTTTGTCTCTGGTTTGAGCTTTATGTATTCTTATATTTTTACATTTGTTGAATGCTTTTTACATATATATGTGCTTTTATACTGAATTAATAGAATATTCTCTACTGTAAAGCAGAACAGACTGTGGAACAGCACTAAAGATCATGTTAGTGTTTCCTAATTTGTTTTAATTGCTTTTTTGTCACTTGGTGTAGTTAAGAATTTGTGAACTTGAAGAAGCTGTGCATGTGGAAAAGGACAGACGAGAAGAAGCTCTTTCAGATTTAGAAATGATCAAGAAAGAGTTCAAAAGGTTAGAATATGCATATGAGAAGGAAAAACACAATGCCCAGGAGAACTTGGAAAAACTCAATGTGTAAGTTTCCCTTTAAATTAATTGTAAAATGGCAGTAGACAGCTTGATTATCACTTACAGTTTGCATTTATATGGTTTTCAGTCAGTATAAACCAACTAAATCTGATGCAATTTCCCAAACCAACCTGAAGTTCAGGACCTGGTATTCCGTTAATAGCAGGTCCATAACCATATGAGTGGGTAAAGAAAATAACTGATCTGTTACTGATTATTTGCTGAAGGAAAAATGTTGGAAATAATAGTTATGGCAGGGTCCTGTCTCCTGTTTGTTTGGCGGGAGTGTAGGAAAGCACACATGGCAGGGCTAGAACAGATTTTTTTCTTCTGTATACACATACATTATTATGAAAATACTATTTTTCACTTCACTGAGCTAGATCAATCTTTAAGACTCCTGTTGAGAAGTTGAATATAATTTACAGTTGTGAATCTTCATTTTCAGCTTTTGAATGATTGTGGAATATGTTAACTAGCTGACGAAAATAGAAGGGATGAAGTTTAGGAGAGCAGATGAAATTGCCTGGGATTCCTTTCCTGCTCAGTACAATCTACTGTGTCCATGGTAATAGATGTTTTTTGGAAGAAAGGTTTTGCTGTATTCCCTCGGCAGATATAGGATACACTGTACTGAGTCTTCTTCCTTGGCTGAATGAAGTTTATATTGGGGTGAGAAAATGTCAGGGAGAAGAATGGTGTTGGAAGACAGGAAGTGAAAAGTGGGGAGTAGGTGAAGTAAAGGATAGTAGTTGGTGAAATTTCGGTAAAGAGGGGGCTTAAGAAGATATGAAGGGAGTGGCACTCGATTGGGTTGTGGGGAGAGACTCAGTGTGCTAGAATGAGGTGGAAAAGACAGAATTTGTATCTCTCAGTCTAGGATTATGGGAGTCTGTTCATGAAAATATTTGTGGTGACTTGCTCATACAAGCAGTAGAGGGGAAAAAAGAAACTGGTTTCCCTATAAAAAAGCAATTTTGTGGCCTGAGTGTTCCTATATTCATGCTTACAGAGATGTTTTTAGTAATATAGTTGAAACTTGTGTTTAGAGCTCTTTGTTAAAAAAAAAAGGTCAAAAGAGTCCTCTAAACCAGAGTCACATTAAAAAGTAAAAACTTTTTTCTTGAAGAAAAAGATATAACTTCTATGATAAAAATTTGTGAAATACATTATGATAGTAATCTAAAATAATTCTTCAGGAAGGCTGCAGTCTTCACAGCTGTGAAACTGAGTAAGTATATTTCAAGATTCTCTATAGTTCTAAAATAACATCAGTTAATTAAACTGTAATCTCATCCTACCTGTTTGTTTTTGCTGTGAGCATGGGTTCTCTGTCCGTAAATACGTGATACTAACTTGATATAAGGTTCTTTGCCTTTCCCTGAACTGGAGAAGGCCTAGACCATTGATTTGACGTTTTATTCCATTTTTATTGCTTTGTTTTGTTTTAAAAAAACTCCTTTGTTTGCACACTAGCCTTCTTTAGAGGAATGGTTGTTTGATCCATAGTTGTGCATTACAAGCTACTTTGTACTGAGTTTTCCTTGTATGTAGCTTTTTATTATTACAGAGCATATGGACTGTGGTTCTTTTTTCCTTCGTCTTGGTTTTCTTTTAAGTTTTTAATTTGGTGTAGTGGGTTTTTTCTTTTCACTCTGGTAGGTTCCCATATTTGAGTGGTCCAGAAAATATGGAAAAATTCACATTGCAGAAGTTTTCTTGAACTAGTGTTCTTCCAGTATTTGTTCTTGAACCATTTCTTCACTTGTTCCAAGACTTAGTATTCCAAAGTTTGTCTTTGTATTGACATTAGATCAGAAAAATTGATCATCCTCAGTGAAATATGGGGCTTTTTAGTTTGGAGGGGTTTTTTTTGTTGGTTAAACCATTGTAGTTTTCAATGTAGAAAAAATTATCCTGCCTTGTCAACACGGTTGCCATAACATGGCTTTCTGTAATCAGTCATGGAGCTGTTAGTATGAATGTGTTCTGGGAAGCAACAGATGACAATCAAATAATAGCTAGTTAGCAGCATTTTAAATGTAACTTAAACATCTGCTTAGGTATTTTCCAAATCATTAGAATTTTACAAGTTTTACCACAAGATCTGTTTTTAAATGTTTAGATCAGTAAATTTGGTTAAAAATATGAACCATCTACAAGTAATAGCTTTCCAGCTAAGTCTCTTGAGAAACTCTTAAAGATATTTTTCTATATTAGATTATTTGGACCAACATAACAATAATGGTTAGATGTTGAACTGTATTGTGCATTCAATTATGTTTTGTTCTTTGTGGGAAACTTTTATCTAGATGTATGAAGATAGTTCTTTGAGAATTGAAGGCATTTGTGTCTAGAATAATTTTGATCTGCAGAAGTTGCGTCTTTGTAAAATATTATCATGAAAAAAGAAAAAGAAGAAGTTTTTAGAGAGTACAGTAGTTTCACGAATACAAGCCACACGGATTATAAGCCGCACCCCCGGTGCCTCGACAATGTTGCTGTCTTTGTCAATAGATAAGCCGCACCCCGAATATTAGCCGCACTTTCGTTCGTCGCGAGAATCCGTGTGCAGCTTTCACAAATTGGCCAATTAGTAACAGGATCGCGGCATAGCGGGCTTTACTGGCTCGGGGCGGGGCCAGGAAGGCTCGGCCCGCTCATGGTTGCCGACGGGGCCGGGTGGCCCAGCTCAGCGCCACGGCTCGGCGGGGCTGGCCGGGTGGTGCTGCCGCCGCCGCCGGGCTCGCTGGCCCCCCTCTCCGGTCAGCACCGCCCCGCTGCCGCGTTCGCTCGCCCGGCTGGCAGGGCTGCCGCCGCCGGGCTCGCCGCCCGCCCCGCTGCTGCTTTCGCTCGCCCCGCTGCCGCTTTCGCTCGCCCCGCTGCCGCTTTCGCTCGCCCTGCGCCGCGCCTCGCGAGCGCCGCGCCCGCCCCGCGCCGCTTTCGCGAACGCCGCTTTCGCGAGCGCCGCTTTCGCTCGCCGAGCGCCGCTTTCGCGAGCGCCGCTTTCGCTCGCCCCGCCAGCAGGGCTGCCGCCGCCGCCACCAGGCTCGCCGGCCACCCCCTCCCGTCTGCACCGCCGCCGCGTTTCCTCGCCCTGGCCGGCACTGCAGGCCCTCGCACCGCCGGGCTCCCCCACGCTGCTGGCCCCGATTCTGCTGGGCTTCCCCCGCTGCCAGGCAGCCCCACCCGCCGGCCTTCCTGCTTCTGCCATGCTCCCCTGCACTGCTAGCCCCAGTTCTCCCGGGCTCCCCCGCCATGCTGGCCCAGGCTCTGCCGCCCTCCCTGCCCCGCCCTGCTGGCTCAGGCTCTGCCGCCCGCCCCCCACACTGCTGGCCCCGCCTCTGCCAGGCTTTCCCACCTCTGCCGGGGCCGGCCGGGCTCCAGCTTGGCTTGGGGCTGCCGCGGGCTCTCACTTCCGTGTTGGCAGCTTTTAGAATTTTGTTAATAGATTAGCCGCCCCAGAATATTAGCCGCACTTCCGGGTTTCCACCAAAATTTTGGTCAAATTGGTGCGGCTTGTATTCGTGAAATTACTGTATATTTCTTTTTTTTTTTCGAATTACTACAGGAAATACCTGAATAAGTCTATTTTTTGTACTTAAGACTGTGAAATACAGTTTTTACAGATATGGTACCATTTGCCTTAGGAATTTCAATAGTAGGTGCTTACAGAGAAGTAAATACTTGTGTTACTAAAATGCAAGATGACCTTTAAAAAGATTTCCCTTTTTACACTAAACAGGACAATTATGTTCAGTGTTTCTTTTCCAGGAATGCAGTTTGCCCTATTCTAGAGATTTTTGGGATAAAACAGAATTTATGCCTGCTTGAGGCATCTGTTCTGTGTTAATTGAATATGAGAATAAATGTTGTCTAATAGCCAAACAGTACTTTTTACTGCTTGCAATCATGTGTTGATTCAGCCAATTACTTCCAGCAGCTTCTGCCAGCTGAGTTTTTTGAAAGCAAATTGTCTTCTGTGGTTTTAGACAATGCAAAACTTTCCTTGAGAGTTAAGATAGTTGAAACAATTGATGGCTTTGTTAAGTGATGTTAAAGAAACATGAATCGTAACAAATTTTTTAGTCCAGACACCTAAATTTCCAGACCTCTATTAAGATAAGTAGCAAAGGTCAAGCTTTATCTGAGGTGGACATCAATCTACTCATCTACCCAGTTCCCTTGAGGTGATTACATGGGGTGGGCAGGTACTGCCTCATGTGTTTCCTGTGCCCTTTTTACTCTTTGAAGCATACAAGTGCCAGTAATATTGGTGAATATCAGTGATTGCTTTCACCAGACACCTTCTGAGAGAATACAACAGCCTTTGATCTACTTACCTTTGAAGGGTCTGGTCCTTAGACTTCAGACAATGTCAGGATCTTGGCTTTTTCTTTTAAGACATAGTTTAGCATCCAAACATATTTTCTTTTTTTCTGGAAGACTTGTATGAGTTTATCTTTAACTCTTAGCCAAATGAGAGTCTTAGAAACTTTCATTTGTTGTGCTAGAACACTTGTATGTCTCTTCAGCTGGATTTGATGTAGGTAAATAATGCCAAAGTTGAAAGCTATATAATGCTGTAAGAATTTGTTTTCTCAGAAAAAATGTAGCTGTAGTAACCAAAACCAAGCTAACAGGCTTTTCTGGGTTGCATAATTTATTAATTAGCTCTGAACCCAGTAGCACTATGTAAATTGGAAGCAACATGGGATTTGGGTCTCTGTGTGAATTTACTTTTCTTGATGAGTGAGAACATGACATAGAATAATTTGAAACTGCTTTTGCTGTGTTTCTGAAAGCTGTGAGAGTAGAAGCTACTTTGGGGGACTGGAAAAGGCAGGTTTTGAAGAATAGGAAGTAAACATCTGCAGCTAGAGCAAAAAAATCAGCCAGGCTGATGCAGAAGCACATAGGTATTTGGAGGACTGCTGAAGTAGTCCTTCAGTTGAAAAGATACATTAATCTTTAACAAATTAATTAAAGTCAGAAAGTGACAATATTGATTCAAAAGCTTCAAAATTGGAAGAACTTTGAGCACTTCGCACCACTTTCAGTTCTAGGGAGACAGGAATGGTAGGTGAAGAAACATAGAGATTAGCGACACCTGGATGTTTCTACTGCTGAGAGCTACCTCAAAGAGTAGTTGAGATTGAAAGGAATTGCAGAAGATCTATAGTCCAACTTACTGCTCAAACCAATATAAGATATGAGATTAGGCTCTTCAGGGTTTTATCCAGCAAGGTCTTGAAAATGTGGAGAATGGAGATGGCACAAGCTCTCTGGGAACCTGTTCCATAAAGTTGGAAAACATTTCTCCTTGTCTGAACTTACTTGGATTCAGTACTTGTCTTGTAGACAAACACTACTGTTTAGTGATCGATTGCATTTCCTTGATAACCTTCTTTTAGATACTGGAAGGCCTGTTACACACTGTGGAGTTACCTCTTCTCCAGCTTGAACATAGCAAGTTTCCTCAGTTCTTAAATGTAGTTCTGCCTGCCAACCTTGGTGGTGACCATTCCCTTAGCCCACCCCAACTTTTTCCCTATGTTGTGAGGGATGTGTGTAGTTAAACATGATCATTATCCTAAATGTGTTGTAATGACTGCCAAATAAAAGGTGGTAATCACTTCCCTTGATCTGGCTATACTGCTATTAATATAGCCCAGGATGCTGTTAGCCATCTCTGTTCATATGCTGCACTGCTGATTTTGTGTCTGTGTGTCATGGTTACCAGGTTCTTTTTGAACATAGCTTCTATCCAGCCAGTTATAAGCCACATTACTTTCGGGTGATCTTGCTTCCTAAATTCAGGTCTTCGCACATGCTGTTGAATCTCTGAAGGTTCATTCTGGCCTGTTCTATCTCCACGATTAGTGAATGGCAGCTCTTCTGTTGAGTATTGTGTTGTGTCATGATCTACCCGCACCCAGTTCGCTGTTTGCTGCAGGTATTATTCCAGGTGATGGATGAAGCTGTTAAACAGATCTTATACAGAGCTCTACAGTATTACAGCCATTCCAGCTACTGCCATCTGGGCTTTACTATCACACTGCTTTTATCAATGTTATAATTCACGTATGTAGATTTAAGTTGTAACAGCTATTAAAATACTGTGTGAGAAAGTGCTAAATTCCTTGCTAAAATTACATCTCATCTACTAGCCCTCTTTTTGTCCACAGCCCTGAACATTTTGTCATGGAGTTTAACTGGCTTGGTCAGGTATGATTAAGCTCTCCGAGTGTTCCAAATCTTCCTCTTTCATGAGCCCAGAAAATTGTTATAGAAGAATTTGCTTCGTAACCTTCCAGGGCTGAAATGAAGCCCGGTAGTTTATAGTTCCTTGGCTTCTCTTTTGACCTTTGGCAAATATGTGTGTCATTTGTCATTTTTCATTTGGCAGGGACCTCCCCCAATTTTTGTTGACTTTTCATGATGGTAATGAGCAATGTCACTTTGACATTGACCAACTTTATCAGAACCTTTGAGTGTAGGTGAGCTGACCTCTTCAATTCTGTGGTTTGAGTTCTCACAGGTTAGTTCAGACTCCATCCTCAACTATTGCTAGCGATTGTTCTCTTTTTTGTGTCCTTCTACTGACCATAGAGACTTGGGAGCAGACCTTGTTAGGAAAGATGGAGGACAAAAAGGCAGGGTGTATCTCTGCTGTTGATAAAATAGCTGTTTTGTGTAGAACTCTGTTCGTGTTTTGTTTCCTACCATAACAGTGGTAGAATCCATTCTCGTCTTTGTCATCTTTCGTGAATGTTAATTCTAGGTGCCTTTCCTGAGTCACCTCCTTTCCATCTCTATATACTTAGGCAATCCTTCAAAATTTTTCCTTGGCTTTCTGTCCCTGGCTGTGTCTCCTACTTGCTGTTGTTTGACCTTATAGTTTTTTCATGACCTACCTTTTTACCCATGCCAGACTTTCTATATATTTATTTTCATGAATACCAGGAGGACTGATGTAGTACAAGAACTGTTTGAAATTTTGAATCTTCTATTACTGAAACCATGCCATTCTGAGTAGAATTGTCATAGTTTAAGAATGGTATTCCCCAATTTAGTCTTCCTGCAGAAACACTCCAAACCATATGCTGCTCGATCATTCCCCCCTCCTCTTCTTCCTCCTTCTGTGACAGGATGGAGAGGCAAATTGAAGTCATTAAAATAAAGATGACTGGAAGTCTAACACAAGCCTTGGTAATGGAAAAAACTATAGCCATAACTGAAAAGTTTTTCTTAGAAGGAAAATGTAAGTTTCTTCTCTTAAAAAAATAGAAGCAAACAGCTTCATAAGTCAGACGATGTGCTTTCATGATGTGATACCCAGATTCTATTTTAAAAATGTGTAGAATACTTGACATAAGTATCTTTCATTAAAATGTTTTAATGTTGAAACTTTCCAGATTAGAAAGAGAGTGTTTCTCCTCAAACAATCAAATGAAAGAAGTGATTGAAGAAAAGAAGAAGGTAATTATAGACCTCTCTGCGAGACTAGGGAATGCTGAAAAAAGCTGCGGAGAATTGCAGAGTGAACTTGCAATGGTAAGACAAAAAGCCTGTGGGACTCGTTGTTTAGGTTTTTAAAACATGCTTTGAACATAATCTGCATTTCCTGTGCTGAGCTGTGGAATAAATGTGACTTTGATGATTTTTATTTATATTGCTTTGTTTTGTGAAACAAGAGTAAATAAAGATAATATAGTGGAGAGGCTAATTCCAAAATGCATTTAAAGTAATACACCAAGTATTTAATTGAGGAGTTATTTGCAGAAAATAATTATTTTAAAAGTATGGTTATGAGTCAAGATTAACCAGCCTTTGCATTCCTAATGAAGAAGAGAATTTGTAGATATGGATTAGGATTTTGTGTGAAGAATGTTCCATCTTACTATACAAACTTTTTTTCCTCAGGCTTGATTAGTTGCCGTTGTAGACTTGATAATTTCTATTTCACATAATGTTTTTAGGGCAAGCATTTGACTGTAAAAACTGATTGAAAATGTCTTCCTTGAAGGTGACAAACTTCTTGGTTCTTTGGGTTATTTTTTGTTTGGTGTGCATTTGTTATACCCTATGTATTTTATAGGAATATTTTCTGAAATATTTTTCCTTTCATATGACCATTTGGTGCCTTCCCACTGTCTCTACACACCCCAACTTTGATTATGAATTTTGCCATCCTCTTTAATAGCGGGAGAGTCAAGGCAAAAAGTTTAGGATATCTTCATTTGCTGATGATATCAAGCTGAGTGGTGTGGTTGACACACCTGAAGGATATGATGCCATCCAGAAAGACCTGGACAAGCTGGAGAAGTGAGCTCATGATTATCTCATGTTATTTGCCAAGGCCGATTGCAAGGTGCTGCATCTCAAGTAGTGTGGCCAGCAGGACAGGGGAGAGATTCTGCCCCTCTGCTGTGTTTTTCTGTGCTGTGCTGTGCTCTGCTCTGGTGAGACCCCACCTGCAGTGCTGCATTCAGCTCTGAGGTCCCCAGAGCACAGGAAAGACATGGAACTGTTGGAGAGAGTCTGGAGGAGGCAACCAAGTTATCACAGGTGTGGAGCAGCTCTGCTATGCGGCAGGCTGGAGAAGAGAAGGCTTTGGGGTGCCCTAGTTGTGACCTTCCAGTATCTGAAAGGAGCTTATAAGAAAGACGAATAGAGACTTTTCAGAGGGGAATGTAGTAACAGGACAAGGGGATTGGCTCCAAACTGAAAGATGGCTTTCATCAGGTGTTACGAAAAATTCTTTATTGTGAGAATTGTGAGCCACTTAAACAGGTTGTTCTCATAAAAGAGAAGTTGTGGATGCCCTATTCTTGGGGCCTGTTCTTGGAGGAGTTCAAGGCTGGTTTGGACGGGGCTCTGAGCAACCTGGTCTAGCATTAGAACTGGATGAATTTTAAGGTTCCTTCCAAAGCAGGGTCTGAAGATCTCTGTGTGCCCCACCAAACCCCAGCCACCCTGCCGGAACATCTGATGCTTGGCAGCTCCCCAAAACGCAGGGTGACTGTGAGGCCTCACAGCGAATGGACTGAAGGTACGTCCCCAGAGAGGAGACGACAGCGCAAGGTGGGGTGATGGAGGCAGTGCCTGGCTGATGGAAGGTGACAGGGCACCCTGGGGCCCTGATGGAAGCAGTCCATCTGCTTGTGGACAGACAAGAACATCTTCTCTTCCCAGCAGTATCCTAATTACACTCAGGCAATTTCTTTTCTAAGCTTATAAATTTCTGTTCTTGCTTTCTCTTTGGTCTATGAGTGTAGGAGATTACCATGATCTCTTCCATGCTACTGGCACAGAAGGCATTGTGCTATTCAGTATATAGGAGCAGAGATCTGCATCAGTCTTCAGATTTATTGTTATCTGCTCTTCAGCTGATGGAGTTAGTCCATACATTGTCTTAGTATTATCCACTTCCCAGGTAGATTGGTAATTAATAAATTGAAGAAAAATGAAATTTAAAAAATTTTTAAAAATTAAGAATTTATTAAAATTAAAGTTTTCCTGTGGGATGACACAACTTCTTTAATACGAGTATTAACATTTGCTGCCTTAGTCAACCTGAAAAAATAATTTTATCAGGCACAAAAAGAATACAAAGAAAAATTCCATAGTAAAATGTATGTTATACCTGACAAAAATTCAAGACAAAATTCTATTCATGTTTAAGGATTTTTGATAATGACAACAATGTTAAATGTTGTACTCAAAATGAACGTTGTGTTACTGAAAATAAAAGCAAATAGATTGCCTTGCTTGGAAGAACTGTCTTACTCATATAGCAGGTTGTTTTAATTGTTTTACTGGAATGATTTCAAGCCACAAGACTGTCTTGAACAGGTAATAAAAATACTCATTTTCTGAAGAGGTGTACTAGTGGTCCCCTGTGAGATTAGATTTTTATCGCCTTGGATGGCTTTGTATTTTTCCTGAAGACTTTAGTATTTGATTGGGAAGAAGGAGTACCTGTGTGTGGTCTTGTTTACTCAGTATAGACAGCTTTTTTGTTATTTTTCTTCCCAAAATCAAAAAGCTGGAGGCTATAGCAGAAACTAAGTATAAATAACGTTCAATATGCTGTTATAAGGCTTCCCTTTACTTACACTAAAATTGTGTGAAATTCTCAGTGTGTTCTCTTCCCTTTATTTCCACCTCCTGTTTTCTTGATCTTATATTTTGTGCTATTACTAGACATCCTGAATACATCTTTTCCACTTCAGTCTGGTAATCTTAAGTTGGTCTCATGGTACTGTTATGTTTTTGTTTGTAAAATATTTTTAAGATACACAAAGTATTTTATTATTTTGAAACTTTATATGAAAAAGTGGGGTTTTTTCCTAAATTGATTAGTTGAATGTGCAGTAATGTACAGTAGTTGTTCTGCTTATGATTTTAAATACCAGCACGTGGCAGAAGTTTGCCAGAAACTTGCATGGGTCGAATGTAATAGGATCTGTTACTATCCAGCAAAATTGCTTATGAATGCTCAGCATGAGAAAGCTCACAATATTTACATTATGTTTATTTGAGGAAATTGGTCTCAAGCTTACCCTTATTTCTAGCTAGAGTTTCTAGAAATTTTTAGTTTCAAGAATAGGAGTTCAGAAGAACGGCTATTGTGATTAACACTTGGTTTAAATTGAAACAACCCCTACTGTATTCCTGCCACATGGAAAGAATAAGAAGTATCTTTAGGAGTTTTAAGTTACTCAGGTTATTTACATTTCTAGGAACTACATACCTAGTAGTGGTTGATCTTAACATGGACAAGCAGGAGATGTTAAACCTTTATTTTATGAGAAATGCAAATTGAAATTTGGGAAACTTACCACTTCACCAGAATGCGTATTAGTGAAATAATTAAAGTTAAATAATTAAAATATTCTATCTTAATAAATATCTATAAATTCCTTTAATTTGGAAAATATGTGTATTCATTTCCACCCCTTTTTGTAGATTCTATCAGAAATAACATACAGTAATTTCACAAATACAAGCCGCACCAATTTGACTAAGATTTTGCTCCTAAACCGGAAATGCGGCTAATAATCAGGAGCGGCTAATACAACCTCAGAAGTGCCTACCAGAGTGCTGAGCCGAGCAGCTGCAAAGTCGGCATTTTGCGATTGTTACAAATCGCTACTCTGTTGCACCGCGGGTGGAGCCTGGCTCCCTGTAGGCAGCACGGGGGGCGGGGAGAGAGGTGGGAGAGCTCTCTTTCCTCCTCTGCCACAGCCCAGGGGAGAGACGGGGGGGGCCCGGCGCCGCCATTGCTGCGGCCCGGGGAGGAGAGGGGGGACCCGGGCCGCCCCTACCGCGGCCCGGGGGGGGGGGGGAAGCCCGCGCCGCCATTACTGCGGCCCGGGGAGGGGGGGGGAAGCGCGCGCCGCCATTGCTGCGGCCCGGGGAGGGGGGGGGAAGCCCGCGCCGCCATTGCTGCGGCCCGGGGAGGGGGGGGGAAGCCCGCACCGCCATTGCTGCGGCCCCGGGGAGGGGGGGGAAGCGCGCGCCGCCATTGCTGCGGCCCGGGGAGGGGGGGGAAGCGCGCGCCGCCATTGCTGCGGCCCGGGGAGGGGGGGGAAGCGCGCGCCGCCATTGCTGCGGCCCGGGGAGGGGGGGGAAGCGTGCGCCGCCATTGCTGCGGCTCGGGGAGCCGACAGGAGCCCTGCGCAAGCCATTGCTGTGGCCCGGGGAGCCGACGGGAGCCCCGCGCAGCCATTGCCGCGGCTCGGGGAGCCGACGGGGTGCTTTGTCCCCGCCCGCCGCCGCCGTGGCAGGAGCGGGGAAACTCCGTCCCTGCCCGCCGCTGGCGCCACGGGCGCGGGAAAGCTCCGTCCCCGCCCGCCGCCGCTGCCGTAGGAGCGGGGGAAGCTCCGTCCCTGCCTGCCACCGCGGGGCAGCGCCGACCCGGGGTGACCGAGCCCAGTGGCAGCGGCGGCCGGCCCCGAGCTGCAGCACCGTGCTGGGCCACCCGGCCCCGTCAGCGGCCCCTAGCAGGCCGAGCCTGCACAACCTTAGCTCAGCCAGTAAACCCCGCCCTCCCGCGGTTCTGTTACTAATTGCACGCGGGTCCTCACTGCGAACGACAAAACGGCTTATATTCGGGTGCGGCTTATCTATGGACAAAAACCAAAATGTTTGCCAACACCCAGTGATGCGGCTTATATTCAGTGCAGCTTGTATTCGTGAATTTACTGTAATTTAGTATATATAGTATAAGTATATAAGTTGTGTAATAGATTGCACGCAGCTTGTCTTTTTGTCCATGGTATGTTAAGTCTTTCTTTTACAGCCATGCCTGGAATCGTGCTCTGTTTGCATCTCAGCTGTCCATAAAAGCCTTGTAGATTGTCATGCACTGAATGTCAGAATAGAAATGTTTGAGAGTCTAGTTCTAGGACATACACATGATTGTTCTTTAATAGAAGTTGCCTAGAAATTGACTGAACAGATAGTGGAGCACCCTGAGGATTATGGTTCTGTTCTACAACTTCTGTGGAATAGAAACTGGTACAGAATAGCAAAGATGTAAATATCATCTAGGCAATTTAATGTGGACAATTTCTTTGAGTTAAAAAAACCTCCAAACTCATTCCTGATACACACTCTTCATTAATTTTGTGCTAATGATTGTTAAGTGTTGTTTTACTTTGTTTTTTTCTTACCTTTACATAGAGGGAGAATGCTTCTTCTGAGATGTTACTTCTATTATTGTCCTAATTTAAGAAGACTAGTTAGTCTGAGGCATATGCTTAAATGATCTTCTGCAAACAAACCAATTTTATAATTTATTTAAGAAGTGCAGGGATCACTCAGCCTGTGATGCACTGGTGTTGGAAGACAGGCATCTAAACTATAAAGTTGCAGTTCTCAAAAAATCTTCTCTGACTTGGAAAAAAGTAAACCCCAAAACCCAAAGAGATACTTCATAACATTTACTCCCACCAAAAGTTGTTACAAATCTCTTTTTATGGTGCAAGAATAATTTCAATAAAACTTGAACATTTTGATTAATTTGTAAGACTAAGACAATCTAAATTTCTTGAGAGATTTTATTTAATTTTCATGTGGCCAGACTCTTATAGATTTTTGAATATTCCAGCTTATAGAAGAAAATAAAAGAAGTATTCAGTAGTTTGATAACTTGATCAAAAATAAGTAGTAGCCCAAGGAGCAAGTTTGTCAGTGATGGTTTTGTTTTGTTTTGTTCTTTATAACACAATTTATGCCTGTTTGCTGAAAAATTTGTACCACTTTTCTGCTTTACAGAGCATCTCTTGAGTAAAACCTCTGTTTTGTGAACCGTGGAATAGTCTTTTGTATTTCTGTAAATACTTCAATGTGCTGCCCCCAGGGTCATGCCTGGTAAACATTCTGATACTTTTGTGAAGAATTTACATAAGCACTTTTCAAGGAGTATCTGAACATGCTACTTCTTGGTGACTATATGGATTGTTCTGGATTTGGCTCTTAGTCTGCCATCACCATTTGGAAATTGTACTGCAGACTGAGTGGATGAATTAGTCCATGTGCAAAAGATCCCCCCCAGGAACCCCTTGTAACTCTAAACAAAGTAGAGAAAGTTCTTCAGGAATTACAGTAGTTCATCGTATAGCTGTACAACTCCCTGTCTATTAATGTCGTGGTTTTGTTAAGATAAGGCCTCAAAGTCCTGCCCACATGCTGATTTTTTAAGTTAATGAAGTTGAGATGCAGATGCACATTTGCAGCATCAATTCTATGAGTTGTCTTGGAACTGTGCACAGATTTTACATTTATTTTAGCCAACCATGGCTTTTGCAAAATGCTGAAAAAACAATGGAACATCATTTCTATATGGGCACAGGAACAAAAATCGAATACTGGTAGTTAAGGAAAATATGTCTACAACCAAGATAGTAGGTACTTGTGCAGATAAATAAAAATACCCTTCTGGAAGATTAACACAAGTATGACAGTAAGTGGAAGAATTTTGTACGCAGTTGGTTTTTCAAATAGTTCAAGTTTTATTTACAGATAAGGATAGAAAGTATTTGGAAAAAAGATTTTCTCCTATTGGAGTTAACAGTATTTTTCATGAAAAATGCTTAGCTTCTCTCTAATTTCTTTAAAAATTCAATTGTGTTTTGAAACTGGTGATTAAATAACTATGTTGCAAAGCACATTTTCTACTAGAAGGTTTTTGTTCTCAAGAGTTCTTTTATGATAATAGGAGCCTTTTTTAGGATATGAAGTTTGTTTCAAGGAAGGATTTTATATGCTAAAATACATCATGTGTTCTGGGTTGAGAAAGTATGATTTTTCTCCATGTTATTGGGTTTTCAGCCTTCAGTTTGGAATATATTGTGAAGAAGGGAATTGTCTTTGGGGAGTATGGAAAACATTTCTAGTATATTTTGAGAATTTTAAGTTCTCACGTATTCATGGAAATTTCACTGATCTCAGGGACCTGGAATTCCCAAGGGCGGGTTCTTCCAGTGAAGACTGAGATGAAAAAAGCAATGAGAAAGCTTTTTCTCTTTCCTAGTCACCAGATCACTGCCTCATTATGGAGAAAATGGGCCCACATTTTGCCTAGTCCTTCTTTTGCAGGTGGTGTAAAACCTGCAGAATCAAGTTCACTTCAGGTTGCTTCAGAATTCTTTTACTGCCAGATTCAACTTGAGGTGGATTTTCACATGCCTAAATGTATCCCTCTAACAATGTATCTGTATTTTTCCAAGTTTAGTATGTCTGAACAACCTTCTTTATGCTTCGTATTAATACTTGAATTTAGTCAGGAGATCCTGAATATCCATATAGACCTCGCCTTTGATTTTCAAAGCTGTTTTCAAGGATCACTATCTAGGTCAAGAATGATTCATTCTGGTGTACAGGAATTCAAGCAATGTCAGCAGAAGACTTACTTTACAAATATTCTTCCACTTGTTTCTACTAATGTGGTCTGTGAAGCGAACTGTCTTTAAGTAAAGCCTTTAGCAATTTTGTCAACTGATTTCCCTTTTGAAATAACCTAGAAAACATTTAAACCTAAACTTCTCCAATGGTTCTACAGGAATGGCAGAAACATGTTGATGGATGGAGTTGTTGGGAAGGATTATAATCACATCTCCTGGAACAGTTGAATCTACCAGCTGACAGATTGTGTTTGACTCTATTCTCACGCAGTCCATTTTCCTTTTCAAAGTAAAGCATTATGCATATTCCCTGTTTTTGTTCATATTGAAGAAAACTAAGGAGATAATAGCAACTGCTGTAGACTTTCAAGTGGGTGCTTGTGGAGAAGATGGAGACACAGTCTCCTCAGATCTGTGCATTAGAAGTATAAGAGAAAACAGGAAAGTTATAATTACCTGTAAGGGGAAAACAAAAAACTTCACAATGTGGATTGTGAGATATTGTGAACAGGTTGCCTGGAGGGTCTGTTGAAATGTCAGCTTTGAGTATACTCAAAACCTGACTGAACAAGGTTCAGAGCCGCCTAACCTGACTTCGACCATATTGTGCTCTGAGTGGGGAGTGAGACCAGATGACCTCCACAGGTCCTGTCAGCATAAATTCATGATTTTATGACTGTATACATTCTTATTAGATACCTGTCAGTGAGATATAAAAAAATCAGATCAATAATAAATCCTTTTGGACCGTGCCTGGATTTTTAGCAGCACAATTTACAGTGTTTTTTTTCTTTCAATTTATTATAATGGAGACAGTGATTGAAAATAGAAGCTAGAAAGGAAAGATACAAAATATTTTGCAGTTCAAGTGTAGAGAGACTGGCTAGTCTAAGTAATTTCCTTTTGATCTTTCTTGCTGTTGAAAAAGGGACTAAAATTGACTTAGGATGTGTGGATGCAGTTAGCAAATAAAGCAAAGAGAAGTGGTGAAGGCTGAATAGACTGGAACACACTGACTAAATTATGGTAAATTGACAAAACAAAATGGAAAAATTGAATGAGAAGATTGAAAAAAATTCTCGCATTTTACTTTTCCATAGGAAATGTTTTTTTTTTCTGGGAAGAGTGTTTCACCCTCTCTGTGTTGGAGTATTTTATGTATCTTATTGTGATGTTTTCATAGTATTATATTTTCTTATTTTTAATTTGTGAGGTCTTTGAGATGATGTCAGTACATGAGAGTGAATTACTTTAATGTGCTTGCATCCCATAAAATATTTTTAGTGGATCTCAACATTTACAAGTTCTACTTATACAGATAATTTTATAGAGTAGGAACTAAACCTTGGTTATTTTTCAGTATATAGAAGTGATTTGGAAATTCTTTATGAAGTGTTGTACAAACTCTCACACAAGGAATAGAGTGTAAGTGCTGCAGGGGACCTAACACTGAAATACACATATGAATAATATATTAGTTGATATACAGTACATATAATTAAAATTGAAAGAGTAAAGCAAATTTATAAAATATTTAAACTGAATGGTGAAGAAGACTGCAGAGAATTAAACGCATTTCTTGGTTTTTTTATCCTGACAGTTATATGCTACCAGTATGTAGTAGTTTTCCTGGGAAGGATGTTTCCCACACATAAGAAATTGCTGGGTTCTTTGACATGCAGTGAAGCATAACTAAAGCAACAGTTTCTAGATATGACAGAAAACAGTAGAATTTTACTCAGTGAAAAAGGTTAGCTTTCCATTACCAAGTAGAAATGGAAATTACACAAATATGTGTTAACACTTAGAATGGAAATAAATTGTGCAGTTACTAGTCGTGAGACATCTTTGACTATAACCTTTTTCATAAGAAAATCGTGAAGTTATTTAAAGCTAATTTCCTCTTGACTTGGGGTGGTGGGTAGGGGTGGTTGGTTTTATTTTTGCTGCTTTTAAGTTTTCTAAATTGCTGAGAAAAAATATTACCTTTTGTCAGACAACAGCTGAAATCATACATTTCCTTGAGAAGTCAAAACTACGTATACCTGAAAGAGCCTTGGTCTTGTCTGTAATTATAGATGCGTGTCTTTGAAAACTGCAAGTTACAATATCAGATATAAATGGAAGGAATGATTTGGTATAGCCTTTCTATTGTAGTGATTTTTCTGGCCTTGAAAAATTTGATTTCCTGATTTGAACAATAGACTGCACTTAAGGAACAGCTTTCTGTAAGAAAATTCAGTGATAGGGGTTAAGAATTCTGTAGCTTTATGTTCCATGCATAAGGCTGAGTTTTTGGTATTGAAAAAATCGCTATCTCACATGGAACATATTAACAATTAAAGTAGTCAGGTTTGCAATGACAATAGGTTGGGGTTTGACTGAGTGCCAAATCATGGGTTTCTAGTCTGTCTGCCAGTAGTTTGGTGTCTTTCTGGATGCCCTTGTAGGTAACAATAGAATTCACTGCTTCCATAGATGGACAGAATTTAATGTCCATTAAGACACTTCTAAAGCAGAAGATAATGAGGACTAAGTTTTTTGAACAACCATCTTTTGTTTTGCTTTTGAAATCCTTTCGTTTTATGTTGTGTTTTACAGGGTTCTTACTTGTTATGTCATGTTAGATCTCTTAGCTCGAGCAAAACCATAAAAAGAAATATAGCAGAAATTTAAATTTAAAGAGGAACAAGTATATTATTGTGATATGTATTTCTTCTGTTTACTTATTTTAATGTGTTCTTTCCCCACCCCCTCTTGTCTTGTCTGTTCCTCCTATCAAATAAAGGCCAAGAAACACCAGGTCTTTCTAACAGAGACGTATGAAAACAACATGAGAGAGCTGGAGTTACTCTTGGACAGCTTTGCTATGTCAGGCCAGCGGACAGCAGGTTAGTTGAAGGTATAAAATGACAGATGCATCTGTCAATGTTCCAAAGTCACTACATTGTGGGAATTCTGCAGATGCCTCTTGCATTCCCTCTTCTCAACATGCTTTGATTTGATGACATGATAAGAGCAGTTCTCACAGCAGTCAAATGGCCTTGCTAGCTGAGAAAGGGTGACGGATTGTGGACCTGCTGTTGTCAGCCCGGAGCTTGATTTACAAATGCTGGGGTGTATATGATCGGTCAGAAAAGGGCTCACTTGCTGTGCTCTAAATCCAACTGAGAAAAAAGTCCTTACAGTATACCTGCAAAGGGAACAGATGTTTTGCCTGAACTGAGCCAAATTCTGAGGCAACCTTCAGCAACTTAAAGGTCATATATTCAAAAAGGTTGTGTAGGACACATGATGCAACACAGTACTTTTTATAGTTGATTGTGGACCAGTACTATGTTGCATTCATTTAATCTGATACAGAACAAATATTTTTCTGTTTTCATTAAAATTAATTGTAAGTCAGTGGTTATCACTCTGCTACTCAGCTTTATATATAATTATTGTATCAGACTTAACAAGTTGCTACCTGGTTAGACATTTGAAATAGTGGCTAACATAAACAAGCAGAACTTAAATATCAAGCTAGTGATTTTTTTCAAAGTTGAAAATTGAACACTTTTAAAAATCTTAATTTGAAACTGTAATTCCTGTTAGACAAATTACATACTAGACAAAACGTGCTTCCAATTTACAGTGAAAGTAAACTGGAAGAAAGCAAGTAAAATGTGGCTTACAAAGCAAATGAATTTATTTTCTGTATACTGTGATATGTTTTTGTACTTTTAAGCAATGGTAGACATAAATGGGTCTTTAAAAACACTTTTAAATGAAGATACATTTTTTTGTATCTTCACAAAATGGTTTTTTTTTTAGCCCGGTGCTGATAAATTTCAATAAAGAAGCAACTTCTTGGGATTTCTCTTGTCCTTAAAAGGGTGAGCTTGGATTATGTGACGCATTGATTTCCGTGCATAGGCTGTATTTTTGTTTTTGAACTGGTATCAGTTTTATTCTGTAATTATAAATATAATTACCATGATAATACCTGTAGGTATTATCTCTTTAAGACTGTATGTTTTCCACAGTTTTGCAAAGTTCCACATGCTCAGGACTTAAGTGACGCTGAGGAGAGCTGGATGCTGCTGCCAAAGTGCAGTTTCCAAAGCAGCAAGTCTTTTGGGTGGTAAACCTTGCTGAGAACAGCTTTGACTTGATTCTATAATATTAGAAATTCAATAACGGTACCTTAAGTATTAATTTGCTTTGTTTGAGGCAAACTTTTAAACTAATTTTAATAGATTTTTTTTTTTATAACTTTAGCAACTCTGAAGAGGCTCTTGAGGCAGATAGTAGACTTCAGTTTTGCAGTGGATCAACTGAGTCTTTACAGTCAATTACAGTCTTTTAATATTGAAACAGACATTGACTAAGATGTTTGTTCTACATATTTGCTATGCTTTTAAGTTCGAAACTTAATTTTAATGCTTTTGCATTATCATATTATTACTCTGGTGTAATACAAATTTTTGTATCTAATAGTATTTATTAAAAAATTTTAAAAAATATTGTTATTATATTTGAAATAGGAATGCGTAGGTACCAATAAAAGTAAAAATGTTAAATAAATCTATGTGGTCTAATTACTAGATGAGTGGCTACCTGAGCCACAGCTGATGAGGAAGTCAACATTGGACTCAAGGAGTTAAGAGATCTACTTAAAAATCTGTCTGTATTAAAGATCCTGCACTAAAAATCCAGCCCCTAATTCAAATGCTTATTAGTCTATGTGATTATTAGGCTGTACAGTAAAGAGAAGATAATACTAGATTTTTAGGGTTATGTCATAGGTTGATGCTGTGCCAATGCCAGGCACCCATGAAAGCTGCTAACTCATGCAGCTGGACAGACAAGAGAAAATTTAATGAAGGGTTCATGGGTTGTGGTTAGGACCAGGAGAGTTCACTCATCAAATACCATCACAGGCAAAACAAACTCAATTTAGAGGTATGAGCTTACTACTAACAAAATAAGAACAGGCTAAACAGAAGTAAAACCCCCCACCTGTCCCTCCTTGCCAGCTCTGTCTCCTACCCAGCTGGCACAAGGAGACAGGGAATGAGGATTACGGTCAGTTCTCCTGCCATGGGGTCTCTTCCCACAGGAGACAGTTCACTGAGAACTTCTCCAGCATGGCTTCATCTCATGAGCAACAGCTCCCTGCAAATTGCTGCAACGTGAGTCCATCCCACAGGCAAATCCTCCCAAAACTGCTGCAGCCTGGGTCACTCTTCCATGGGATGCAGTCCTTCAAGGACAGGCTGCTCCAGCTGGCAGCAGGACCCCTCTCTCCCCAGGACTCCCACAGGATCACAAGCTCCTCCAAGGCATCTGTCTGCTCCAGTGTGGGGCTTCTCTATGGGCTGTGGATGGATCTCCATCCCTGTGGATCTCCGTGGGCTGCAGGGGCATAGCTGCTTCACCATGGGCTGCACCACAGACTGCAGGGGAATCTGGTGCCTGGAACAGCTCCTCTCCCTCCTTCTGCACTGACCTTGATGTCTGCAGAGCTGTTCCTCTCACTTGTTCTCACTCCTGCTTCTCTGTAGTGACAATTAAAACTGCACCACAACATTTGTTTTGTTTTTTTAAACCTGTTATCACAGAGGCATTGCTACTATTTCTAAGTGACCCAGCCTTGGCCAGTGGCACATCCATCTTTGGAGCCACCAGGGATTGGCTCTACTGGTCATGGTGGAAGCTTTTAACAGCTTCTCACAGAAGCCACCCTTGAAGCTCCTGTTACCAAAACCAGCCCATGCAAACCCAATACAGATTAAAACCTAAAAAGTTTTAGAAAGCTTTATTTTTTTATTATTTATGCATGTCAAAATAACAACCATAAATCCATGTCTACTCCTTTTCCAATGACCTTTTTTAATTTTCCAGAGCATTGTTTTCTTATTGGTCCACCTGCATGAATTCACTTTGTATCTTTTCAGTTTATCACATTCTGTCGTTATTCAGCAACAGGTATGCTCTTAGGGATGTTTATCTTCAGGAAAAAAGTACAGTAATTTCATGATTATAAGCCACACCATTTTTACTAAAATTTTGGTCTACTAATTTTGGTTTACTAAAATTCTGCTAATGGGCCATCCATTGAAACCAGGCAGGGCATTGTTCTTTATCTTTTCACAACCCATCCTTCCTCCAGCAAGTCACTTTCTGCTAATGGCCCATTGAGTCCCACTGTGTGACTGATAAAATTACTGCATCCCATTGGAAGTTGCTCCAGCCAGGGGGAAGAGCCCAACATTTCTTACCAAGATAAAAACAGAGGTTTTGGGACACTAAGGGAGCCCCTTTCTCCACTGGACTCCAGAGGAAAGCTGGATTTTTCCACATCACCACTGGACCTCCAGAGGGAAACTACACCTTCTACAGGAGCACTGCTCCAACTGAATCACATCTGTCACTGCAGGAGGATGCAGCCACCATTGAATGGGACTGCTACCAACACCCTGCCTGACTTATGGGGTGTCAGGTTGTACTCTGACTTTGTCAGGGTTTGGAGTTTGTTTCTTTGTAGTACTGTATTTCTATTTTAATTTCCCTAGAGAAGAGCTGTTATTCCTAGTTCCCATATCTTTGCCTGAAAGCCCCTTGATTTCAAAATTCTAATAATTTGGAGGAAGAGGGTTTCCATTCTCCATTTCAAAGAGAAGTTCCTGTCTTTCTCAGCAGACACCTGTCCTCCAAACTAAAACAGCAACTTTTTGTTCTTTGTCCATATATAAGCCGCACCTGATTATAAGCCACACTTTAGGGTTCAGACCAAACTTTTAGTCAAAATGGTGCGGCTTTTAATTGTGAAATTACTGTACTGTAATTGTGGTTGTAGTAATCTGAAAAAAGGTGAAATGAGTGCAAAGTTCTGAGGGTGTTAGCTACTTTGAGTTAGTATCACCATTTAATGCAGGCCACCTGAGTGTCTTGGGCAAAAATCTAAAACACAGCACCATGTGAGCTGCTATGAAGAAAATTAACTCTTTACTACCCTGGCCCACTACAACTAGCAGAAATTCTGAAACAGGTTTAAGAATTTACTCACTTAATTTATTCTGTAAGACTCGTATGGATCTTTGCATTTTTCCCAAATTCTTCCCTCAAACTCCTGGGCAATACTGGACATAATCTTCAAGTACTAGGTTGGGTATTTTATCTCATTGCTGACATGGTGCTTCTACCACAACAGAGTGCATTTGGATTATGTTGCCTGTCTCCTGCACAGTTGTATGAAGAAAAACAACATTTGGGCAGCATTAAGCCATAGATTTGTTTTCAGCTAATGCAGGTAGGCTAACTGGTATTTCTATTGGCAAATTGAGCTGTCATAAATAGGGTTACAGCAAATGCAAGAAAGGACAGCATGGAAAATTTACTGGCAAAATTTTAATTTTGGCAAACATGATATTTGAAAATGCATTATTTAGACAGTTTGACAAAAGGCATTCAAGATAACTCTTGGATTGACTTAATAGGTATTGTTTTAAACGGAATGGGAATTGTATGTTACTACTTTGCAAGAGCTACAAGTATGAAAAAGTAGTGTTTATTTTTTGTGCAACAGGATCAATGCAGAATGTTCCTACAATGGGTGGTGGTGCAAAATTGGTTGTGTGATTGAGAAGACTGGACTGGAGCTCTGTGCATAGCTATAGCTGTGGTTATGTGATAAAATTATAGTATGGTGACACTTGTCACTTTCTTCAATGTGAAATCTTAGCTTCTCAGAAAAGGTCAGATTTTATGAATTCTTCTTAGATTGGTTTGAAGTGTAACACTGTTGTTTGGGATAGGATTCACAGGGCTCAGAAGTGTCATTAAGAAACTCTTGCTTTTACCTGACTCTATAGACTTTTAGAAACTCTGGTAAGTAGGTGGAGTGGTTGGTAAGACAGAGCAGGTGCCTGTCACTGAGATGTGCATACTGTAGAGCAGATTTTACTCCTGTTATTGAAAGCAAATATTTTTTGCTTTGACTAGGTGGGACTTTGTAACACCTGGTCCAGCCTGAATGGCACTTCATACTTTCTGGTATTATCAAAAGAGATAATACCAGGGAGAAGAGAGGCTAACTAATTGAAAGAATTTTCTGAACAGCAGTTGACAATATATTCTGACTTTTGCCCTTAAGTAAATTTTCCACTGAGTTCTATTGATGCCTTATGTGTAGCCTACAGGAGGAATTTCATCATTTTTGTACAATGCCTTAGCAGAATATTGTGCTTATTAGACACTAATTATAGAATTCTTAAAAACATGCTGCAAATATGTAAGTGCACCTCCTCTAGCTGATAAAGTTTTATGGAGAGCCAAAGAAAAGGCTCAGACTTTAGTATCTGATTTGACTTAATGTAAATTGCTTAATGACACTGGTGATAAACACCTATATCATTGTTTAGTTGTGATGGGAGTTATGATGATTTAGCCTTCCTGGATTTAAAAAGCCACAGATATTTTCAGTTTTGCAAAATAAGGCTGCTATTAGAGTCAGCAGAAAATAGTTTTGCTTATGGAACATGTGAATAATTTGCTACAAAGTAAGTGATAAATGCTTCTTAGGAATATAAATGATGCTGAGAAGAACAGTCTGTCAATAGTCTAGCATGTTTGTGGTGTAACATCAGGAAAAAAAGAAAAGTTTGTTCTTGAAAACTGAGTATCAGCTGACATCTTCTGACCTCTCAATCAATACAGTGTTGTTTTGCTTTCTTGGCGCATTGTTCTATACACTTTGAAATGGTCAGACTTGTTCATATGTCCTTAATTAAGGCAACAGGATCAGAAGTCTCAATCTAAAGGTTTAATAAATAGCTTTAGTGTGCATATAATGGATATATCAGATTTATAATTGAACCCTTATATTTGACTCTGCAGAACTGCAGACAGATGATTTTTTTTTTGCCATTTCCTTTACAATAAAATTCAAGATAATTTAAAATGTTTTGAAGTCCTCTCCAAGCATAACATAATCACATGATCTTTGGCTCAGTAAGGCTTTAAATAAATGAAGTACTGCATTGCTATATGCATGCTTAGTCACATCAGCAAAACAATGTCAGGAAAAGTGTAACATTCTTAACTTTCAGACAACATATTTTTCAAAGTATATAATTGTGTGGTTTCGAAGTTGACTTGTCTGACTGAATTACACAGGCTTGACCACAGTAGAAATACTATGTGAGACAGCATACCAAATGCTTTAGGTATAAACGTAATCCAGAATTTCCAGTTCTGTATCTTGTATTAAAGCTTTTATACAAGTGTCTTTCAGCTGTATTTGCTGTGGAAGTGTGGCTATACAACTGTATCTCTCATGACAAATAAGGCTGCTCTTCAGTGGTCTGTATTGTCACTGACGCCCTAACTAATTCTAATACCTTGCATCCAGGGTGAGTAGTTTTCTCTCTGTGGCTTTAAGGCTTAATTTTCGTTCTGTGTTTTCCTTCAGGCACTTGTGAGGACAAAGATAAACCTCTGAGCTGCTCTGTCATTGAGACTTTGAGGTGTACCTTGACAGCTTACCAGAACAAGCTGGAAGATATGTCTAATGAGGTAACACTTGCAATGTTTGGCTCTATATGTATTGCATTTGGCCTGCAGCAGTACATACACTTCACTTGTAAAAAAATAGCAGAAGAGTGGGAATGTTGAGTTGACAGCTTCAAGTATGCCTAAAGAAAAAATTTCTGTCGCTACTACTTCTCTAAGCTTGCCCTGCAGTGAAGTTTCACATTTGTGGGGACAGGGAGAAGTGTTCTTTGTCTTTCTAGTTTAAAATGGTTTTTTTGTTCAATCCTTTGGGGTTATTTTAAAAAAAACATTTAGATAACAAGTTGTTCATATATAGAATTTTAGTCAAAAGATAATGATCCAAGAGGGTTGCTGCATATACTGCAGTGTTCCTAAATACACTATGGTTGAGCCTCAGTAGTCACTGCTATCAGTTATGCAAATGATCATGCTCCCCTGTACTTGTAAAACTGGTATAATTTTCTGAGGAGAGTGTGCTTTCAATGGATTCTCTTTGGGAACTGTTTTGCTATCATTTCAATTAAAATAGGACTGTTAGAATACTGTCTTTAAGTTACCTAAGAAAATAACATAAATATTTCAATTTTGGGAATCTTACCCTTGAAAAAAAGCGGGTGTTTTCCATGCACTCCTACTGTCTTTTTATACCAGTGAATGAGAAGTTACAGTTTTGCATTTATTTTGTTGTGTGTTTGCTGGTCTGACTAAATTACTCCTCTTGGGTGTAAATGTTTTATTAATTTGTGGCTTTAGAGGCTGTAGAAAAAAGATAACTGCACCACTAAAACTTTTTGTAGAATCTTGTGATTAGTCTTTGAATAAAATTGGCAAATGCAGAAAGGCAAGGTGTTGTAGGATTGTAAAGGTGCCAGCACTCTATTTCATTTCTAGTTTTTGTCTTTTGTTTTGACAAATGCATAGTCTAGCTATGTTTAAAAAAAATTAAAAAATAAAAAAAAAGAAGAAAAGTATATCAGCTTTGCTCCTTTTATTGGGAAAAGAATGGTCTCCCACAAGACCTTTGAGATTGTTCAAGGGGCACAAAAATAAGTGACCATGGAAACAATTCTACTTTTTAAACAGCAAGCACTGTTAAGTCTCTCCCAGCGAGATAAGAGAACTGGTGTGTATAGTCATTATGAAACTCTTCTGAGACCCAAGTCTGGAAGCTGAAGAGTAACTAGGAACATATTACCCACAGCGAATTGTTATTTGGGAGGAGGAGCATCACGTGATAGGCAGCACAGTTGAAAAGTCGACTCAGCAGGCTTTGGCTTAGTGATGTGCTTTGTTGTGAAACTGTGCCAGAGACAGCAGTGGGGAGACCAAGGGGGTGGCTTCTAAGAAAGCAAAGAGAGTGTTCTGACAGAAAGAAGAATGAACTGTCAAGGAAAATAAATCGCAAGCAGAGCAGGACCAACAGATGACTTGCCACAAGACTTCCCAGTAGGACTGTGTGTGACTGACCCTGGAGTTGTCATATGGAGCCAGAGATCACTGAGCACCTTTGTGGTGCACAGAAAGGGCAGTGCTCTGTCCTTCTTGATTACCCCCGCCCCCACAGAGAATGCTGCTTTTGGCTTTTTATGTGTGAGATATGTTTAATAATAAAACCTTTTAATAATACAATAATGCACAAGGGGACTATGAAGGGCACTGTGCAATAAAACTAGGATCTTTTAATACACAGTAAGGAAAGGTTTTTGTAAGCAACACGACAGTAAGCAAATTTTAGTGGTTCTCTTTATAAAAATATTTTCAACAAGATCCCACATATTGGTGAATTTTTTGATGTGTGTGTATGTGTACACCTGTGTATGTGAAATATGCTGATAAACTTTTAATGTGTTATTTTTAACTTACTGTGTTAAACATTAGACTAAAAGATCTTGTTAGTTTGTGTGACTTAAAGGTGTAGAAGTGTTTTGGGTTTTGTAGATGACTAGCTTCTGACTTTCTATATAACGCAGACACCAGAGTATGTTTGGGGAGAGGGAAAGGACAAGTAAACCAATAAAAAGACTGGAAATATTCCAGTAACATTCTTTAATTTACTGTAATTATTTCTAAGGGTTCTACCAGATTTCCTGACCTCAAAATATCAAAACAAACATTTAAAAAAGTGATTAATAAATTTTGTAAATGTGGTATTCTGTTTCTGAGTTGCTCCTTTAATGTCAAGTGTTAGCAGTATCATCCTATAAACAAAGATACAAAATATTTTGGTTTGTTATTATTCTTTTTGAAAGTGGAAAGTGAAGCTAGTATATATGATGGTACCTCAATACACATTAAGTAACCTCTGAGATGGTTGCTTTTAACCCTAGAGTCACTGTGTCTCTTTGGAACATTGCTTTTTTTTACAGTATGTGAGTATCACCCAGTGCTCGGTAAAGAACCACGCTTGTAGCTGGATAATTTCTGCAAATGGCCACTGACAGGAAAACTTGTTTTCTCAAACCATTCTCCAGATCATTATCTGAATTTACTACGCTTTCAAGTGCATTTCAGAATCTGTGTTTTTGTCAGATATTTTTGAGAGTTAATAGGATAGGTAAGAGTGGACTCAGTTTGGGATTTTGCCACTACTCTTTATTTAAATCATTATAAAATAGCTATTTAATGTTTTTGTAATGGCATGTTGTTTAGATTGTATGGAGTACAAAATCTCCTCAAAGAATGGAAAGAAATTTTGATTTTTTGCTTTCATGTACAAAATTCTTCCTTTATATTATATTAAATAGATCATTGCAGACTTTCTGTAAAAGCTTGTTTGACTTTCATATTTTTCACAGCTTGAGAAAATGAAGGCTTTGTGTAAAAAGGGGATAAATGAACTTGAGGTGTCTGAGGAGAAAATGTGTGCTTTAAGACAAGACCTAAAGGTATGGTTTAATGAATTTAGCATAAAATTTGAACATTCTGCCGAAAGTATCTTTCTGGATTAAAAGCATCTTTTTTCCTTATCAAACTAAGTCTCTATATCATTTTATTCTGTTGAGCAAACTAGTTTACCTTGCAAGTTTCTGTGAAACCATGCTGCTTTATTCTGGTTACCGCTATAAACTAAGTAATTTCAGTGATCGCACTTTTGAAATAATTAAAATACATTTATAAACTTGCAATGTATTGTTTTTATTGAAATCAGTATCAGTAGTCTTTTTTAAGATGTTTTTCTCAAGAAAAGGGAAAGAGAATTTACCTCTGTGCATATGAAGATGTATTTATGTCCATTCTTTTGTTAATTTTTTTTGTTTGTGTGTATCAGAAAGGCCAATGCATATGATGCATCAAGTTGTCTTTAACAGCTGTAAAGTGTGCGGCATAAAATTTCTTGGAGTAAAAGTTACCTGAGATAAAAATGCTCTTTCCTTTAGATTTGCAGCAATAATTTTTTTCCCCCTGTTTTTGGCTGGCACCACTTTTGTAATGTCCTGTCTGGTTAAACCAATAGTCAAGGGAGTGAGCAAGTCCTGAGTTTGTGTTTTAACTTAATCACCCAGCTAGCAGTGTATTGTATTACTGCCAAAATAGAATGTCTGTAAACCCATCGTTTTTCAGATTCTTTTGCTGAAGATATGCTGTTTTTTGTTTTATGCAGTGATTCAACATTCATTGAATCTTCACATTAATGAATACTTGCACATGATGTGTTGTCACGTGTTACAAGCTTTGTTTACTCATTTATGTTCAGAAAATTTAAGGGGTCTGCTTCTGTTACAGCACCTTTTAAAGTCATCTAAAAATTTTGCAACCCTTTGCAAGAGATACTTGTATTCTACATGCACAAACTGAGCTTGCTACACTCACAGGGTTTTTATGGAGTATGCTGGTTTTCAATCTCTCTAAATTTTTGGTAATAATATTGCATCGATGATCAAAATCTAAATCCAGTCTGAAAGCATTTGTATTAGAAATTTACAGTTTATTTAATATTTAATGTTTTCATTTAGAAGAATAAAATTTGTCATTTTCTCATGAATTTGGTAATACCTTTTGTATGATTTTATGGCCTAGGAAGCTGTGATTTTATGAAAAATAAACAATGCTTTCAGTTTGACCTTTTGCAAACTTTAACATTGCTGTAAATCCAGTGTAACAGCACAATATTTTGGCTCAAAAGGGATGGCGTATTAAGTTCTATGTTTACCTGGTGAGATTTTGGTGCTGGTAACATAATCACATTTATCACCATTTCTGAATATTACTTACTTCCCATGGTCAAGCCTCCAAACAGAGTATCCTTTTTTTAATCTTGCTTGTAAAGAGTACCTGGGCAAAAGCAGTTGTATTGCTTGCAGATTCAACTGTAACAGATCAGGGTTTCACTTAAGAAAATAATGTATCTTTTTGATAACCTGAGAGCTTTGCACTCTGCAGAAGATAAGTTGTGTGCATCTCATTCATAAGTTCTGCTTCTCATTTTTGGGGTTAAGATTTTTGTGAAGATCACTACATCATGGAGCCTTTACGTGTCAGAGATGGATTTCCACTGCTGTCTAGTTGCAAACTGTGAAAGAGGCCTATTGTCAAATTTGAAATTCTTTTCTTGAAAGATAAGTCTACCTAGCCTGGAGTCTTGACTGTTTCTTTCCTCAGGTGATGAGCACTTGACTAAGGTAGCATTTTATAGAGTAATGTTTATACCAGCTTTTGTGTTACATTCCTCTGTTTTCCAGGAAGCTCAGGATAACATGGCTGATGCCAATAAAGAGTTAAACCATCTGCACGCTAAGTGTGCAGACAGAGAGACTTTAATAGAAACTTTGAAAATGGAACTACAGGATGTTCAGCAATGCTGGGAGAAAGAGCAAGTACGTGCCACAGAATCTGAAAATGAAGTCCAGAAGCTTACCAGGGCTTACCAGAAGGATATGGAGGTATTACTAGAGACAAGATGACTGTCAAAGAGTCTTTATTTAATCTCAGCTTTATACATTTACATACATCAGATGGTTACCCTTAGTCTTAACGGATTTATCCCTAAAATATGATTTTAAGATACGTATTTTTAAATATGTGTTTAATATCTACAGGATTTCAGGACATATTGGTTCTCCTTTCTTCTGTATCAGAACTAACAGCTTAATCATTCCAGTATTTTGAATTTTTGATAAACAGAGTTTATTTAAAAAGCTATGCCTGATGAACAATTATTTCTTTCTTTCAAATTAAAAATTAACTGAAATGTTTTTACAATTGAAATATATAATATTGTCATTATCATGTGTTAATTACTGATTGACATGGTGATTGATAGATAGCAAATACAGAATTAAGGTAGTTTTGCATGCATACCACAAAACCTAGAAATTCTTAATTTTTATCTCTTAACAAATTGTGGTGTACTATATGTGGGAACGGGTCCACAAAGTCTTATTTCAGAACTATTATCTCTCTCCTTATATGTATTAACAGATGTTAATTTTGTTGCTTTTTCCTCCCAAAAAGGCAGTTCTGTACTAGCAATGGCAATGATAACTTGTAGTTGTTGTGCATATTGAGCTCATTACTTCCACAAATTTGGACATGGATGCCAACTGAGTAAAAAGGAAACATTCTTTCCACCTCTTTTACAGTCTGGTATTTAAATGGGGTCCACATGAAGCAGCTGGAATTGTTACGCACATCAGATAGTGATTAAAGTGGAGGAAACGAGAAGTCTGGCTATATTGTAAAGTCAGCATGTCTACAACCCTGTGGTTGCATTCAACATGTGTGAATTGATTTGGGGTCTTGGAATCCTGTTTCTCACGCCAAATGGATAATTATCATCGTAGTTTTATCACAGCTCAAACAAAAATGTAATGATGGCGGTACACTGGATTTTCCTTGAGGAATTTGTAGATCTGTTAGAAACAAAGTTAAACTTAACCAAACTGCAATTTATTTTTAATTGCCTGACATACCATCAAATAATTGTGAGAAAATGCACCTAGGTGTATAATGGAAAGGACTCAGAAAAACCCTAGTTTCCCATCTCAGCCATCTGTAATTTCTTAAAGTAAAACCTCAACCAAGGCCCCTGGAAAACAATGGGAACTTTGCAAAAGTTTACGGACTTCGTTTTTGTGACTTTTGAGGTACAGCTTGCAATTGTTGCTAAGGCGATGAAAATCGCTAAGTTGCATGTAAGTACTAAAAGCATTAAGGATAAAAGCATTCTATGGCATGCTATTGTTGCTGAAGTTTATTTATAGCTTGCATTAATTTATTTTATTGTATTACTGACTAAAATCAGTGTAAATGAATGAGGCATGGCTTGTGGAATTTAACTGATGAAGCTATAAGCCTGGTTTGTCTGGCCATTTAGTTTCATATATAATCCATCCAAAAGCAATTTAAAAAACACTTTAGAGTGATAGTTGTATAAATGGTGAGTTGTGCTGCCAAGCCAATCAGAGAACTTTCTTCATGCTCTGTAGTTGTTGCAAATGGGTACAGTTTGAATATAACTGAAAGTTTTACTTTAAATAAATAAATTGCATGCATTAATAGCATGGAATTTTTTATCCATATCTACACTGTAGGTAGTGGTTGTGATGACAGCAGGACTGTTCTGTATTTGTATAAGTTATTTTTATATTATGTCTGAATAGACACATTTTGTAAAAACTGTTTTTTGCATTCACTTTAATATGTATGACTGCAAATATTAGCAATTGTGGAATTTTGAAAAAGGTTTGAGAATGAGCTGTTTGGGCTTTTTTTCACTTGCATGTAGTTCATATTACTGCCCATGTGATGCATATCTTTCAATTCTTACACTGTTCAGATACAACATGTAATTTTTCCTTTTGTTTCAGGAGAAACTAACCTTCCTTCATAGCTTATACCAGCATTTGATAGCAGGCTGTGTGCTTATAAAACAACCAGAAGGCATCCTAGATAGATTCTCTTGGCCTGAGCTTTGTGTAGTCTTGCAGGAGAATGTTGATGCCCTGATCTCAGACCTCAACAGGGCTAATGAGAAGGTAAGTGTCCTTAGGCACCAGCTACCTCTATTAAATTCAGTGACATTTGTCCACATCATAGTATCATTAAAAAGGACTGACATTCATCTTATTTCAAAAAGAATTTGTACGTTAATAATTCAATACCATTAATTATGGCTTGTCTACAACTCAGTTTGATGCCATTGCTGTGGGCATGTAAATGTGACTGAAGTCTGTATGAAGTCTCTAAGCTCCACTTTCAGTGCAGGACATGCTAATAGTACTAGCCAATATTAGCCACAGGGACCTAATTAAAAGAAAATAAATTAATCTTACTGATGAAGCAATTCAAAGAACTTAGTCATTACACTAATAAAGCAAGTCTTTATTTTACCATAAAACTGAAACAAAATGCACTTACTCAAGGAATATTGTCTTTAAATTATATGTTTATTATTCAGAGGTACTGTTTGAAAGAATGACAGTGTATTTTTTCATTTAATTGTAACTCGTGGATTATAGAATTATATTAAAAAATGCAAATGGAAAATACCTGCTTTTATAAAACATGTCAATATTTGCTATAGGGAGGAGCTATACTTTTTGGGATGTAAATAAGCTTATGTGGCCTTTCTGTCCAGAAATCGCTGCATTTTTAGGAAAGAAAAGACCTCCTTTTAAATAAATTAAACTGTCTCCACTGACTAACATATGACAATCTTTAGAATTTCAGCTCATTTTCTGGTCAGTCCTAAGACTAATACTGCAACTCTGAAACTTGTCTTTGTTTGCATTTTTTGAGACATAGTAAGGGAAAATCTTCATTTGACAATTCTCATTTTCAGGAGTGACCACTCTTCTTGACTGAATAAGATGCAGGACTGGTTACAGTGAATTGTTTTAACTCTGCCCATCATTTAATAAATGCCCTAGCTGTCATTGAACCTACCCCCTTACTAAAGGGGTAGGACGAAAGCTGGATTATGAACATTTGGTGTACTTTTCTATTTTACTTTCAAAATAAAGGAGGAAAGGGAATGGAAGAGAAGGAAGTGAACATTATTGTCAGTGTTTGGGGATGTTGTGTCATATTGTTTCTTGGTTTTTAATTTCGTATGATTATTGATATTGACTGTGAGGTCTCTAGGGCTCTTTTCATGTATTTACCAACTTTTCAGGGATTTTGAACAGTATGTCACTTGTGTTGTACCCCCTTTCTTGCAAACAAAATTTTTCTCTTACATTTCTATGGGATGTATTTGAAAAACAGCTTGCTGATGCTCTCTAGTAATAAGGTATTTAAAGATTATTGTTACCTTGATTCATTCCTCCTTTTAGTTTGCACAGGAGTTATCCAAAGTTACCCACAGAATCCATTTGTGTTTGTTAAAAAAAATTATGTGTACGAAAATGTCCTGAAATTTTTTTAATGCTTAGTAGTATCTAGAATGTTTTGGGTTTCCACCAAAACAAAAATTAAATTAAATTAAGGACAATTTTCTGCATATTATTTGCAATTCTTGCAAAGTTCTAAGGGACTGGTATATTCCGATTTGGTACTTCAGCAACACAAGATTTAATGCTCTTGTGTAAAAATAAATAAATAGAAGTGTCCAGTTCAGTTTTTCAACAGAGAGTAACAAATATCTTCAATATGGTACAACAATGGCAAAACCAAATCCAATTTTGTTCATTTTGTTGCACAACTCAAGCAAATAATCTGTCATGAAAGGCTTTGTACTTGGTTTAATGAATATATTGAAGAAATTGCAGTTTAGGTTTTATGATGGGATTATCTGTGATTAAACTGATAGGCACAATATAGTAAAAAGGTGTTTAGAGAAGTAAAAGATTTTATTTTTAAATGCTTGTCACACAGATATCTCACCTGGAATATGTTTGTAAAAACAAGTCCAATACTATGAAGGAGCTTCAGCAGAGCCAGGAAGATGCTTTTAACAAAATGGCTGAACAGATGAAAGCACAGGCAAGCTGTTGGCAGAATGAAAAAAAGTATCTGGAGCAGCAGTACTCAGGTCTCCTTGGGGAAGTTCATGCGAGGGCACAGGTATGGTGCTATGAACTTCTGATTTTTTTTTTCTTGTAAATATTTAATGGATTATTTCAGTAGTTTGAACCTCTATCCAGTTTAAGGTTGTTTAAAATAAAAAAAAAACACCCCTGCAAATTCTGTGCTGGTCTTAATTTAATTTGTAATAAGAAATAAATGTCTTTGTTATAACATTCTAGAAGTTAATTTTGCTTACACTTGCTACTGATTTTTTTTTCGAGAATGCTAAGGCTGTAAGATTGAATTTGTTTGGTTTAAGAACTATATAGTGCAGGAGTGATTTTTTTCAGTGACATGCTTTGCAAAGACTGTGTAGAGTTACAGTAAAATGGTGTCATCTGGGGATAAATCCAGATATATACATTCTGACCCTAAAAACCAATTAGCAGTGGTAGATTTCAACAGTATTAGAGGATGCTGTTACACAGATGATACAATGAGCAGTGGGTCAAAAGTTGGTACTGATAGTTAGATAAGTTATTTGCAGTTTAAAATGTTCACTATTATTCTAGAACCGGTATGCCTTGTTACCTGTGACTGCCACCTGCAACTTACTTCATCTGAAGAATGCTATATTTGACTCAGGTTTTAGTCTTGGAAGTCTTTGTGTGCTGAAAAATACATTTATCATGTACAGTAATTTCACGAATACAAGCCGCAGCAATTTGACAAAAATTTTGGTGGAAACCCGGAAGTGCGGCTAATAGTCGGGGGCGGCTAATATGTGAATAATTTTCTGACATTTACAACCCCAGACGTGCCAGCCAGGGTGCCGAGCCAAGCACCTGCCAGTAAAAGCCGGCATTCCGCGATTGTTACAGTGTTACTGTGTTGCCCTGGCTCCCTGCAGGCAGCACGGGGGGCGGGGAGAGAGGTGGGAGAGCTCTCTTCTTCCCTCCTCTGCCACAGCCCAGGGGAGGACGGGTGGAGGGGCGCGCTGCCATTGCCGCGGCCCGGGGAGCCGACGGGGGCCCTGCGCCGCCATTGCCGCGGCCCGGGGAGGATGGGGGGGGGGGGGCGCGCAGCCATTGCCGTGGCCCGGGGGTGGGGGGGGGGAGGTGCGCGCCGCCATTACCGCGGCCCGGGGAGGACGGGGGCGGGGGCGCGCAGCCATTGCCGTGGCCCGGGGAGGGGGGGGGAAGTGCGCGCCGCCATTGCCGCGGCTCGGGGAGGAGGCGGGGTGCTTTGTCCGCGCCCACCGCTGGCGCCACGGGCGCGGGAAAGCTCCGTCCCCACCCGCCGCCGCTGCCGTAGGAGCGGGGGAAGCTCCGTCCCTGCCTGCCACCGCGGGGCAGCGCCGACCCGGGGTGACCGAGCCCAGTGCCAGCGGCGGCCAGCCCCGAGCAGCAGCACCGGGCTGGGCCACCTGGCCCCGTCAGCAGCCCCTAGCAGGCCGAGCCTGCACAGCCTTAGCTCAACCAGTAAACTCCGCCCTCCTGCGGTTCTGTTACTAATTGCACGCGGGTCCTCGCTGCGAACGACAGAGCGGCTTATATTCGGGTGCGGCTTATTTATGGACAAAAACCGAAATATTTGCCAACACCCAGAGATGCGGCTTATACTCAGTGCGGCTTGTATTCGTGAATTTACTGTATTCTTTTTACAGAGAAATTTATGTTGAGTTCTTAGGATTGAGTTGTAATTTTGTAGCCTTTTTTTTCTTGATATTTACATTTCACTTTGGATATTGCCAAGGCTAAAAGCATGAGTGGAATTAGTGGCATCCAGATTTATATTACATTTCCCCAACATCATGTAGTTTCAGCTTATGGCTTTCATTTGCCAACAAAAAGAATGGTGGAAACTTATTTTTAAAAATTACATTTCCTTCCCAAAGAAAAAGTGGAGTTAGACAATTTAGGTTTCTTCCTCCTATGGATGATGGATCATGTCTTTAAAAACTCTTTTTTTTTTGTGAAAAATAGGTGCTCTGCGGAACTGCACCATTCTTTGTGATCATGCTGAACCTCCCAGTCTCTGCAGCTGAATTGTATAGACAGGATGTAAAACATGTACTGAAAATGTTTCTCTTTCTTGTGGAGTGTGTATTAGGCATGTCTTTCAGAAAAAACTTCACCTGTCAGCTTGCTGTGCAGGGTTACCGAATCACTAAAAGGGAAATATTTTCCCTTAGAAACATCTGGGCATGTTTTTAGCACACGCTATGTAATGTTGGAGAGTAAGCTGGTAGTTTTGTAATCTAGGTAGGGCAATGTCTGTGTACACTTAGATGATTCAACACTCTCTCTTCCATCTCATGTTCCAGTTTGTCTTCCATACCATACAGTGGCAAACTGCCAAGAAGACAGTTGAATTTTTTTTCTCCATTTCTAATTTGTGGCTGACTTTCAATTTGCAGATACCAAATTAAGCCTTTCCTTTCCTGGCATCCATAGGGTCCATAAATGTCTACTGTTAGGGCTGTCCTAGTCCTGACTGCCTGTACTGTATTTTACCTATTGCATTCTGAGCAAGTGAGCCATCCATATTTGTCTGCAAGATCAGTGCTTTGTTTGATCAGAGGTGTGTAGACAGACTAATATCATAGTCTTATTTCCAAAGAAACAAGGAAAAAATGTGACACAAGTTACAGAATATCTTCAAAGGATCTTTAAGATTTACCAACTTCCAGTGATCACATAAAGATGCAGAATGCAATATTTAAATTTAATTATTTTCACGAGCTTTATTCATTAAATTTTATAGGAAACATATAATCAGTACAAGTGGAATATAATTTGCTAGTACTTCATTGTACATCTGGGGGTCTCCTCACTCTAGGACATTCTAGCACTACAAGGAAGCTGCAGCAATTTGCTACATTTTCCATCCAAAGATCTGAGTGTTAATTGCAAGCACTTTAGTGAAATAACCCCTTGTAGAATTTAGTTTCATTCTGAAAAGGGAAGGTAAGTGATTTTTGCTGTCCTGCACCAACCTAATGATACATCATAGGATGCTTCCTTTTATTTGTAATTTTATCTTCAACTAGTGTTCCATGACTACTTCTAGATATTTTTTCCTCAAAGGTCCTGTGTTGAGACTTTTTTAGTTTTTCAAATTGTTGAGATATGTGTGAAAGCAAACCATGGAGTGTCAATTCCCACTCTCAAGAGTTAACAGAGAGCTCTAACTGCACAGCAGTATAAGTAATGCATCTTGAAAATTATTGTTTTGGTTTATCAGAACTGCAGTAGAGAGATAGGGCTTTTCAGAATGGTCTCCTTATAATTAAAATGCTGTAAAATCTGGAGGTTTTTGTGGCAGTGACACATACTACTGCTTCTGTCCCCAGCCAGTAGTGTTCAGGGTCCCTGGTTCCACAGCAGGATCTATGAATGTTAATCGGTGCTACTTCACAGCTGGTACTGTAGATCAGATGGATGGTGTAATCAGAAAGCAGTTTTACTGTTTTTCTATAGGACAGAAATTCCCAGAGTAGCCTTATCACGGATCAGCAATAAACAAGGCACTCTGAATATACCACTCTTTGTCAGTGGTCTCCATGTTTGGAGAGTCAATGGAGCTTAAAATGCATATCCTTTTTCTTTGCCTTTTGCAGCAGGAGTCTAGTCCTCTTGATTTGATAGTGTGCCATTTTGAAAGTGTTACTATGCCTGTTCCTTAGCTTCACACAAATTAGTTATTATTTATAGTCTCATAGGAAATGTCTTCTGAATTCTAACTAACAGTTTTTGTTTATTATATAGACATTTATTAATATGTCCCCATTTTTTGTGGCAATCACTTAAAATTGAAGTGTTTTGTTCTGATATGCAGAAACATATTGTGAAAGAAAAATACTGTAACTACTTTTAAAATGTCAATTTCAACAGAAAAATAAAAGGTTTGTTAAATAGGAATAGGAAAAAGTGCCCTGGGGAGAAAAAAAATGTGTTAGGTTTCTTTTTTCTTGGTTGGAGGCCTTTTACAGTGAGGCAGGTGAATTAGATAGAGGATGGAATATATGGCAATTATATGAGAAGTCACTACAATCAGTGCAAAGGGAGGAAGAGAAGTGTTTGTAACTGTACTGGTCCTGACCTATCAGGTGCCTTTGGTAGGCATGTCTGGTCCATGTACTTAAAACACAGCAAAGGGAGGACAGGACTGTTGATGTTGGTTATAGGTATAACTGTATGTATATATATATATATATATATATATATATATATATATATTTGGAAAAATAAAACAACTGAACTACAGGAATCACTGACTCACAGAATCACAGAATGGGTTGGAATGCAAGGGGCCACAGTGGGTCATCTGGTCCAACTCCCCTGCTCAAGGGTCATCCTACAGAACCTTGCACAGAATTTTGTCTAGATTGTTCTTAAATATCCCAGTGAGGGACACTCTAGAACCTCTTTGGCCAATCTGTGCCAGTGCTTGGTCACTGCACAGAAAAGAAGTTCCTCATTTTGTTCAGGCGGAGCTTCCTCTATGTCAGTTTGTGCCCATTGCTTCTTGTCCTATTGCTTTGCAGCCCCGGGCAGAGCCTGGATCCATCCTCTGACACCCTCCCGTTAGATACTTGGAGACACTGATGAGAATCACAGAATCACAGAATTGTTAGGTTTAGGAGGGACCTCTGGAGATCATCTAATGTAATTCCCTTGCCAAGGCAAAGTCACATAGGGCAGGTTACACAGGAATGCATCAAAGTTTTTGGATGTCGCCAGAGAGGGAGACTCCACAATCTCCCTGGGTATCCTTTTCCAGTGCTCTGCCACCTTCAGTGTAAGGAAGTTTTTCCTCATGTTGTGGTAGAACTTAATGTGCTTTTGTTTTTGGCCATTGCTCCTCATCCATCAGTGTTGGCCACCACTGAAAAGAGTCTGGCACCACTTTCCTGACACCCACCACTGAGATATTTCTGTGTATTGATGAGATCCCCTCTCAGTCTTCTCTCCTCCAGACCAAACAGACCCAGCTCCCAGAGTCTCTCCTCATAAGAGAGAAGCTCCAGACCCCTGATCATCCCTGTGGCTCTCCACTGGACCCTGTCCAGCAGCTCCTTGTCTCTCTTGTGCTGAGGAGCCCAGGACTGTACACAGCACTCCAGGTGTGGCCTCACTAGGGCTGAGTAGAGGGGAGGGATCACCTCCCTCCACTGCTGGTCACACTCTTCCCAGGATATCCTTGGCTGTCCTGGCCACAGGAGCACTGCCAGCTCATGGACAGCTTGTGATGCACCAGGAGCCCCAGGTCTTTCCCCACACAGCTGCTCTGCAGGAGCTCAGCCCCAGCCTGTGCTGGCACTTGGGGCTGCTCCTCCCCAGGTGCAGGACCCAGCACTTGCAAAGAGGAAGATCACCTCCCTTGTTGTCCTTGACAGTGCCTGGCAACATTAAATTCCAGATGCACTATGACCTTCCTTGTCTCATTTCTACTTACTCTGACTACCTCTCTATCTTCAATCCAAGTGGCCTGATCCTGTTTCCATCTCCTGTGTATTTCTTGCCTGGATAATGACAGTTCTTCATTTGATCATGCAAGTCTATTAACCCCTTTGCCTGACTTCTTGTGCATCAGGATGTGTTGTTCTTGAGCCTGGAAGAACTTATCCTTGAATATCAGCCAACTCTCTTGCGCCCCTTTTCGCTGCAGGGGCTCTTCCTGTGGGATTCTTCCAAGAAGATCCTCAAAGAGGGTAAAGTTAGTTCTCCTGAAGTCCATGGTTACCATTTTACATGCTGCTCTGCTTCCTCTTTCCCTGATGCTGAAACCCCCAGCCTTCACATCCCCAACAAGGCCTTCCCTGTTAGTATGAGGTCAAGCAGCACAATATTCCTTGTGGGATCCTCCACTACCTGTGACAGGAAGTTGTCATCACTGCTTCTCGGGAACCTCCTGGGCTGTTTGTGTTTCATGGTACTGGTTCTGCAGCAGATGTCGGGGTAAAGTCCCCCACAAGAACCAGTGTCTGTGACTTTGTGCTGCCTGTAGAAGATGTCATCCACCTTCTCCTGCTGCTCAGGTGGCCTGTAGCAAACACCTAATGATCTGCCTTTCTATCCTGACCCGTAAGCTCTTGACTCACTCATCATCCACCCCATGCCAGAGTTCTATACATTCCAGGTGTTGCCTCAAGAGAGGGTAACTCCACCACTTCACCCTCTTCCTAAATAACCTTCCCTTTATTACAGCATTCCAGTCACAGGAGCTCTCCCACTACATCTCTAATTACTAAGGTCAGAGTCCTTTGACTGCACACAGATCTCTAGTTCCTGCTGTTTGTTCCCCATTCTGTGTGCACTGGTGTACAGGCACTTCATGGAAGTATTTGATTGTGTCGATATCCTAATGGGGGTACATAGTCTATCTTCTGGTTACCTCTTTGGATGCTGGTACACTCTGCAGGCATCCCCTCTTAAGCCTCCTTTTGCTGCTTGGGTGGTCACTGTAATTTCCCCCTTCCCACACCTTTTCTCTGTTGAACCTGGCCCTGTCCCTGTCCTCCTTTAAATCTAGTTTAAAGCTCTTCACTGAACCCTGCTAAGATCCTTTTCCCTCTGTGAGGCAGGAGGATCTCATTTGTTGTCACAGATGTCATGTAAACTGACCCATGATCAAAACCCCACAAATTCTCATAGTAACACCACTCTTGAAGCCTTGTGTTCTCCTGTGAGATTTTCCTGGGTTTTGCCCCATCATTGCCTGCAACTGGAAGAACAGAAGCATAGCTTGTGCTCCAGATCCCTTGACAAATTATCCCAAGGCCCTGGGGTCCCTCTTGACATTCACAGCCTTTTTATTGGGACTTTGTTGCTACTCACCTGGTAAACAGGAGTGGCTGTACCACTGGGAAGTTTTTGGTGGTGTCTCTTATCTGGGCTGCATAGAGGCAGCATACTTCTGTATAGGTTAATTCTGGGGTGCATATTGGGCTCTCCATTTCTCTAAAAAGTGGATTGACAATTACTACTACCGTTCTTTTTTCCTTAATTGAGAAGGTCATGATGTAGGGGGTAGGGTGCCCTGTCCTAGACAACTGGTCTAGCCTAGGTGGACTTACATCCATGTTCTCATTTCCCTAATTCAGAGATTCCAGGGCCCCATAACTGTTGTATAAGGACACCTGGGAAGGTGAAGTAGCTTGGGTGTGGATTCACCTTTCCCCCTCTCCCCCCAAGGAGAAACCTGTTCCCACTCTCTTGTCTCTGAGGTCCCCTGCTGCCTGGTGGTGAGAGGCAATCCGTTGCTTCATGTGAAGTGGACAGTGGGTGCATTTGTCTGAGATACAGTAGAGCACAGCTCCACCACTCAGTCTCTTCCTTAGACTCCCTAATACTTCTTAGTCGTCAGGCTTTGTAAGTCATCCATCTGATCATAACGCACACAGCTGTTGCCTCTGCTGCCCTGAGAGCAGTGCCAGGTTCCATCATTCCCTGCAGCCTGAGACCTGGACTCTTGCATGGTTTCATGGGCACTCTGTTTGGGTTGCCCCATCCTTTCTGATTTGCACAGAGGAAGTAACTTTTGTCCAAACAAACACCACAACTGAGCTCTATCACTGAGAGTGAATATCATCAACTAAGCTAAGTGCTTGAGCTGGCAGTGCCTCAATGCCCTTCCTGCTTGCCCTGGCTGTGCAAACAGTATTATGATGCCATGGCTCATGCCCTGTTTGCCCTCTCAGTTCATCGCATTCCTGCTTGCTTGCCCTCCCTGGGGGCAATTTTAGTACATGTGGGGATGGGCCCTCTCTCTTCTACTGCCATCTATTCTCAGAGCTCCAAAAGAAAAACCTTTTGAAGTCTCTGTGTCATTATATTTCTAGTTTTCGGTTCTGTTTCCATGCCAGAATAAAGGGTAAGGGTGTTGTAAGAAGTAGGAAAGAATAGTTTTGCTAGTAGCACCTGCTATTTTGTTAAGGATTCTTGGAATTTATGAAGCTCTGCAGCCCAGTGAGGTGCCCCTCAGAGCTCAAACACCAAAGAAAACCAGCTTGCCAATGTTTCAGAAGGAAAGTCCATGTTTCTTTCAAGAGCTGTGCTTTTAAGCTTTGAAGAAAACTCTAGAAACAGTGTCTGATATAGCAAAAGAAATTATTAGCCAGTAAAATGAAGAAGGTCTATTTTTTTGCAAAACTAACATTTCTGAAGTCAGAGGTTATCTTACTTACTTTTGCATAATACTGTATCACAAAAAGGATAAAGAAAGCACTTTAATTAGCAAGAGCACTGAATGTTGGTATTGCTGTCCAACAGCCCTGTAGGGATCACAGTTTGTTTACTTAGATATTGGCCTTTCACCTGTGATGGCCAGAAACCATTGGTTGTTTTCTAAATTTGGCTTACCTTCTCAGTTCCTTCCAGCCATGCTATCAGGGTTTTTATCTATAAAAATAAAGCACTGTAAATAATGCAGTAGCATTGAAAGTATTGTCCATGTTCATACTTTATTTCAGCATACTAAAGTGACATATGTGGCCTGTAAATTGCATTTTGAAATTAAATCTTTTAGTGGCCTACTCTATTTTTGTATCACTTGAAGTATTTTAATAGCATTACAAATTCTTTCCCTTCCTAAAAAATTATAAAATATTTATTTGGTCAAAGACATTTTGAATTGACTAGTACATCTCTATGCGTGGAAGAATCTTCTATTTTCATTCTAGAGATAGCTGTGTATATTTTTTTTTCTTCTCTTTTGTGCAGAATGGAGGAGGGAAAAGAAGCTAGGGTGCCTTGCTCACCACTTGTTTGGGACCTGTACCAAATAGAACACAGGGGAATATGATTGGATTATACCATTTGTTTCCTTTTAAACCACTGCTAATGGGAATAATGTCACTCCGTGTTCAACAAAATTGTCTATAGCTCTAAGGGAGGTATCTGAAACCTAGCAAAATCCTCAGTTTTCTTTGTCATATGGGCTTGTAATTCCATCCATGTTTGCCTTTTTGTGACCATGTATTGTAGCTGAAGCATTGGCATTTAACTTGAGCTTATACATTCCTTGTGAACAGAGTGCCTAAAATTTATTATCTCCCTATACTGGTGGAGCCTGTTTAAATGTAGTCACCATTTCAATCACAGCAGGCTCTCATGCATCAAGAACCCAGTTTAAGTCTCTGAGATCACTTAGAGCTCCCAGCATAGTGTCTTGATTCCAGTACTGCGTCCTCTTAACTGTAGTGCTGACATTTCCGGACTTGTTACCGTCTTCATTTCTCTATACCAGTTTGCTATTTTAAATCTCCCTCTCTCTCTATTTCAGGGCATTTAGAGGAAAAAAATGTATTCTGCAACTTAAATAGATCTGTAATGGCACTGGGCAAAATAACACCATCTATGTTATACTGTTCTTTTGAAAACTCAGTTCTGTATGAGACCTAATTAATCTGTGAATAAATAAGTAGGGGGTTGATTACAAAGTAATTAAGAGATCACCTTTACTTCCCCTTTTCCAGCTGCTGCCAATCTGTCTACATTTATGTTCCAGAGCCTTCCTTATTTTTTCCTCTCCCTTATACTAACTTTATTTCTACTTTGTAGAATGATGTTCCTTCTAAAATTGGAGCATGTAATTGGTTGTATTGTGGACAACCAGGTGCAGGCTACTGGAATACTAAGGATTATCATCAGGAACCAGAAATCCATTTGTTACTGAATACTGAGCAAACTTTGCTAATACTGTTTGTTTTCATATATCTGGTTGTTTAACTGTTTATTAGGACAGATACGTTCATCATCATTACTAATATTATTTGTTCCTTTAGTGTGTTACTTGAATGTGAAGAAAAAATTATTTTATTTTATCTTTTTTCTAGGTAAAAATGATTTTGTTAAGTGAAAAACTTGTTAATATTTCTTCTAGTTATGTTTGTTTTTTTCCCCACTTATCCCAGGAGTACCAAGAAACAGCAGAGAAAAATAAGGAAAAAATTTATGTCCTTGAAAAAAGTCAAGAGAAATTGGCTCTTGAAAGCATCTCTGTGAAAAAGATGTTAACACAGTTTCAGAAGGAGCATTCCTCACTCCTGGCAGCTTGTGCACTATTGGCAGGTGCCCTGTACCCTCTGTATGGCCGATTGTGTGCTATGTCCTTCCAAAGAGACCTTCTTCAGGATCAGGTGAATGTTTATGAATTAGTGAACCAGAAGATTAGGACCCTAGTTCATGCTCTCTCTGATGATAAGGAAAACAGTCAAGATGAAGCAAAACTAAAGAAAAGAAAATCCCAAGGCCTGATTTATGTATTCCGAAGAGCTGTGATTGCAGTTTTGGCAGCCAACAGACTTAGAGTTTTAGCACAGTCTTCTAGTTCCCTCTTCACCTGGACAAATGGCTTAAAAGAAGGCATTGGAATTCCAGTTTGTGTAGGAGAATCCAAAGGCAAGCGTAATCTGTCAAGTAAGCTGATTTTTTTATTCTTTGATAAATGTTGTGTCAAATGACATGTTAGCAAATAACATATAATAATATTATTTGTAATAGGGTGTGAATACAAATTTAATGACATTTTAAAAGATGTAATTTTTGAATTTGTAGTTTTTAGATAACTTGATAAATGTAACTTCCCCTAAAAGAAAACGCTTAGTCTGCTTTAGCAATGCAAGTAAAATTGCAATTACATACATGAACTCCCATTGTTTGATATCCTCAATATTTTCATTGTAGATTTCAGAGCTAGGTGCTACCTCATCTGCTCTATGTGATACATTACTTGAAACATTCCTACATAAGGTGGTGTTCCTACACCAAAGTATTTTTCGAAAAAGTATATTCTCTTCTTTTAGTAATAGCTTGTAGTACTTATTTCCTACTGAAAAATGCAACAATTTCTTACTGATTCAGATAAAATATTAGTGTAGGATTTCTAGATTTCCTTTAGAGGTTATGTAGTCTTCTTGTCCCTTTCTGTTACCAAACCAGCTCATGCATCCCCCTACAAGGAAAAATGGTCCAAAAATGCTTTCCAAACCAGAAGATTCATCTGTTTTTCTGGTTTAGTACTTGTAGAAGCATATTTAATGCAGTCTAAATTGTCCTAAAAATAATCTGTGGCTTATGTACTTTCAGCTTTAGTCAATTTCTGAAAGAGAAACTAGTGTGCCTCATCTAAGTTATTCAGTTATATTGGTAGCTGCAATTCTATTCTGCAGGTTGTGAAGAGGAAGACCTTGACTGTATGGAAGCACTCAGCTGGTTTGCTAGTTCCAACCTCCTTGCTGCAATAATCAGTTCCGTTGCTGAATTGCAGAATGTTGTTAACAAACCAGGTAATTTTAAAAGTATGTTCTTGTAGTTGAACATTGAAAAAATAACCAGGATGGTTACATAATCTCCATTTTTAGAATTTATTAAGCTATTCTGGATCAAACCTCCTGAGAGCTGTATTGATAGAACAGATTGAATTTTCTTTAATTGGTGATACAATACTTTATCCTTTTGGTATATAGAGTCATGGGAACAGAAGGCTAGAGAGTGCTTTTAGAAAGAATATGTACTGTTTTGCCTCTTTGATTGTGAGATATTAAAAATAATCTACACCACACAAATAGATATTTGGCTAACCTGTTTCTAAAAGCTTCCAATGAAGTAACTCTTCCAAGGTTCCTAGTTATCTTTTTCCACTGGTCTAATATTCAAGAAGTGTTTTCCTGGAGCTCAGCTTAATATTTTTTCATAGAGAAAATCTATGTAATTTTGATTTTGTTTGATTTGTGTATTTCTTAAGTGCAGGCTATAAAACTGACATATCTGCGACTTGGGACATTACAGCTGCTGACTGAAAGGAAATAATTTCCTACTGTGTTTTATATGATATGAACTTGGTAGTTCCAAATCTCGAAAACAATGAATTTAATGGATAATATTTTCATGGTTTTTACTTGCTATCTTGCAGTTTTTGAGAGAGAAATAAAATGCTCTCAGTTTACACAATGTATAGCAGTCCTTATTTTAGGTCTTTACACTGTTCCCTCTCTAAGTTTATGCTTAGGTTTGTGTCTGGATTTCCTAATTTTCGTGTTGTCTGGTTGTGTAGAATTCTACTATGCCTGTGAAAAATTGTAGTGTCAGTTTCTGGAAATATTACTTCATGATTCCCAGTTATTAATTACTTTCCTTAATTTATTTGCAGTGAGAACTGATGTAAGATTTTGCTTTTTTCATCTGCATTGCTACCATTCTTAGTTCTTTAGTAACTTTTAATTTTGAAATACCAACACTTCTGTCACAGAAGAGAGGCTGTTTAAGGAGGGATAATTTATATGAATAAAAGGAAGTAGCAAGACAGGGATAAGATGATTCATTTCTCAGAAGCTTAAATAGCAAACCCAGACCAGAAAACATTGAAACAAAAGTGTTTTGATTCAGTTTCAGAAGCTCTCTTTTTTGGTCATCCTGTTTTCAGTAAATTTGTATCCTTACAAAGCAAAGTTTGAATTGTATTTTAGAGTATTTACAGGATTTATACTGCAAGTGTTCCTATATACAGAGTATTGTGTACGAACAGCGAATTGAAGAATTGAGAGAAATGCAGCAGCAACAGCATGGATGTGCTGAAGTGACTGGTTAGAATACCCTAAATGTCATGATGTTTTGCCAGTTTGAAATATGTGAGAATTCTGCTGGTCTCTACTAGATATTTCTGCACTCAACACAGGCTTGATTTTGAGAATTAGGAAGAACCATACTGGGAATGTTACGGCCACAGTCAGTTTGGTGATTCTTTCATATCTTATCTCTATTTTAAGTAATTTCCACAGAACCTCAAGGTCTGACTGCTCATGTATTACTTGTTGCTCATGAGATCAAGTCTCCTAAGAATCTTTGGTTCAAAAAATAGTAATAAATAATTTAAAGTTTGACATGAAATTTCCGGAAGTATTGAAGTAATTAGGCTCTGAAGGAATATATTTGAAAGCTTCCACACTTAGAAAATTACATATGTTCTATAAGTAATATTTTAAATAGGACTTAAATCTTCAAATTGACTTCAATGATGTTGAATTTCTTAAACAATTATAAATAGGCAATCTTTTAATATCTTTAAATAATGGCAGTTCCATATTAGACTATACATCAGAGGAGAGAGTACTTCAAGAAGGTACTATCTGGATCATATAGATGGAATGATTTAGTGTCTTAGAAATTACGTTTAAAGATGGTTTAGTTCTGGGGAACCATTTGAGGCAGCTGAAAAAAATGAGTCCAGATCACTCAGGTGACGCTGGAACATTTGGGTTTGTACGCTCTGATTAGAGTACCTTTCTTGATCTTTTAAATAAATGGTTTTGTTTTGGTGTTGATGATTGTTTCCCTTCATAGTGTTAGTTACTTTGGGTCTCATTCCACCACGTCTTGGTATGATCTCTGTGCTTCAGTTTCAGTGCAAGTTCATTGCAGTGTTGGAGTTTTTTTGTTTGCTTTGGGTTGTTATGTAAGGTTATATTTTAGGTTTGTTTGAACAAAATCTGTCCTGTGATAAACCAGAGACTGTAATGGCAAATGTTTTCAATACAAATACCACCAACTGTTAAATATACAAAGCTTTGACATGAACATTTTAGTCTAGCATAGTACGAAGATAATCCTGCTGACTTAGTGTTCAGTTTCACCAAAAGAGAATAAATAATAATTAGTTTTTTTATCTTTCAGTGAAGTAATATTTGGCACTTTTTAAAAAATTTACTTAATTGCACTTTGTTGTATACTTGTATTTTTGTTAATAATTTCTTAGACACATCATAATGTACATAATTTAATGTTTTTATTGTAATTCTTTCATTCTTCATGGCAGGTACTTAAGATATATATATATATATACTTAAACAGTCTATTCTCCTCTCAGTTATTATAGATACAGTTCCTTGTGGAGTTGATATATGTTTTCATCTTTCAAAGCAATCAGTTAACTTACTTTGAAATATTTCCATCTATTTATTCAAAGCTACTCTACATAAAAACAATGGAGGACATGACTATTTATCCCTATCCCAAGAAAATACCTTAAGTTGTGGATGCTGAACTGTACTGGTTAAGGGAAGTGCTTGTGAAGTGGAATGATAATTTGAAAATGCTACAACACAGTTGTTTAAATTATTATTTTAAATTTACTTTTGATACAGTTAAACATGAGATTCTAGACCTAGGGAAAGGGACTGCCATGCTAGGTACTGCATATATGGAAAACACTGTTTTCTGACATCCAAACAATCTCACAAGCTAAGATAGTAAGTGGAAATACTGGGAAAAGTGAAGGAACAGTAGCTCATTAAAGATATCCTTTTGTCAATATTGTCCTGGTTTAAAGGGACAGTATTGCCAGGAAAAGGAAATTCAGGAACTCTCAGGCAAAAAGGTGTGGGTTTGGAATAACAGTTCTTTACTGATATATTTACAAGACAAACAAAAACAGCATCAGCTATATGAAAGAAAAAAAACAGTGACAGAACAGAACGAAACTCAGTCTCAGTCCCTTTTTCCAGCCACCGATGCCCCTCCTCGTCCGCAGAGTTCCGATGGAGCAGGGCAGGGCAGCCTCTCAGTCGCAGCTGCTGCAGAAGCAGGGAGAGCGAGGCGGCGCCGGCCGTCCCAGGTGGGAGAAGGGTGAGGAAAGCACTCTGCTCACCGTGGGCGTCCCAGTTCTCAGCGTTGTTCTCAGAAGCAGGAAGCTTTAGCAGTCCGAGTCCAGAGGCTGATCGCACAAAGGAGAAAACAACCTTTCTCCCTGAGATCAGCCGGCGAGCTGCCCGTGTCCCCCCACCCACCGAAGGACAAAAGCAGAACTCCGCTTTCAGCCATCAAGAAAATCAGGGCCAGCCCAGCCATCCTTTTGTCTTGGGCACTTAACGGATAAAAGGGGAGCCACTCCGGCCAGCTTAACATAATAATGGGAAAAATTTCTAAACTTACCCCAACCCACAACATTATCCACCCCAAATTTTTTCCATGCTAACATACTACATCGAATTAGAACCTTTAAATTATATACATACATGCAGTTACAGACACAGTACCATAGATAGTTCACCCTAGAACAAGGTCTCCTTGAGGTATGCATCAGGTTTCTCCATCCTTTTGCATCATCCACCAGGTACAACCTGGTCCTTGAGCAAAAACCACCCCACGGACAGGATCGTCTTTGCTGGAGGCAGAGTTCACCCAAACAGTTTTCCCTTGCATACCTCTCATGTGTACCACTGGAACCTTATCTCCATCTGGTGTTCTCAAGAGCTCAGATTGGGCAGGGCGTGCTCCGTTAGTGGAGCCTCGGGTATTCACTAACCATGTGGCCTTTGGTAGATTACTTTCCCAGTTCTTGAAAGTCCCCCCACCAAGTGCCTTCAATGTGGTTTTAAGCACGCCATTGCACCGTTCGACCTTCCCAGCTGCTGGTGCATGGTAGGGGATGTGGTACACCCACTCAATGCCGTGTTCCCTAGCCCAGCTGTTTATGAGGCTGTTCTTGAAATGAGTCCTATTGTCTGACTCAGTTCTCTCAGGGGCACCATGCCTCCAAAGGACCTGTTTCTCAAGGCCCAGGATGGTGTTCCAGGCCGTGGTGTGAGGCACAGGGTAGGTCTCCAACCATCCGGTGGTGGCTTCCACCATGGTCAGCACGTAGTGCTTGCCTTGGCGGGTCTGAGGCAGTGTGATGTAGTCAATCTGCCAGGCCTCCCCGTACTTATATTTGGACCAACGCCCACCATACCAGAGGGGCTTCACTCCTTGGCCTGTTTGATGGCAGCGCACGTATCACAGTCATGGATGACTTGAGAGATACTGTCCATGGTTAGATCCACCCCTCGGTCTCATGCCCATTTATACGTGGCATCTCTGCCCTGATGACCTGAGGTGTCATGGGCCCATCGAGCCAGGAATAACTCTCCCTTGTGTTCCCAATCCAAGTCTATTTGTGACACCTCTATCTTTGAGGCCTGATCAACCTGCTCGTTGTGTTGGTGTTCCTCATTAGCCCGACTCTTGGGGACATGGGCATCCACATGACGAACTTTCACAGGTAGCTTCTCTACCTGAGTAGCAATGTCTTTCCACTCGTCGGCAGCCCAGATTGGTTTTCCCCTATGTTGCCAGTTTGCCTTTTTCCACCTTTCCAACCAACCCCACAGAGCATTGGCTACCATCCACGAGTCAGTATAAAGGTAGAGCTTTGGCCACTTCTCTCTTTCAGCAATGTCCAGGGCCAGCTGAACAACTTTGAATTCAGCAAGTTGACTTGATCCACCTTCTCCTTTGGTAGCTTGTGCAATCTGTCATGTGGGGCTCCATACGGCTGCTTTCCACTTCCGGTTCATCCCCACAATGTGGCAGGAGCCATCGGTGAAAAGAGCGTAGCGTGTTTCATCTGCTGGCAGTTGGTTATACGGTGGGGCTTCCTCAACACGACTCACTTGTTCCTGCTCCTCGTCATTGCCGAGACCAAAATTTTCACCTTCAGGCCAGTTTGTAGTTATCTCCAAAATCCCAGGGCGATTTGGGTTTCCAATATGGGTGTGTTGTGTGATGAGGGCAATCCACTTGCTCCATGTGGCGTTGGTGGCATGGTGGGTAGAGGGAATCTTTCCTTTGAACATCCACCCCAGCACTGGTAGTTGGGATGCTAGGAGGAGTTGTGCTTCCATCCCAATCACTTCTGAGGCAGCTTGGACTTCTTCATAGGCAGCCAAGATCTCCTTCTCTGTGGGAGTGTAGTTGGCTTCAGACCCTCTGTAGCTTCAGCTCCAGAATCCCAGAGGTCGGCCTCGAGTCTCATCAGGTGCCTTCTGCCAAAGGCTCCAGGACAAGCCATGGTTCCCGGCTGCAGAATAAAGCACATTCTTCACCTATGGTCCCATCCTGACTGGGCCAAGGGCCACTGCATGAGCGATCTCCTGCTTGATCTGGGCAAAGGCTTGCTGTTGCTCAGCACCCCAGTGGAAATCGTTCTTCTTACGGGTGACCAGGTAGAGAGGGCTCACAATCTGACTGTACTCGGGAATGTGCATTCTCCAAAAGCCTATGGCACCTAGGAAAGCTTGTGTTTCCTTCTTGCTGGTTGGTGGAGACATTGCGGTGATCTTATTGATGACCTCAGTGGGGATCTGGCGCCGTCCATCTTGCCACTTTACTCCCAGGAACTGGATTTCTCGGGCAGGTCCTTTGACTTTGCTCTTTTTAATGGCAAAGCCAGCTCTCAGCAGAATCTGGATGATCTTTTCTCCTTTCTCAAATACCTCCACTGCCGTGTTCCCCCACACAATGATGTCATCTATGTATTGCAGGTGTTCTGGAGCCTCACCCTTCTCCAGTGCAGCCTGGATCAGTCCATGGCAGATAGTGTTTCCACCCCTGGGGCAGACAATTCCAGGTGTACTGCATGCCCCTCTATGTAAAGGCATACTGAGGCCTGCACTCTGCTGCCAGGGGAATGGAGAAAAATGCGTTGGCAATGTCGATGGTGGCATACCACCTTGCTGCCTTGGACTCCAACTTGTAGTGGAGCTCCAGCATGTCCGGCACGGCAGCGCTCAGCGGTGGAGTCACTTCGTTCAACGCACGATAGTCCACAGTCAATCTCCATTCTCCATCAGACTTGCGCACGGGCCGGATGGGGCTGTTGAAGAGTGAGTGGGTTTTGCTGACCACCCCTTGGCTCTCCAGCTCACGGATCATTTTGTGGATGGGAATCACGGCATCTCGATTTGTCCGGTACTGCCGACGGTGCGCTGTTGAGGTGGCAATTGGCACTCGTTGCTCTTCCACCTTCAGGAGTCCCACTGCAGATGGGTTTTCTGACAGTCCAGGCAAGGTGTTCAACTGCTTAATGCCCTCTGCCACTACAGCAGCTATTCCAAAAGCCCATCTGTATCCCTTTGGGTCTTTGTAGTAGCCACTCCTGAGAAAGTCTATGCCTAGAATGGGCGGTGCCTCTGGGCCAGTTACAATCGGATGTTTCTCCCACCCCTCCCCTGTCAGGCTCACCTCAACTTCCAGCAAAGACAATTCCTGTGATCCCCCCGTCACCCCAACAATGGAAACATGCTCTTCCCCCACATGTTCTGATGGTATTAGGGTGCATTGTGAACCAGTATCAACTAATACCCTGTATTCTTGTGGTTCTGATGTGCCAGGCCATCGGACCCACACCATCCAATAGACTCTGTTATCCCGTGCCTCTCCCTGGCTAGAGGCAGGGCCCCTCTAGCCCTGGCTATTATTCCTTTCCTGAACATACATAGTGGAGGTTCCTTCAAGTGGGTCTGACAGATCATCCTCCCTTCTGTAATGCTCAGCACCTTGGTCATGGGAGGTTGAGGCTACCTTCACTTTAGTGTAGCTCCCTCGGTTAGCATTTCCCTCCCTGAGTTGACACACCCGTACTGCCAAGACAGAAGTGGGTTTCCCATCCCATTTTCCCATGTCTTCCCCATGGTCATGCAGAAAAAACCATAGGTCAGCTCGTGGGGTGTACTCTCTTCCACTAGCTGAGGGGCGTGGGGCTGTAACCTTGGGGTATGAGGCTTGCACTGGTGCTGCCTTGATCTTCCTGATCTCCTCCCTCATCTCACTTATGTCACCTCTCATCCCCCTCACTTCCCTGATCTCCTCCCTCATCCCCCTCACCTCCTGGACCACGGCAGAAACCTGGGCCTGCACTACACCATTCATCATACTGTGAAAATCCCTAAGCTTGTTAGCAACAGAGCTCACTGTTTCTCGGTGCTCATCAGCATTAATCATTGCAATGAAGGTGGTGTATTGAGATGGCCCTCGGTTTGCCAGGTTCCACAGCATGTGACCTGTGCACCTGACCTTGTCAGGGTCAATGTCATGCTGTCCATCCCTCCCAAAGAGTACCACCAGTACTGCCACCTCTCTCAGCTGTTGGATCCCTTCCTCAACGGTTTTCCAATGCATTCTATTGTGGTGCTCCTGCATTCTTTCTTTGTTGACAAACCTCTCTCTTACACTCATTAAAAGCCGCTCCCAGAGGGGAAGTGGGCCTGGCTCCCTTACGAATATCTGGTCCATACCTGAGTCCTGGGACAAGGATCCTAAATTTCTTGCCTCTGTACCATCCAAGTGCACACCTGTACCCATGAGGTCCCAGACCCGAAGTAACCAAGTTGTCAAAACCTCCCGTCCCCGTCGTGCAATATCTTTCCACAGATTGCGGAGATTTTCATAAGACAGGGACTCAGTGATGATTTCAACCTGTTGCTCCCCTGCTGGTTGTGAGGGCCCTCCTCTCTGGTCCTCTTTGTCTAGGTACCTTGCTTTCATTTTAGACTTCCTAGTTTCTACAGGGGCAACTGCTGCTGGCTGTGAGTGCCCTTGCAATTCAGCTGGAACCTGGGTAGATGTAACACCTATGGGTTCCACTACAGCATCACTGGATTCTCACCCTTTATGGCAGGGCTTCTCACCAGCTCGGGCGACGTACTCCTCCATCATCTGGCTCATCTTACTCATCTGCTTCATTAGAACCCCTACCCACTCCGAGTAGTTTCTTTCTGAGGTGGGCTGTGGGGCAGGGTCAGGCTCTGGGGCAGCATCCCTAGTCTCTGGGGCAGGGTCAGGCTCTGGGGCAGCATCCCTAGTCTCTGGGGCAGGGTCAGGCTCTGGGGCAGCATCCCTAGTCTCTGGGGCAGGGTCAGGCTCTGGGGCAGCATCCCTGTCTCCTGGAGTAGGTATCAGAGTTGTTATCCAGCTCAATCCCCCGTTATCTCTTAATGTTAAATAGGACAAGCCTATCAGTAACACCAGCCACTGTACGATATCATTAGCATTTAGAGGAAATCTGGCCCCTTCAAAAACTGGTGGGGTAGACCCAAAAATTTGGGTGAGGGGTTGGGAGAAAATTTCCTCTGGTATTATTCCCTCACAGTAGGTGCCATTATTAAAGTAATCCCAAAAACATGCAGTTGCTGTGTGGTATCCCTGAATCCATGTACCCGCCTTCCAAAGGAAGTTAAAAATTCATGAATTCCTCACCTTATCAACCCATAAAGCAAGTTCGATAACAGTCACAGTAGCCTTAGTTACAGTAAGGGTTTGCAAATGGGAGAGATACATGTATGAACACATGCAGCCCAAACCAGATTAAACTGGACCACATGTTGCTGGACCACATGTTGCTAGCACACAAAAAGACAATCTCAGGCAACTGAAGAACTGTTATTCCTTAACCTCGAGCCCCACGTTGGGCACCAAGATCTGTCCTGGTTTAAAGGGACAGTATTGCCAGGAAAAGGAAATTCAGGAACTCTCAGGCAAAAAGGTATGGGTTTGGAATAACTGTTCTTTACTGATATATTTACAAGACAAACAAAAACAGCATCAGCTATATGAAAGAAAAAGAAACAGTGACAGAACAGAACGAAACTCAGTCTCAGTCCCTTTTTCCAGTCACAGATGCCCCTCCTCGTCCGCAGAGTTCCGATGGAGCAGGGCAGGCAGCCTCTCAGTCGTGGCTGCTCCAGAAGCAGGGAGAGCGAGGCGGCGCCGGCCGTCCCAGGTGGGAGAAGGGTGAGGAAAGCACTCTGCTCACCGTGGGCGTCCCGGTTCTCAGCGTTGTTCTCAGAAGCAGGAAGCTTTAGCAGTCCGAGTCCAGGAGACTGATCCCACGATGGAGAAAACAACCTCTCTCCTCGAGTTCAACCCACGAGCTGCGAGTGTCCCCTCACCCGCCAAAGGACAAAAGCAGCACTCCACTTTCAGCCATCAAGAAAATCAGGGCCCGCCCAGCCATCCTTTTGTCTTGGGCACTTAACGGCTAAAAGGGGAGCCACCCCGGCCAGCTTAACATAATAATGGGAAAAATTTCTAAACCTCCCCCAGCCCACAACAGATATATACCAAAAATCATGACAAAGGACAGTTTTTGAGAAGATTTTGGCATCGTCTTACATGGAAGGCCATAAAAACATTCTAGTTTTAATTTTAGATTAATTTAACTAAACAATCAACCAGTGAATGCATTTTGACTGGAGAAAAGAGAGGGTCTTTGAAGTTGAAAGACAAGTATGACAGGATAATCTCTGATAAGAGTTAAATTGATGAAGGTAGGTTTTTCTTTTATGTGGTCAGTAATAGAGAAGCAACAAAGGAAAAGAGAGAATTCTTTGCCAAAGTAGACAGAACATTGCAATAGCAGTTTTTTTCTGGGTATGAAAAGAATATATATTATTTTTATTGCAAAGGATGTTTAGTTAGTTAAAGTGCAAGATAAAAATGCCCCATAAGATTTTTGACTTAAAAGATGCTAACTCAGTCATGCAGAAAAGGCAGATCTACTAGTCTCTGAGGTTGTGGAGGGCATGTACTCATTGGAGTGGTGCTGTTTGAAAACCAAGCAGGAAAATGGCTGTGAAAAGGAAATATTTGATTTTATCATGCGCTTTTTTTTGTTATTGCTTACAGATAAATCTCAACCTTACATGTAAATGATCTTCTTTACAATGAGAATTGTAATAAAAATCTATCAATAATATGTTATGTTTGCCTTGTACCTCTGGCTTTTTCCTTTATAGTCTAGAAACAGAAATTCTTTAACTTAAGACAGGTTTATTTTTTTCTGTTTATACTCTTAAGTAAATGTTTTAGTTCACTTCAGCAACAGGAGATCTGCTGTACTACTGAATGTAAATAAGCTCTTCCATGCTTGTCATCTTACGCTGATAGTATCATAAGACAAGTAATGACAGATTAAGACCTGCCTAGCAGAGGGAAAACTAAATTACAAGACTTTTATTAAGGCATAAATAAACCTATTAACTGTTATCTGGAATACCAATTAGTGGAAGGAGCACTGACAATTTTATTTATCAACATTAAACACAATTATTAATTACAGACCTGACGAATCTAGCAGTAAGCAGGACATGTTGGGTGTGCTGGGGCCTTAAGTCCATTATATGAGAAGGATGATTACCAAAATCCTGTGGGGAAATACGTAATTGTAGCTGTAAAATTTTAATTGCCTTGGAATAAGGTAAATTATATTCTCTTGTCTCGGAATATAAATAGTATGGCATTAAGGTACCAAGCCTTACTAATTCTGAACAGCAAATGATTTAGATATCTGTAGAGGGGAGGGAAGAGAAATCAGGAAACCCTCAGAAATTTGCGTTGTAAATATTACAAGAAATTGATTTGCTATGTGCTATCACTTCTGACTTACTTGACCTAACATCCGTTTGCTTGCATCCATCTTGCATGTTTTCTGAATTATGAAACTGGACACTAAAGAAAGTCTTTAGAAGTATGGTATTGGAGAACATAATAACAACTGGACAAGTAGTCTTTGACAAACCATCCTATTCTTTAGAATCTTACCCTACCCTCCCATTCATAAATTGATAGAAGTAGAATTTTCATTGCTAAATACACACAGTTTGTCTTAAAGTTTCTCTTTGAGATATTCCTTTGAACTGTCTTTCAGTCTTTAATGGAAAATTTCTATTGAGTATCTTAAAGATGTTGTTTATTGTGGGTTTTTTCACTCAAAGAAACTGAAACTTAATAACCTACTTGATGTTTCTTCTCTGTGTTTTTGTTTGGGTTTTGTTGTTATTGTTGGCTTTTTTTTGTTTGATTGATTGTTTGAGAGTTTTGTTTGTCTTTGTTTTTTGTGGGTTTTTTTTCAAGGTACAAAGTCCTGGCTTTCCAGAAAGTTACTTCTGAATGCAACCAGGAATTCATTTTCGAAACTTATGGACAAGCTGAATGTTATAATGGATACTGTTCCATTGGACCACAGCAAGCACTTTACTTATCTGGAGAAAGAGTCCTTAGTACAGAGCCTGGCTCATGGACTTAATAAAATAAATACCCAGGCCCTGGAAGCTGGATTGTGTGACAGAATATCCAGTATGGTATGCATAATTATAGTCCTACTTCGTGTAAGCAGTAGGTTCATGGCCTAAGTGTTAGGATGAAGGTCTCTTGGTAGTACCATTAATTTTGTTTCAGTTTATAAGACTGCTACATTGAAGTCAACTACATAGACACCAAAACTTGTTTCCTAACACCCAGAAACATTAGAGCATGAATATATTTTTAATTTTATGTCAGAGAATTTTAAGAAGATATTTGATGTATCCAAGAAAAAGCATTTTTTAGAGTTCTGTCAAAGTTTTATTTGCTTTGTAAGACTAACTTGCTTTTGGCTTCAACTAAATATTATGGGGTTGGGTTTTTTGGTTTTTTGGGGTTTTTTTGTTTGGTGGGGGTTTTTTGTCTGTTTTGTATGTTTGTTTTTTATTTTGTTTTGGGTTTTGCTGTTTTTTGCTTTCTCATGCTTTCTGTTCTACCTTTCAGTAAAGATAGCCTTCTTCCCCATAATCAGAGAAACCTTCTGAAATAATTGGTCTTTTATTGTGGGCCTTACATTAAAATGGTACTTCCTTGAAAACAGAATTTTTAGTTACCCTCAAGAGTAGATGAACAGGTTCACTTTTTTGCTTTTCTTAGAGATGGTGGACAAAATGAGAGCTTTATCTAATGTGCTTAGGTGTTACATGTAACTCTTATTGCTAAAATAGTTCATGTTAAAGCACATGGTTTTGTTTCTGATTATTAACAGAAAAACGTAGAATCCTTGCAGAAGCAAATATTTGAATTTACACAAAGATTTCATACAGCAGAAGTGGAACGCCACTCACTGCGCCTACAACTTGCAGAATTCAAATCAAATTTAAGTGAGATGAAGAAAGAAGCAGACAAAGCACAGGGCCTGCAAGAACAATTAAATATGCTTAAGCAAGTAAGTGTGTTAGATTTAGAGGTGACTGCTTATAAGATGTGATTTTCTGTGTTCTTTTGAAAAATAAGTATAAAATCATTCTAATATTAAAATAATTTTCCAGAAGATTTGCATTCCAAGTGTCACTAAACTAGAAGTCAGATGTGATTAGAAAGGCTTCCCTTCCACAAGACTTTCTTTTTGATTTGTAGAATGAGATGTTTTTGTAAATTACATGTTTGATCTTCAGCAACCAGGTTTTCTTCTGTTTGTTGAAAATGTTGATGTGATTCATATACTTAAAAAACATTTACAGATTTCACTTCAGCAAAGTAAAGATGGGTGCCATGAGGGTATCAAATAAGTATGTTCATGAAACTTCAAGTAGTATAAACTTTGTGGATATTTCTGAATATTATGATAGACATTTTACTGTATCTTTGATACTGGGTTATGCCCTGAGCTTGTCAATGCAAATTTTAGTGTGGCTGTTCCGCTGAAGGACTAAGTTTATAGGAGGAAGAAAGGTCCTCTTCTACATTCCTTCTAGCATATATGCACCAAATTCCTCTGATCCCAGCTGTACTAGCTGTTAATTATCGATTTACAGTAATTTCACGATTATAAGCCGCACCATTTTGACTTAAGTTTTGCTCCATACCCAGAAGTGCAGCTTGTATTTGGGAGTGGCTAATATATGAAAAAAAATTCAGAAATATGCCAATTGGAAATGCGAGCACGCAGCAGCCCCCAGCCGGGGCAGCTCCGTGGGGGGTGAGGGGGAGCCAAGCCGGGCCAGGGCAGCTCTGCGGCAGGGGAGGGGGAGCCGTGCTGAGCCCGCATGGCCCCGAGCCAGTAAACGCTGTGTTCCTGCGATTCTGATACTAATTGGCCACTTTGTGAAAGTTGCACAGCGATCCTCGCTGTGAACGACAGAGCGGCTTATAATTGGGTGCGGCCTGTGTATGAACAAAGAACAAAATGTTGCTGACACCCAGAGGATGTGGCTTATAGTCAGTGTGGCTTGTAATCGTGAAATTACTGTACTTAAACACTGTGCATTTGATAACCTGTAAATAGCATTGTCCAACAGGTACAAGAAGACACAACTATTGTGACTAATGGACATGGTGTTTGAGGGGTTGGTGCCGTTTGGTGGGTTCTCAGTTAGACCCCTGTTATATGTACAGAACTGTGCCTTCAGGCCTTGGAGGGGAAGAAACTTGTCTTGCTCTGGCATGCTGGAGGTTCATTAAACACCTTTCCTACTATGCATATTTCTTGTAGGTTGCATTCAGAATTGAACATGTGTTTGAACTGTTTGAGATAGTGAATGGTTAAGAATTCTTATACATGCTCAACAACAGGTACACAGTGCAACTAAAACAGTTGTGGCCCTGAAAAAGCAATGTTTTCTGTAGCTGTGACCAACAATGATACTGAAGCCTAGTTGGTAGACTTGTCAGTGTGTCCCAAGTGAGACAATTCCAAACAGAGACTATTTAACAGATGGTGTCAAATCCATTCTTTTTCCTGTTCCTAGCTGGTAAAGTATTGAGTTCTTTTTACTCAGACAAAATTATATATGTTCAGTTTTGCTTATACTGGATTTTATTGCTTACAGTTCTGGGAAAACTGGAAGAAATTATCGCAGTTTATATTGCCATTCAAATGTAGACAATGATTTTCCTTAAAGAACTATTTTGTCTTTCTGGAACACTTTTGGAAAGGGAGAAGGAGTTCAGGAAGATGTTTACAATGGTTAACAAGATATGCTGTAAAATGTGGGAGATTGATCTGCATATTTCCTTCTAAATATTGGTTTTTTGCAATCTAGGCTGTTAATTTGAATGAATAGCAAATGTGTACTGTTTGCAGTAGCCTGAGTGCTGTTTTGAAAAAATACAGGGAATAAAGTTGTCTGGCCATTTTCTTGCTTGGTGGTCTGTCTTTGAGTTAAAAACCTAAATAAATAATAACCTTTAGCATGCTTTTGTTTTAGAATTTAGTATGTTCACATGTGGAACTTGGGAAGTCAAGTATGTAAACAGGTAAATATAGTTACATAATCAAACACAATTTATTTCTCTTATCAGAAATTATTCACCCATGAGAGGTTCGAAAATGTATGTGAAGAATTAAATAATGCATTACATCGGGAGCATCAGGCACAATTGCTTTTGAATGAACAAGCACAACAACTACAGGAGTTAAATAATAAACTAGAATTGCAATCCAGTGAAGAAGCAGATAAAACCCAAGTCTTAAGTGAATCGGTAAAGGTAAGACAATTATTGCTCTTAACTAGGCACCTGAAATTTATTTTTTGCTGAATCAGCCAAATGTCATAGTTCTTGTACAAATAAAATGTAAATGCACACATACTGCATAGCCCATTGAAATATTAGGTTACTCAGAAACACTTTCAAGATTCTTCATCATCACTTTTCTGCTCTTTGAACTGGTGGTCTACACTAATATATGTGAAGTGTTTGAAATTTACAGGGGACATAAGTGACAGCAGATCTAGCTATCACAAGGTATTTGCAATGTATAGAAAAAATAAAGGAAAAAGTACAGGGACACTTTGATTTTTGATAGAGATCACCATAATATTTTAAAATCTGGATTGCCTGTTTCCTGAATATAATCTTAGGATAGAGAATATATTTGTCAGTTTGGAATATGTGAGGTGACAATAGAGGGAAATCCTTTTTCATCAGAATTTAGAGTTTTCTGTAGACATTATGAATAATGAGGGAAAAGATGATGTTATCAGAATCTCTGATAACAAACAAAGCAACAGAGAGAGTATTAAAGGCTTGAAACCAGGTGGATATCTAACACGGTGTCCCGGTTTAAAGGGACAGTATTACCAGGAAAAGGGAATTCAGGAACTCGCAGGCACAAAAAAGGTATAGGTTGGGAATAACAGTTCTTTACTGAAACATTTATAAGACAAACAAAAACAGCATCAGCTATACGAAAGAAAAAAAAACAGTGACAGAACAGAACGGAATTCAGTCCCAGTCCCTTTTTTTTCAGTCACCGATGACTCTCCGATGGATCAGGGCGGGCGGCTTCTTAGTCGCGGCTGCTGCAGGGGCAGGGGAGGGGGGCCAGGTGGCCTCACCACCCCAGGTGGAAGAAAAGGGTGAGAGGAAGGAAACTCTGCTCACCGTGGGCGTCCCAGTTCCCAGTTGTTCAGAGGAAGCAGAAAGCTTTAGCAGTCCAAATCCAAGAAGCCTGATCCCAACAGGAGAAACGGAACCTCTCTCCTCGAGTTCGGCCGGCGAGCTGTGTAGTTCTCCTACCCCCCCCCCCGTGTCCTCTTACTTGCGGAACACAAAAGCAGGACTCCACCTTTCCCTAATGGGCCATCATTGCTTCAGCAGTCCTTTATCTCCAGCTCTTAACGGCTAATAGGAGAGCCATCCCGGCTAGCTTAACATAATAATGGGAAAAATTTCTAAACCTCGCCAACCCACAACATTATCCACCCCAAATTTTTTCCATGCTAACATACTACATTAAATTAGAGCCTTTAAATTACATACATACATGCAGTTACAGACACAGTATCATAGGTAGTTCACCCCAGAACAAGGTCTCCTTGGGGTATGCATCGGGTTTCTCCATCCTTTTGCATCACCCACCAGGTACAACCTGGTCCTTGAGCAAAAACCACCCCACGGACAGGATTGTCTTTGCTGGAGGCAGAGTTCACCCAAACAGTTTTCCCTAGCATACCTCTCATGTGTACCACTGGAACCTTATCCCCATCTGGTGTTCCCAAGAGCTCAGATTGGGCAGGGCCTGCTCGGTTAGTGGAACCTCGGGTATTCACTAACCATGTGGCCTTTGGTAGATTACTTTCCCAGTTCTTGAAAGTCCCCCCACCCAGTGCCTTCAAGGTGGTTTTAAGCAGGCCATTGCACCGTTCGACCTTCCCAGCTGCAGGTGCATGGTAGGGGATGTGGTACACCCACTCAATGCCGTGTTCCCTAGCCCAGCTGTTTATGAGGCTGTTCTTGAAATGAGTCCCGTTGTCTGACTCAATTCTCTCAGGGGTGCCATGCCTCCAAAGGACCTGTTTCTCAAGGCCCAGGATGGTGTTCCGAGCAGTGGCATGAGGCACAGGGTAGGTCTCCAACCATCCGGTGGTGGCTTCCACCATGGTCAGCACGTAGCGCTTGCCTTGGCGGGTCTGAGGCAGTGTGATGTAGTCAATCTGCCAGCCCTCCCTGTACTTATATTTGGACCAACGCCCACCATACCAGAGGGGCTTCACTCGCTTGGCCTGTTTGATGGCAGTGCACGTATCACAGTCATGGATGACTTGAGAGATACTGTCCATGGTTAGATCCACCCCTCGGTCTCGTGCCCACTTATACGTGGCATCTCTGCCCTGATGACCTGAGGCGTCATGGGCCCATCGAGCCAGGAACAATTCTCCCTTGTGTTGCCAATCCAGGTCTATTTGTGACACCTCTATCTTTGAGGCCTGATCAACCTGCTCGTTGTGTTGGTGTTCCTCATTAGCCCGACTCTTGGGGACATGGGCATCCACGTGACGAACTTTCACAGGTAGCTTCTCTACCCGGGTGGCAATGTCTTTCCACTCGTCGGCAGCCCAGATTGGTTTTCCCCTACGTTGCCAGTTTGCCTTTTTCCATCTTTCCAGCCAACCCCACAGGGCATTGGCTACCATCCACGAGTCAGTATAAAGGTAGAGCTTTGGCCACTTCTCTCTTTCAGCAATGTCCAGGGCCAGCTGAACAGCTTTGAGTTCAGCAAATTGACTTGATCCACCTTCTCCTTCAGTAGCTTGTGCAACCTGTCGTGTGGGGCTCCATACGGCTGCTTTCCACTTCCGGTTCATTCCCACGACGCGGCAGGAGCCGTCGGTGAAAAGAGCATAGCATGTTTCATCTGCTGGCAGTTGGTTATACGGTGGGGCTTCCTCAGCGCGGCTCACTTGTTCTTGCTCCTCATCATCGGCGAGACCAAAATTTTCACCTTCTGGCCAGTTCGTAATTATCTCCAAAATCCCAGGGCGATTTGGGTTTCCGATGCGGGCGCGTTGCGTGATGAGGGCAATCCACTTGCTCCATGTGGCGTCGGTGGCGTGGTGGGTAGAGGGAACCTTTCCTTTGAACATCCACCCCAGCACTGGTAGTCGGGGTGCCAGGAGGAGTTGTGCTTCCGTCCCAATCACCTCTGAGGCAGCTTGGACTCCTTCATAGGCAGCCAAGATCTCCTTCTCTGTGGGAGTATAGTTGGCTTCAGACCCTCTATAGCTCCGGCTCCAGAATCCCAGAGGTCGGCCTCGAGTCTCCCCAGGCACCTTCTGCCAAAGGCTCCAGGACAAGCCATGGTTCCCGGCTGCAGAATAAAGCACATTCTTTACCTCTGGTCCCGTCCTGACTGGGCCAAGGGCCACTGCATGAGCGATCTCCTGCTTGATCTGGGCAAAGGCTTGCTGTTGCTCAGCACCCCAGTGGAAATCGTTCTTCTTACGGGTGACCAGGTAGAGAGGGCTCACAATCTGGCTGTACTCAGGAATGTGCATTCTCCAAAAGCCTATGGCACCTAGGAAAGCTTGTGTTTCCTTCTTGCTGGTTGGTGGAGACATTGCGGTGATCTTATTGATGACCTCAGTGGGGATCTGGCGCCGTCCATCTTGCCACTTTACTCCCAGGAACTGGATCTCTCGGGCAGGTCCTTTGACTTTGCTCTTTTTAATGGCAAAGCCGGCTCTCAGCAGAATCTGGATGATCTTTTCTCCTTTCTCAAATACCTCCACTGCCGTGTTCCCCCACACAATGATGTCATCGATGTATTGCAAGTGTTCTGGAGCCTCACCCTTTTCCAGTGCAGCCTGGATCAGTCCATGACAGATGGTGGGGCTGTGTTTCCACCCCTGGGGCAGACGATTCCACGTGTACTGCACGCCCCTCCATGTAAAGGCAAACTGAGGCCTGCACTCTGCTGCCAGAGGAATGGAGAAAAATGCGTTGGCAATGTCAATGGTGGCATACCACCTTGCTGCCTTGGACTCCAGCTCGTACTGGAGCTCCAGCATGTCCGGCACGGCAGCGCTCAGTGGTGGAGTCACTTCGTTCAACGCACGATAGTCCACAGTCAATCTCCATTCTCCATCAGACTTGCGCACGGGCCAGATGGGGCTGTTGAAGGGTGAGTGGGTTTTGCTGACCACCCCTTGGCTCTCCAGCTCACGGATCATCTTGTGGATGGGGATCACAGCATCTCGATTCGTCCGGTACTGCCGGCGGTGCACTGTTGAGGTGGCAATTGGCACTCGCTGCTCTTCCACCTTCAGAAGTCCCACTGCAGATGGGTTTTCTGACAGTCCAGGCAAGGTGTTCAACTGCTTAATGCCCTCTGCCACTACAGCAGCTATTCCAAAAGCCCATCTGTATCCCTTTGGGTCTTTGTAGTAGCCACTCCTGAGAAAATCTATGCCTAGAATGGGCGGTGCCTCTGGGCCAGTTACAATCGGATGTTTCTGCAACCCCTCTCCTGTCAGGCTCACCTCAGCTTCCAGCAAAGACAATTCCTGTGATCCCCCCGTCACCCCAACAATGGAAACACGCTCTTCCCCCACATGTTCTGATGGTATTAGAGTGCATTGTGAACCAGTATCAACTAATACCCTGTATTCTTGTGGTTCTGATGTGCCAGGCCATCGGACCCACACCATCCAATAGACTCTGTTATCCCGTGCCTCTCCCTGGCTAGAGGCAGGGCCCCTCTAGCCCTGGCTATTACTCCTTTCCTGAACATACATAGTGGAGGTTCCTTCAAGTGGGTCTGACAGATCATCCTCCCTTCTGTAATGCCCAGCACCTTGGTCATGGGAGGTTGAGGCTACCTTCACTTTAGTGTAACTCCCTCGGTTAGCATTTCCCTCCCTGAGTTGACGCACCCGTGCTGCCAAGACAGAAGTGGGTTTCCCATCCCATTTTCCCATATCTTCCCCATGGTCACGCAGGAAAAACCATAGGTCAGCTCGTGGGGTGTACCCTCTTCCACTAGCTGGGGGGCGTTGGGCTGTAACCTTGGGGTATGAGGCTCGCACTGGTGCTGCTTTGATCTTCCTGATCTCCTCCCTCATCTCACTTATGTCACCTCTCATCCCCCTCACCTCCCTGATCTCCTCCCTCATCCCCCTCATCTCTTGGACCACGGAAGAAACCTGGGCCTGCACTACGCCATTCATCATACTGTGAAAATCCCTAAGCTTGTTAGCAACAGAGCTCACTGTTTCTCGGTGCTCATCAGCATTAATCATTGCGATGAAGGTGGTGTATTGAGATGGCCCTCGGTTTGCCAGGTTCCACAGCATGTGACCTGTGCACCTGACCTTGTCAGGGTCATTGTCATGCTGTCCATCCCTCCCAAAGAGTACCTCCAGTACCGCCACCTCTCTCAGCTGTTGAATCCCTTCCTCAACGGTTTTCCAATGAATTCTATTATGGTACTCCTGCATTCTTTCTTTGTTGACAAACCTCTCTCTTACACTCATTAAAAGCCGCTCCCAGAGGGGAAGTGGGCCTGGCTCCCTTACGAATATTTGGTCCACACCTGAGTCCTGGGACAAGGATCCCAAATTCCTTGCCTCTGTACCATCCAAGTGCACACCTGTACCCATAAGGTCCCAGACCCGAAGTAACCAAGTTGTCAAAGCCTCCCGGCCCCGTCGTGCAATATCTTTCCGCAGATTGCGGAGATTTTCATAAGACAGGGACTCAGTGATGATTTCAACCTCTGGCTCCCCTGCTGGTTGTGAGGGCCCTCCTCTCTGGTCCTCTTTGTCTAGGTGCCTTGCTTTCATTTTAGACTTCCTAGTTTCTACAGGGGCGACTGCTGCTGGCTGTGAGTGCCCTTGCAATTCAGCTGGACCCTGGGCAGATGTAACACCTATGGGTTCCACTACAGCATCACTGGATTCTCCCCCTTTATGGCAGGGCTTGTCACCAGCTGGGGAGAGGTACTCCTTCATCATCTGGCCCATCTCACTCATCTGCTTCACTAGAAGCCCCACCCACTCCGGCTGGTTTCTTTCTGAGATGGGCTGTGGGGCAGGGTCAGGCTCTGGGGCAGCATCCCTAGTCTTTGGGGCAGGGTCAGGTTCTGTGGCAGCATCCCTAGTCTCTGGGGCAGGGTCAGGCTCTGTGGCAGCATCCCTAGTCTCTGGGGCAGGGTCAGGTTCTGTGGCAGCATCCCTAGTCTCTGGGGCAGGGTCAGTCTCTGTGGCCGCATCCCTAGTCTCTGGGGCAGGGTCAGGCTCTGTGGCAGCATCCCTAGTCTCTGGGGCAGGGTCAGGCTCTGTGGCAGCATCCCTATTTCCTGGAGTAGGTATCAGAGTTGTTATCCAGCTCAATCCCCTGTTATCTCTTAATGTTAAATAGGACAAGCCTATCAGTAACACCAGCCACTGTACGATATCATTAGCATTCAGAGGAAATCTGAACCCTTCAAAAACTGGTGGGGTAGACCCAAAAATTTGGGTGAGGGGTTGGGAGAAAATTTCCCCTGGTGTTATTCCCTCACAGTAGGTGCCATTATTAAAGTAATCCCAAAAACATGCATTTAGTGTGTGGTATCCCTGAATCCATGTACCCGCCGTCCAAAGGAAGTTAAAAATCCATGAATTCCTCACCTTATCAACCCATAAAGCAAGTTCGATAACAGTTACAGTAGCCTTAGTTACAGGGCCCATGCTTATGTAAGGGTTTGCAAATGGGAGATATACATGTATGAACACGTGCAGCCCAAACCAGATTAAACTGGACCACATGTTGCTAGCACACACAAAAAAAAAACAGTCTCAGGCAACCGAAGAACTGTTATTCCTTAACCTCGTGCCACACGTTCGGGCGCCAAGATCTGTCCCGGTTTAAAGGGACAGTATTACCAGGAAAAGGGAATTCAGGAACTCGCAGGCACAAAAAAGGTATAGGTTGGGAATAACAGTTCTTTACTGAAACATTTATAAGACAAACAAAAACAGCATCAGCTATACGAAAGAAAAAAAAACAGTGACAGAACAGAACGGAATTCAGTCCCAGTCCCTTTTTTTTCAGTCACCGATGACTCTCCGATGGATCAGGGCGGGCGGCTTCTTAGTCGCGGCTGCTGCAGGGGCAGGGGAGGGGGCCAGGTGGCCTCACCACCCCAGGTGGAAGAAAAGGGTGAGAGGAAGGAAACTCTGCTCACCGTGGGCGTCCCAGTTCCCAGTTGTTCAGAGGAAGCAGAAAGCTTTAGCAGTCCAAATCCAAGAAGCCTGATCCCAACAGGAGAAACGGAACCTCTCTCCTCGAGTTCGGCCGGCGAGCTGTGTAGTTCTCCTACCCCCCCGTGTCCTCTTACTTGCGGAACACAAAAGCAGGACTCCACCTTTCCCTAATGGGCCATCATTGCTTCAGCAGTCCTTTATCTCCAGCTCTTAACGGCTAATAGGAGAGCCATCCCGGCTAGCTTAACATAATAATGGGAAAAATTTCTAAACCTCGCCAACCCACAACACACGGGAAGAGAAGAAACTTTGTGAAACAAGCAGTAATGGGTGGTGACCTGATCTCTGCAGCTTTTATTTATTTTCTATTTAAAGTAAGTTTTGCTGCTTGTCTGCTCTTCAACCCTACTACGGTCTTTCCATTTCCCAGTATTCTTCTGTGAATTGACAACTGAGCAAAAGAGACTGCTTCACCAGTATATTGAAATAGAAGCACTTGTAATTCTGAGAGAAGAAGTGTCAAGCAGGAGGAGAACCAAAACGATTCAAGCTACAAAACTAGTAGAAATGTCAGAAAATATATTGAAAATGTAACAATGAAAGTAGATGTCAAGGAGGATGAGTTGCAGCAGAGTAGAGATTTGAAGTGATGTATAGTGGAAGATACTGAAGGATGTTGTCAAATTTATTAAGGAAAGTTTTTACTAGTGGTATTATTTATTAAAAATGCCTTATCTCACTAACAGTAAAAGACAGTGATATTTCCAATTTACCTGTTGGATTTTATGGAGATTTTTTCTCCCTCGCAGTTCCCTATTTTAAGTCGTTTGTTTAAATGGAAGAATAAACTTGATAGTGTTTTCAGTCAGGTTGCTTGTTAATACTATTGCTATTTTCTTTCTGATATAACTGCAGTGTATATGTGTGACTCTTGTGTTTGATTTCTTCGAGAAATGCTTGATTCAAGATTTTTAAATGGCTATTAGGAATACAAAGAAGGGAAGGACTAGAAGACAAATCGTATTTGAAATCTTAATTTCTGTCTACTTTTTATACATTAACACATTTTTTCCCCCATGTTTTGCTTTGTTTAAAACATGCCTTTTCATTTATTCAGAGAAAATTCAGAAAAAGGTCAATTTTAGGCAATTAAAATATAGGAGGAACTTTTAAACAAATATGTTACATAGATTATTCTATACTGAATTTTGTTTCACAGGTTCTGATTTATATAAATTGAAGGCTACATAGCATTTTTTTGAGACAGTCATGATCCTAAAATGCATCCTAATTCTGCAGTCTTTAACAGTTGTTTGCTACTGGAACAACTTCATTTAGTGTAAAATGCTTGGTTATTGCTGAAAGCTTTAAAGATACAATGCAATGTAATAATATAGGTGATAGAATGGAGGCAAAGAATATTGAAAAATAAACTTTAGGGCTGAAGTTCACTACTTACAGGTATGCTGATTTGGTTTATTACTTTGCAAGTCTCAATCCTTCCTACTGAGAAGTTTTAAACCAAATTTAAGTTGTAGGCTTGTTGTGTGTACTGTACCTCAACTTAGAAGATTAATTGATATCTCTCCATTTTTTCATTATATTTACTACAAAAGGTAGCACAAAAATGGATTTTGATTGTGAGAGCTTGTATCTGTGACTGTATCAAAAAAGGAGACAAGAACAGTCAACACATGTTAATGATCTAGTGTTCCTTGAATGTTTTTTAATCATGCAGATAAAATTTTACAATATATGCATCCTAAATCATTGTTTCAGCTTCACCTTTTATCATTGTTTTTACAGTACCAAACTGTGTTGAATATGTACTTTTGAAACTCAAGTGGCAGTCTAATATAATACTTTCATAACAAGAAGTATAAGTGCTCCTTGAATTTTGAGCTGTATATGTATTGGTTTTAAAATATAAGATAAAGTTTCTTTTGTCTCCCACAGTTAACCACAATCCAACCTTGTTCATGCCTTTATTCACAACAGGAAGAAATGGTCTCTGCCTTTGCCTTGGCATCTTAATTGACAGATCCTTTTCTTTAGCTTGATTGCATATTGTGACTTAAAATGTTTGGCGTTTTTGTGGGGCTTTTTGTAGCTCTCATTTTGCAGTACAGTGAAACAATCTCATCTTTGTAATAATCAACTTTGCCCTTATAAAACTGTTGTTTTTAAGTGCTTAAATAATACAGGAAAAAACCCTTACTGTTGCACTGTAAAAAATAAAATAGAAAAAATATGCCCCCATCATCACCTTAAGATACAAAATAATATTACTTGTATAGACTTAAGGGTATATGAAATTTGGTGAGTGTGATGGCATAAAAGTAAGGTCAGGTAGGGTAGAGTGGCATGGAGTAAAAATAATAGACTTGCTTTGAATTCTTTATTCATAATTTCTAAACAGCTAAGAATAAAATTAAAATATTAGATACTTTTTTTTAAACTTATTCACAGTTCAACAGCAATCAGTAAAGAGATATTTTGGTATTCATGTACTTTCATAAAGTAAGCTTATTAAAGGAGTAATGTTTAATTTCTTAGCTTTATCAGTTCAGATTTTAATCCTGTATATTTTTATCTTCTTAGTGGCATATACCACAGAGACATCCAAATTAGCCAATTACGTTCAAGGTCAGCTGGAACTAAACAACTCTTTAACATCACTTCTTTGTATTAGATGAGGTGCATCATTTGCTCTGATTCCTTATTCTTTGAAGAAAAACTTTTACAAATGCTAAACAGGTATCAATAACAGACATATTTTTAATTGCTGATACCAGCTGGTCTTAATCAAGTAAAGTATTTTTGTTTCCCATAGATATATAGGAATATATTTACTTCCTTTTAGGTATATTAGTGCCTATGTATTTTTAAGGTTCTATTTATGGAATAAGTTCTATAAATTGTTAATTAATAGCTCCAGTGCAATAGATGTTAAATCATATTACATGATACTGATATGCCTCAACATAGACTTCAATACTTGTTTTAGAAGAAGGTACCATAAATTTTGGGTTTGTTTAATCTGTTGAGTTTAGTGAAGCTGCCATTAATTTATGACAGAGTAAGTGAGGGGAAAAAAAAATTGTCCAAATGCTTTGATAACACTCAAAAAAGATGTTTTCTGGTGGGAAGATTTGGAATGTTTGTTTTCAGTACCTATGTCATTCAAATCATACATACATATTCTTTGTCCAGAGTATCCTTCATGAAACAGATATATCTGAATCCATTAGATTCAGATGAAGATTGGGAATTTTCTGTTTGTTAGAATGGATGTTTTCCCTCAGCAGGCTCTCAGTTCAGATGAATTTGAGGTGAAGGTGATACATAATTTTCTGCTTTTCATTTCTTCTCGTCTTCATATATTTATAGCCACATACTTTCTCTGAAAGACCATTTCAAATATTTACAAAATTTCTTTTATGAGTACTACTACACATATCTTGTGAGTGAGTTTTACAGTTATTTCTGAAAATGCTGCAGTATTCTCACTTGGAGAAAGGTTAGAAGACTTCACTTACGTGAGGAACACCAAGTGATTTTCATGCTTCTCAGAAAGATTGCAGTAACAGTAAGAACACTTACTGTTCTAAGAAATAGAATTTGATCTAGAAATAGGATTTGAGGTTTTTTCTTTGACATCGTAAGTTGAAAAGATGGCTAGAATTTGGATGCACTAGGGATACTGTTGATTCTAAAAACTTGTTTCTTTGAGAAGAAACTGCATTTCTGTGCATTGCCTGATAAAATACAAGGCCATTCCTTAAAGAAAGCAGTGTAGCTGATTACCACTAGCATCTAACTTAACAGAGAACTTATTAATGAAGTTTACCATGTTAAAGAGGAGCAAGCTCTCTTCTGAATAGGTTAGAAAATAAAATTCATAATTCGTTAATTAAATGTGGGGGTTTTTTTAAAACATTTATTTATAAAGTAGGTAAGAATGGATTAGTGTTGTCATCTGCTCTGTTCTTAGTTGAAAGAATGGTAAGTTGAAAGAGGTAATGTGTTTTCTTAGTAGAATAAGTTCCAGGTTAAAGAGATTTGTCAGGTATTTCAATTTGTGTTAACACTATTTGTAAAATAAGTAGAACTGTTCATTCTGCTCTGTTGCAGAACTTCCACTACTGCTAACTTCTTAGTCTTCAAAGATTTAGGTTAGCTAGAAACTTGTCATAGAGCTGATTCTTTGTGCTTTTTTCTTTTTAGGTTGCTATACACTGTATGTGGAATTATTTATGGGAAGTGATAGTCTTCCTTCTAGGAGTTGCTGTCTCTGCATAATAGGAAGTCACATAGATAGCACACAGTTGTGGGCTAAACCCAAGAGATCTTTTTCGCAAACAAAAGAGAACACAACCTAGATAAAGTTCTGCATTTTATTACTATTTGTGAATCTGTATCTCAGATCTCTGAACTTAAACTTCACTTTAAATTTCATGCTTCTGTGGTTTGTTCAAGGAGTTAGATTCATTGAATTGTAGGAAATCCTGAGTTGGAAAAGACTCACAATGATCATCAAGTCCAACTCCTGACCCTGCACAATAATCCCAAGAGTCACACCATGTGCCTGAGAGCATTGTCCAAATGCTTCTTGAACTCTTGTCAGGCTGGTTTTGCGACCAGTTCCCTGGGGAGCAGTGCCCAACAACCCTCTGAGTGAAGAACTTGTTCCTAGATAGGTTTTTAAATCTATGTATTTCCTTTGTTCTGTGCATAGAACATTCAACAGTATTAGCATTTGTCTGGAGGGACTGAAGTCAGTACGTGGCTTTTAGATGTGTTTTTGTGTGGTAGTCATCAGTTGACAGCCAAGCAACTGTCAACCAAGTTGCTGAAGGTCTGCCTTAATTTTTCTGAGTCAAGCTTTCTGGAAAATAAGTAAGTAATGACTAGAGTGGGAGGAAGAATAAAATTAAAATGTGTGGTTATGAACTCATTGTATGTTTGCATTAACATGAAGGTCAATGCAACAATTCAAAATATTATAAGTCACACAACCATAATTTAATTGGAATCTCTTATTTTGAAAGGATATCATCATTACTGTTGTGTTTCTGTTTAATTTCTCTGCATTTCCTGTTCTGTCCAGTCTAACAAGTTGAATGTCAGTAATAGTTAATTTTTGAGCAATTTTAAGGTTTTACATTGGAATTTGAACATGTATTTGCACCAGGTGAACATTTTTTCCCTTAAATTATGACACTATACAATAATTTATTGGTTGGTATTAAGAATATTATTCAGGTATATTATTTACTACCTTTATATAGCAAGAAAATGATAAACATTAGAAGAAGAATTAAAGTACAGTAATTTCACGAATACAAGCCGCACCAATTTGACTAAGATTTTGCTCCTAAAACGGAAATGCGGCTAATAATCAGGAGCGGCTAATACAACCTCAGAAGTGCCTGCCAGAGTGCTGAGCCGAGCAGCTGCAAAGTCAGCATTTTGCGATTGTTACAAATCGCTACTCTGTTGCACCGCGGGTGGAGCCTGGCTCCCTGCAGGCAGCACGGGGGGCGGGGAGAGAGGCGGGAGAGCTCTCTTTCCTCCTCTGCCACAGCCCAGGGGAGAGACGGGGGGGGCCCGGCGCCGCCATTGCCGCGGCCCGGGGAGGAGAGGGGGGACCCGGGCCGCCCCTACCGCGGCCCGGGGAGGTGGGGGGGAAGCCCGCACCGCCATTGCTGCGGCCCAGGGAGGGGGGGGGAAGCCCGCGCCGCCATTGCTGCGGCCCGGGGAGGGGGGTGGAAGCCCGTGCCGCCATTGCTGCGGCTCGGGGAGCCGACGGGACCCCGCGCTGCCATTGCTGCGGCCCAAGGAGCGGGGGGAAGCGCGCGCCGCCATTGCTGCGGCTCGGGGAGCCGACGGGAGCCCCGCGCTGCCATTGCTGTGGCCCGGGGAGGGGGGGGAAGCGCACGCCACCATTGCTGCGGCTCGGGGAGCCGACGGGAGCCCCGTGCAGCCATTGCCGCGGCTCGGGGAGCCGACGGGGTGCTTTGTCCCCGCCCGCCACCGCCGCAGCAGGAGCGGGGAAACTCCGTCCCTGCCCGCCGCCAGCGCCACGGGCGCGGGAAAGCTCCGTCCCCGCCCGCCGCCGCTGCCGTAGGAGCAGGGGAAGCTCCGTCCCTGCCTGCCACCACGGGGCAGCACCGACCCGGGGTGACCGAGCCCAGTGGCAGCGGCGACCGGCCCCGAGCGGCAGCACCGGGCTGGGCCACCTGGCCCCGTCAGCAGTCCCTAGCGGGCCGAGCCTGCACAGCCTTAGCTCAGCCAGTAAACCCCGCCCTCCCGCGGTTCTGTTACTAATTGCACGCGGGTCCTCGCTGCGAACGACAGAGCGGCTTATATTCGGGTGCGGCTTATCTATGGACAAAAACCGAAATATTTGCCAACACCCAGAGATGTGGCTTATACTCAGTGCGGCTTGTATTCGTGAATTTACTGTAATTTATTACATTTATGTTCGATCACATCAGATGTAAACACTATTTATTTAAAAAATAAGGAAAAGCATCCCTAAGTAAGAAAAATTCATATTTTATTTTTAACTTGCTGAGGAGTTTAAGATAACTCTGAGAAAATGCTCTCACCATAAAATCAATTTATATGTAACTTAGACACTGAGATTGAACACTGGAATAAGTCATGATTATGTAACAACACTCTAGTTAATCTTTGAGACCTAATTATGACCAGGAAAGTAACCAAGACACATAGATTGGTGCCTAGGAATATGCAATTGTGGAAACAAGAGTCCACAAATTTGGACTGCAAGTTACTTCTTGACAGATGGCTGAGATCTTTGGGATTTTTGATCCAGTATATGATTGTGCACAGTGAAATCCAGACTGCTTTAATGTTAATAGTGTAGTAACAATGTCTATTTCAGAGAATACTTTTGATCCTGGATCTGTTTGCTGCACTGTAGGATTAAAAAAAAAAGATAAATCTGATGTTCTATCAAAGTTTAGATAAGTGAGAACTTAAACAAAGTAACTGTATGAAGCAGCACATTTTTAGTCTTTTAAAAGTAGCTTCCAATATTTTCTGGGTATTCCATTTGTAGGAACTATTCACCTCCCCCTTGGGGAAAGGAGAGAATAAATGGAACAATATTGGGATCTAAAAGCTTAATGGTTTTATTTCTGCATTGTAATTATACTAATAAATACCTCTGTCCATGACCTTGGAATTTATAGTGCAGTAAGAAAGATTTATTGACAAGTAATTTGGAAGAAAAATGGGATTATTGTGTACAGTAATTTCACGAATACAAGCCGCACCAATTTGACCAAAATTTTGGTGGAAACCCGGAAGTGCGGCTAATATTCCGGGGCGGCTAATCTATTAACAAAATTCTAAAAGCTGCCAACACGGAAGTGAGAGCCCGCGGCAGCCCCAAGCCAAGCTGGAGCCCGGCCGGCCCCGGCAGAGGTGGGAAAGCCTGGCAGAGGCGGGGCCAGCAGTGTGGGGGGCGGGCGGCAGAGCCTGAGCCAGCAGGGCGGGGGAGCCCGGGAGAACTGGGGCTAGCAGTGCAGGGGAGCATGGCAGAAGCAGGAAGGCCGGCGGGTGGGGCTGCCTGGCAGCGGGGGAAGCCCAGCATAATCGGGGCCAGCAGCGTGGGGGAGCCCGGCGGTGCGGGGGCCTGCAGTGCCGGCCAGGGCGAGGAAACGCGGCGGCGGTGCAGACGGGAGGGGGCGGCCGGCGAGCGTGGTGGCGGCGGCGGCAGCCCTGCCGGCGGGGCGAGCGAAAGCAGCGCTCGCGAAAGCGCCGCTCGGCGAGCGAAAGCGCCGCCGCTCGCGAAAGCGCCGCCGCGAGCCGCGAACCGCGAGCCGCGAGCCGCGAGCCGCGAGCCGCGAGCCGCGAGCCGCGAACCGCGAGCCGCGAACCGCGAGCCGCGAACCGCGAGCCGCGAGCCGCGAACCGCGAAAGCGCCACCGCGAGCCGCGAACCGCGAGCCGCGAACCGCGAGCCGCGAGCCGCGAACCGCGAAAGCGCCACCGCGAGCCGCGAACCGCGAGCCGCGAACCGCGAGCCGCGAACCGCGAGCCGCGAACCGCGAGCCGCGAACCGCGAGCCGCGAACCGCGAACCGCGAAAGCGCCACCGCGAGCCGCGAACCGCGAGCCGCGAGCCGCGAGCCGCGAACCGCGAAAGCGCCACCGCGAGCCGCGAGCCGCGAGCCGCGAGCCGCGAGCCGCGAGCCGCGAGCCGCGAGCCGCGAACCGCGAGCCGCGAACCGCGAGCCGCGAGCCGCGAGCCGCGAGCCGCGAACCGCGAAAGCGCCACCGCGAGCCGCGAGCCGCGAGCCGCGAGCCGCGAGCCGCGAGCCGCGAACCGCGAGCCGCGAAAGCGCCACCGCGAGCCGCGAACCGCGAGCCGCGAACCGCGAGCCGCGAACCGCGAGCCGCGAACCGCGAGCCGCGAACCGCGAGCCGCGAACCGCGAGCCGCGAACCGCGAGCCGCGAACCGCGAGCCGCGAACCGCGAGCCGCGAACCGCGAGCCGCGAACCGCGAGCCGCGAACCGCGAGCCGCGAAAGCGCCGCGGGGCGGGCGCGGCGCTCGCGAGGCGCGGCGCGGGGCGAGCGAAAGCGGCAGCGGGGCGGACGGCGAGCCCGGCGGCGGCAGCCCTGCCAGCCGGGCGAGCGAACGCGGCAGCGGGGCGGTGCTGACGGGAGAGGGGGGCCAGCGAGCCCGGCGGCGGCGGCAGCAGCACCACCCGGCCAGCCCCGCCGAGCCGTGGCGCTGAGCTGGGCCACCCGGCCCCGTCGGCAACCATGAGCGGGCCGAGCCTGCCTGGCCCCGCCCCGAGCCAGTAAAGCCCGCTATGCCGCGATCCTCTTACTAATTGGCCAATTTGTGAAAGCTGCGCACGGATTCTCGCGACGAACGAAAGTGCGGCTAATATTCGGGGTGCGGCTTATCTATTGACAAAGACAGCAACATTGTCGAGGCACCGGGGGTGCGGCTTATAATCCGTGCGGCTTGTATTCGTGAAACTACTGTAATTACAGCATGTGGTTATTAGGCATATGTACTTACATATAATTTATCCCTGTTATTTCAAGACCTTAATCTGTCTTTCAGTTTTCACTCAAAAATACTGAAAGGCTTCTTGGTAAATTCAGTGCCTGGGAGATCTTTGTTATATTATTGGATCAACTACAAAGTAACTGTGTTACCTTGAGATGTGCAGAGCGGATCAATAGATCTTTAAAACAGCATGTGATTTTTAAAGAAGGTGTTCTATACCCTATTTTTCCTGGTATTGTAGTTATCAATGTGTAGGAGTTTTTACTATGTACATTCTATACCTTCTTGATATAGAAGTAATTTATACACAGATTTGCTTTTTGCTACTGTTTATCTAGGATATCTCCAGGGCCTCATCATTTTTCACCTTTGTCATGTTTTCCCATGTTCTCCCTTTCTCTTTGCAAATATTTCTGCAAATATCTTTATATCTTCATGTCAAACTATAAGTAAAATCTTTCAAATAGCAATTGAAATATAATTACAGTAATTTCACGAATACAAGCCGCAGCAAGAAGACTAAAATTTTGGTGGAAACCCGGAAATGCGGCCAATATTCCGGTGCGGCTAATTTATGGACAAAAAAGTGATATCTGCCCTTACCTAGTATCATGCTGGTCCAGTCCCGAGCCAAAACAGTCTGAAATCTATGGTTTCCCGGTGTTCCGACGATGAACCAATTAGAGAACAGCTTATTGTCTGCCTGTGGATGACGGCATTACTGGGGCACGGAGGGGTATTTAGCAGGATGAGTTCCCGCACCTCGTTCTTTTTTGGCGTGTTCTGCCCTCGGCGTGTTCTCTTCTCGGCTCGTTCTCTCCTCGGCGACTTCTTCCCTCGGCATGGCTGCGGAGAAGAGAGTAGCGTACGACGCAGAGTTTAAATTGAAAGCGATTAGCTATGTAAAAGAACATGGGAATAGACCTGCAGCTAGAGCATTCCACGTTAATGAATGCATGGTACGCAGATGGAGACAGCAGGAGGACGAACTTCGTCTCGCAAGGAAGACAAAGAAAAGTTTCCGTGGCCGCAGAGCACGATGGCCAGAGCTGGAAGAAAGAGTTTATCAGTGGATTTCTGAGCGAAGGGCAGCTGGCCAAAGTGTATCTACTGTTGCCATTCGGATACAAGCCAAAGCAATTGCAAATCAATTGCATATAGAAGAATTTCAAGCAGGAGCGTCTTGGTGCTTCCGCTTTATGAGGCGACAGCAGCTCTCTGTCCGTACACAGACCACGGTGTGTCAGCACTTGCCGGTGGACTACAAAGAAAAGGTAGCCAGGTTCCGGAGTTACTGCAAAAACAAGATCTCTGAAAATAGTATACAACCGCATTGTATAATTAACATGGACGAAGTACCCCTCACATTCGATATGCCTCTGACGAGGACCGTAGAGCACACCGGAACACCGACAGTACCGGTAAGAACCACGGGGAATGAAAAGACGTCGTTTACGGTCGTCCTCGGCGTTTTGCTAGCTGGGCAGAAATTACGCCCCATGGTCATTTTTAAAAGAAAAACCCTCCCTAAAGACAGATTTCCAGATGAAATAAAGGTTCATGTTAATTCAAAAGGCTGGATGGATGAAGACGCAATGAAGATTTGGCTAACGGAAGTTTACGGTGGCACATTGCATAGGTTCTTTAATCAGTTACCAGGACTGCTAATTTTGGATTCCATGCGTGCCCACACGACGGAAACCGTGAAAGAAATCGTGAAAATAAAGAAGACGGAACTTGCTGTAATACCGGGTGGCTTGACCAAAGAACTGCAGCCGCTGGACATAGGTATTATTCGTTCCTTCAAGGCTAAAGTGCGATCTCTGTAGGAAGAGTGGATGTTGGAAGGCAAACACTCCTATACCAACACCGGGAGGCTGCGCAGGGCAAGTTACGCTACAGTGTGCCAGTGGATACTGGATGCCTGGGGTAAAGTAACTACCTGAACTATCAGCCGAGGGTTCGCCAAAGCCGACATCATTCCTGGACTGACCAGCAATGCCATCGAGAGTATCGAAAGTGATAACTCTGATGGTGAAGGTGCGGGCGAAACCGCCTCACGTTCGCTGGATCCCACAATTGCTCAACTGCTGGTTTCCGATACGGAGGATGAATACTTCGACGGTTTCATGGAAGTTGAAGCCGCTGATGAAGCGGCTGATGAATGAAAAATGAAACTGTTTAAAAGTTTAATAAAAGTGTGATATTTTTCTGTATTTTTTTAAGTTTTTTCAGTTTTCTGCGGCTGCGCGGTTGGCCGCCCTTGTGCGGCTGCGCAAGTAGCTGGGCTCACGCGGAGGAGGGGGTAGGGGGCTGAGCGAGGGGGGGCGGGGCAGCGCTCGCTGAGCTCACAGGACAGGCGGGTTCGTGCCGATGAGTGTTGGGGGGAAAGAGCTGAGTTCGGACCTCAGCCACTCGCCCGAGGGGCTGAGGGGCTGAGGGGGCGGGGCAGCGCTCGCTGAGCTCACAGGACAGGCGGGTTCGCGCCGATGCATGTGGGGGGGAAAGAGCTGAGTTCGGGGACCTCGGCCGCGGGGCTGAGGGGCTGAGGGGGTGGGGCGGCACTCGCTGAGCTCACAGGACAGGCAGGTTCGCGCCGATGAGTGTGGGGGGGAAAGAGCTGAGTTCGGGGACCTCGGCCGCTCGCCCGCGGGGCTGAGTGGGTGGCCGTGCCGGCGCGGAGATGTGGCTCCGCTCGGTGCTCGGCTGCCTGCCCGCGTGGCTCAGCAGCTGTTTAAAGGCAACGCGGATCCATTGGGAATGCTCGCAAAATGACCACACTATTGTTCGTGTCTTTTTCGGCTTGTAAATAAAACTTGCAGGGAACGGTGCCGCAGCTATCGTCTGTGTCTTTTTTCACTTGGAAACAATGTTTCCGAGGTCGGCAGTAAGCCAGTAAGCCCCGGCAATCCGCGATTGTGTTACTAAATGACGACTTTGTGAAAGTGCGGCTAATATTCCGGGTGCGGCTTATTTATTAACAAAGACAACAATGTTGCCAACACACCAGCAGTGTGGCTTATACTCCGTGCGGCTTGTATTCGTGAATTTACTGTAAACTGTTGGAATATAATTGAGTGTGTATGTAACTGGCATAAGACTAAAACAAGAGATGCATTCCTTTGCACCTGTATTGCCTTGGCTGCATGCTATGACAGCAGCCAGGCCTATCCTTCATATAATTTGGTCTTTTAATTTAATTTGATACTCCATTAGGTATTCAATGATTTTCAAGGGGAAAGTTTTTCAAAATTGATACCAATTTCAGCTTCCAAAATCTGTATCTATCCTGTCCTCTTTTAGAGCATGGGAGCTTTCCAAGATTATAGCAGGGCAACAAACTCAAAACAGAAATTATATTTTATGCTGCCTAATTTTTTGACTTGTCTTTTAAAATACGTATTTATGAAAAATCCATTGAAGTTCTTGTTGCTACCGATTTTTACTTCTCAGTTAAAAAGACTTTAAAATGTTTCCAATTATTTCTAGTTAAAGTAAAACCACCTTAAGTATTGTTGTATTTTGGAGGTTTTATTTGTTAGTATTTTGTTTTGTTTGTCTGTGGACTTTTCAATAAGAAATTGTGTGATTTTAGAATAATGAAATTAGGATTCTCAATTATAAATAGCAGTCCAAATATTTAATTTATAAATAATACTTCATTGTTATACAGGAAAAAGTTCTTGGGCGTGAGAATGAAGAAATAAGTGTTCTTAGAAAAAATTAATCATAATTTACTAGAATAATTGGTTGTGTGGTTTCATGTAGTGATAGGCCTATTTGTTACTCTCATTTCTATAGGTCAATGAAGTAGATAGCTTTCCAAGTTTTGTACCATGGTGCCATTTTGTCTTACATTCAAGATATATACCGAAAGAGAAAAATAGAGGTAATAATTCAGTTTTACAGTTGCAGTGATTTATCGCTGTCACTGTTTAACTTCCCTGTTTCAGAATGTGTATGTGCCATGCTCAGGGAAACTTACTCCTTTGTGTTCTCATTTGGCACTTGGTATGACTCAAAGCATATCCAGAAGGAAGAGAGACATCTAATCAATATGTCTTTATAACACTTTGATCTCCTTACTGAATATTGGGATGTAATATATCTTTGATGCTTTTTCAATAGAATGATTTAAAAGTTACCTTTTATGTAAGTTAAATTTTGTTTTACTGTGTCTGTTTTTTTCTGCTAAAGTGACTACTCTCCAGTTCTTAATGAATGGAAGGATGGGGTGACCTGTATTGAAGAGCAGACCTTTTAATATAAAATTACACATTTATCAATTCTTTCTTATTTTATTGAAGTTTAAAAAGTAAAAAGGATGATCAAGTATGTATGTTTCCTCCTTGCAGGTATGTTGTGCAGGTTCTGGCTGGTCTGATAGTCAAATAAAACATTCATGCACTAAATAACTTTTGGGCCTCTCTAGAAACACACAAACCTTGGTCTGAACTCTTCTGAAGGGCAATACAGTATTCTAATGCAAACTATATAGAGTGGTAGATCTTGTGAAGCCCACATTAATGTTAGTGCCATACTAAAAAAAAGAGATTTGTCTAATTAAAGAAAATCAAATACTCTTCATGAAGCAAGATCAAGCCTTTGTGTAGCAAGGCATTGCCCCTGATTCCTCATTGTGATGGCTCACATTAATGCACTTATGTCTAGTGGAATTGTGCAGCAGCCTCTTCTAAGAAAGGACTGCAGAATGAACTGCAGAAGTAAAAAATACTTAGCTGGGACCATCAGTTTATTGAGGTTATGGACAGTTTGTTTTTGGACTCAGAACTGAACCCTAAGTTCTATTAAAAAATTTCCTTGAAACTGTTCTGAAGACTCCTAGTGTTTCCATTTTTTGAACCAGTGTCTGAAGAGAAGACAGAGACAGGATACCATTATATTTGTTTCTCAAATTTAGATCTGAAGCAGAATGCTGTGTCATTTAACCTGATGATTCAGATGACTTTTTCAAGTCACGTGTCAAGATGCCCCCTAACTTCAGATTGTATTCCTTTTTAAATAAACAATGATAATTAAAATGTGGTTATTTAATTTGTAAATAAATTTTTGTCATTGTTAATATTTTGTTGTTATTATTTCTTCTTCCTGAATTGTTTTAACTGACTGTTACCATTCAGAAATATTCTATGCAAATTTCTGATACAAATCTAAGGAAGAGTATTTCTTGAGAACTTAAAATAGTCTCTTCCAGGGCTTAGAAATGGCACTGATAATGCAAGATCATTGAGACCAGTAGGACATGATCAGAGACAGATGGTTTGAGGCTTTGACAAATGAAATGCAAGAAGTTGGTGCGATATGTTGTGTCTTCATAGATACACAACTGAATATTTTTATGTGTGTACATGTGATAGATTATCACTTTAAAAGCGAAGATGGAATCTTAGTGTTGGTTGTGTTTTTGTTTTGCATAGTCTGTGTTAATGTGCACAAGTAGATAATGTAGCAAAATTAACGGAGAGCAGTGCTACAGAGCAGCATCAGAGTCTGCTTGTAGTGCCTCATTTGCAGGTAGATGGCAGTTATGAAAAGTAATCTTTTGCAATGTAATCCAGGTGGAAACCATCTTTTTGAAACCTTGGAACTGTACCAAATATAAGGCCGAGGTTAAAGCTACCAGGGTAAAAAGTGTAACAGTGAGAAACCTCAGGATTATGCCTATTTGATGGAACGTAAGTATCTGATTTAAATGCATGACACTGCCAACTGCTACATATGCAGGGCTGGGTCTTTTCTCATGTGTGACTGCAAAGGACTGAATGTTGTGGTGGGAGAGAAATTTACATTTCTAAGGAGAAAAAATAAACATCAGTCACACAGGTAGTGTGTCAGAATTTGAATAAGGAGTGAATGATCATGTATCTTGCCACCATGCATATGGTTCCAAAAATTTATTCTCACTCAACTTCAAGGATTATTCTTAAAACTCATAGTAATAAAGTCTGAGTTTTTATAAAATCGTATTTGTTCTATTAAGTGGTGTAATCCCTCTCTGCAGCTTTCCAGTAATTCACTTAGCTTAGAAGATGGTTAGCATTTCAAAATAATAATGTGCATAAATTTTTTCATGTACTTTATCATCTTCCAAAACAAGTTTAAAAGTAGGTCTCAATTATTCTCTGTTTGGATTAGTGTATGTCTGAAAGGCCCAGGGCATAATCTTTTTCAAAACGATCTCCCTCAACAGTCCGTGAGGATCTAGGCTACGTGTGAGCAGTTTATATTTTGTAATTACTTAATTTTAAAACTTTTTACTTTGAAGCTGAATGAGCATATGATGTGTCTCCTGGAAGAGGTTTTATTGTGTGAAATTATTCAGAAAAAGCTACTTTATTTAAATTACTAAACTCTTAATTCACAATAACTTTAAAACATACGCAACTCAAAGCATTTTCAGTCATACTTTGTTAAACATCTTGAGCTAATGCAGTTGAAAAACAGATTCTTTTCTTCTTGATTAGAATAGAATTTCTATTGATGAATGTTTGCACTATAGCAAAGAGATATTAAATGCAGCTCTAAGTCTTTGAGGCACTGTAATCCAGCCTGAATCACTGCAGGTGAGATGTTTGAGGTACCTGAAGTTGCTTGGATGTCTAAGGGCCATGTTTCTGTCAATAAATGAACTGTTGTCTACACAGACGTAGGTAATGAATGTCATTTACTTTCTTGACATGAGTGCCTTACATTTCAAGTGACTTTTGTAAGAAAATTCTCTTGCAAAATGTAAATGTGTGCATTTTCACTACTCCATCTATTGAATGACTCTCAAATAAAATTTCATTTAAATGTTTCTTAATACTTGAGCTCTAGATCTTGTACTGTGGCTGTATATCACAACTTTTATAGAGCTACGTGTATTGTCATTTAACTCATATTGTCTTTAGATGTTTGCTTGACATTTTTGGTAGTGATTTGGATAAACCACAGTTTGTACTCCAATATTATGAGGGTTTTCTATATAAAACAATCATGAGCAATTGTATCTGACATTGTGTTAGAGATGTGAAAATATGCCTGCAAGTGTCTTGTCATTCACCAGTATATTGTTGTTTATTTATTAAAATGATTGTGCTGGTTGGTAGTTTTTATACTTAGTAGACCCACTCATGCTCTGTGACCTCATTACACAAGGCTCTGACAAAGACATGAAGAGCATTTTGCACCTTGTTAGATACACTGAGATCTGTGAATTATTTTTAGCTGTTTCCATGCTATATCATATAATTCAGTGATGAGTCATAAGGTATGTTCTTTCTCTCAATATCAGTATATGAAAAGATATTTGTCAGGATGAAGGTCCAGTAGCAAAGAGGTTGAAAAAATCACTGGGTTTTTTTCTGCAATGCAGATACAGCTCATTCAAGTGTCCTTTTGAGCACTCATATATTTCTTTCCTAGCAAAACTAAAAGGGCATAGGAAAGCATTTGTTTTTGAAGGGATGTCATGGGTGCTCAGCCTCACTTCTGCTTTGTAAGAGCAGATCAGTCACATGGAGTTCATTTCAAACTGTTTTAAGGCACTACTGCAGACACTGTGAAATACACAATGAATCCAGATATAGTATCTTGATAGTTTCTGAGAAATGTCAATCCATCTTATTTCTTGATGTAGGTCTCAATGTACTTCTTATATGTGTTTGATTTTTTTTTAAAGTATTGATGGAAAGTCACAGTTATGATTTTTTTTGTCACAGAATATTTTTCCCTAAGATTTTAAATCCACTCTTTTGGTAGAAGAAGCATCATTTTTATTTCTTCATGATAAATAAAGATTATTTTCAAAAAACATCCTATGGAATTTCAGCTGTATAGTTTGAGCTGATATATTTGGTTTGCATTGCACACTAAAAATATGGTAAACATTAAATATTAATGTAGTTTGTTGTACCTGTTTGATTTAAACCATTTGAAACTACAGACCTCTCTAGATTACTTGTAGACTTCTCAGGGGCACTCAGAGGTCATTATGTTTGCCAACAAGGATAATGGGAAATGTGTTTAAACTGGTAAAGGGCTGGACTCTGGCTAAATTTTCTATACTTTTTTTCATTGTGAAATTTTATTAGTTGTGGGTGTAGGACAGCTTTCAAAAGGGATTTTTAAAAAGCAATATTTTGCATCTAAATAGAGAATATGCATATAAAACTTCATCTGAAAGAGAAAATCTTCTATTTCACAAATTAGTTCATTATATGCATACTGAAGTGTGTTTGCATATTTTGTACTGCTGTGTTGTGTCTGTGTAATTTAAATCTAATTTACTAAGCAGTTTGATCTAGCTTTAGTTGATCTTGGAAAATACAGTCTCAGTATAAATGTGTCACACATGCTTTGCATGAATTTCAACTGTACGACTGTCACTGTTCATCTAGAGTGATTGTCCATCTGTTATCTTTAGAATAGAATCCTTTTTATGTGTAAAGAATGAGAATATTAAACTTTGACTCATTTTTTGTAATGCATTTTGAATAAAAAGACTCCTTACTGCAAAATCTAAACTTGTTAAAGGAAGCTTGTGGAAGGACAAACCAACAGCCAGCCAATGAGATTTCAGTGCTATCAGTTGCTTGCTGTTCTCTGCAATAAATGTTTTTTCATGCTTAATGTGGGAGGGAAAAAAGGTCTAAATCTAAATGCCTCTAAAGGAAACTACTAAACTATGAGGTTTTAGCAGACTGGAGAGGAAGGAGTGCAGTAATGTCTGAGTTAGCACCTGAATGCCTAAAAACCTCAGAAAGGCAGATAACTGTCATTTTACAGGATGCTAATAAATTGAAGTTTAGCTTCTAAGTTGGTTCAGAATCACTTGTACTTGAAAGTGAAAGCTCAGCATCTTCATAGAACTATGTGAAAACATACTAGGTTTTTAAAACCTTCATTCTTCTTATCATAGTTAGCCTCAACTTTCTAACAGTTGTAATTGTCCACAGAAAACATTTCAAGATAAATGCATTATCAGGTTTTGAAATTTTCTTATTTTTGTAAATACTAAGACCTGGGGGGCAAAATAAGGGCTATATTGTGGATTAAGTGAAATATCTCAAGGCTGCGCTTTTCTGATAACTGAACCTGAAGTGACCTTTCTCAGACACAATTACAGAGCTGTATGTTTTTCCTTTAATTTCATCAGGGGTTTAATTAGTATACAAATAAAACTTCCCTTATCTTCCTTTCTACCTAATTGGCTTGTCTTTGCTTATATATGAAGAATGTGAAAATGGGCTGTAATTAGGGTGACCGTGTTAACCTTTTTTTCTCAAATGTACTGTTGCCTAAAGGCCTCAAAGCCTAAAACCAGTGCTTTGGATTATTGCTTTGCAATCACTATGGCTCTCCCATAGGTTTTCTCATGAGCAGAAGGGCTTTGGGTGCTGCAGGTTCCCACTGCTTAACGGGATCTTCATTCTTCTCCCCACTAAATGTTTATTGATTATCTCACTGCTCCACACTCAGCCTCCAACAACTTAATATCAGGTGACAGTCAGGAGAGTTCTCCAAGTAATTAGAGTGGAGCATTGAGGGAACAATTAGGAGCAGAGTTATTAAACTTGATTTATCCTATTCTCTCCTGAACACTTTCTTGGATATCAGAACATCACACTTTCACAATCTACTCTAGCTGAGAAATTAGTGGCTAACCTGCTGCTTATCATTGTTGCCTTGCTGCCTTGAGGCACACCCTCTTGGTTTCAGTCACTCAGCTGGAAATATTAGAGTCCATAAAGTTTATCAAGGGTTTTAATTAGATCAATCTGAAGAAGCAAAAAAAAAGGCTTACCAGCCATTATTTTATAATACACCACACTGTATTCGAACATTTCCAAGGCTTGACTTTTATCCACAGTAGCAAGAAGCTTCAAGTAATTGCTGAAACTGCTTTTGGAGTGCTAAAATCAGATTCCATTTTGCTTAGATATTGCAATATTACTAGTAGATAAAGTCTGAATCCTTTAGAGATTTCTGTAAATAATGGGGTTCTTTTTGAATATAATAGACCAGCTCTTCAGTGAGACACTTAATGTAACCATTTCTATATTGTTTTATCACCAGCTAGCATGGATTGCTGACCATGTCCCTTAAAACACGCCCTGCTATTGCCTCATTAATAGGCATGTGCTTATAATGAGTAACCTAGATTAGTTAGCAGCTCACAGAAGATTTTGAGTAGTGGGTCTTTTCACTGTTTGTGGTCAGTAATGAAAGATTTATGTGGGAGCTGACAACTATTCAACCCCTGCAGATGGATAGCTATAATACAAATGAAATAAGTATGCATAATGTTCCTATTATCCTGTCTTTCTCTACTCTTTTAGACTGCTAGGGTCTTGGGGCCAAAATGCATTCAACAGTGTCTACATCAAAAAATTCATGCAACAAAATAATAGCAGAAACTACTTAAGACCAGGTTTTTCAATCAGGTGGGTTGGACCAAACATCAGCAACAGAGACCTTGTTCTATCTTCAAATGTAGTCTTTTTGTCAAACATGGGGATATGGTTGGGGGGTTTACGTGACTTGGTTTTCAGAATGCTTTCCTCAAAGTTGAAAGCAAACAGTAAACACAATAATTGAAAGAAGATAATACTCTTTGCTTTTGAATTAGAGATGGATCCTTTTATCCATGCTAATCAACATTTGGCTTCTTGGAAATGAAATTTCTGAAAGTCTGATAATTCACAAAGTCATCTGTTTAGACAGGGCTTTGATAGCTGCCAATGGCTTTAGGGTAGAATTTTTGAAAGCAAGACTTCTGGTTTTGAATATCCTTGTGCAGTGGATGAATGCTATCTGTGTGTTTATCTTTCCTTAGGGGAAATAAGAAAATAAGAACATAAAAATCAAAATAGAATTATTCAGCCTGCAGTCATTTGAACGAGAATAATATTAACATTTCTGGATTTAGAGTATCTTAAATAAATTTCAATTTTTTTTTTTTCTTACAGTTGTGATTCATTTCAGCCTAGATTTTTTGTAAATTCCCTAACAAGAGTTCAAGTAATGGTGCTGTACCTTCAAAATACACCACCATTGAAATAACTGGTTGCCTTTTCTCTTCAGGAATGTTAGAATAAGATTTATGCCAGTCCATAGATTGCAGTTTATTTTACAGGACAAAGTGCAATCCTTTGCTGTAGATTGCTATTTTATAGAAATTTTCTCTATCATAATGCTTTTTGAAGTGCCTCTGACCCTTAAAGAGGTCTGAAGCTTCTTCAGATTAGTTGAGTTTTCAGTGCCCTCCAAATTGTTATCAGCATTTTGTATATACTGTTCCTCATACTCATTCACAGGATAGTACATCTCCATGTTCCACAGTCCAGGACAAGTACTGAGTACAAATTATGCAGAGCATTCTTAGAATTTAAGCAGAAAATATACCCTTAAATTTAAAAAAAAAGGTGTGCAAGAGCTCAGTTTTGCAACTATGCAGCCTTCTCTTCTGTATTTTAGAATCTATCAGGAAAGACACTGTGTAAAAGAATGTTTATAATCACCTATTAGAATTTCTTGCTAAAAAGGCAATTAACAGCTGTAAGTAAAATGTAACATATAACAAATCATGAAATCAAATTATTAATACTCCAGTCTATAAATGTATTGATTTATCCCAGCCGAGAGGAGTAGCAACCAACCAGGTTCTGTATTAATTAGTCCTGTGTGCTATTCTTCATCTGTTGGATTAATCTGAATTGATTAAAGCATGTTGTGTTAATTCCAAGCCAGAGAAAAATGTTTTAAAAATAAACATACTATATTGTATATTGGGAATGTTTAAATAGTGAAAGCACCACAAAATAGGTTGTACTTGATGCACTTACAGAGAATATGAGATTATTTATTCTACTGAAATTTAAATAAATGCTTCTGTGTTTATTCCCTTTCTTTGTGAATTCCTTTCTTTAATGTTTATTTTAAATTAAGTTTTGAGAATATTCTGTGTTCTTTAAAACTGTACTCTTGATGATTTCCTTCGTGTTTAGATCTGGTAAATGCAGTACTTGTAGCATAGCGTATGTCCCTGCTTGATGAAAAAAATAATTTTATTTTAGAAATATATTTGTACACAGTCAAGATACTAAAAGCTGAGGGGTTCTGAATTGGTAATGTTTTTGCTAGAGAATTTATAAAACCTTAGTATGCAATGGTCCAAATCTACTACACAGTCAGTCTGTTTTCCATTTTGTTTAATAGCCTATGGCATAAACTGAAGTTAATTATTTGGGCTGACAAGTAACTCTGCTTTCTGTCTGCTTGCAGAGTCTCTTGGAGGCAACGATGGAGCTGAGAAGAAGAGATCGATTTCTGCGTCAGCAAAATAGACTTCTTACCCAGCTGGAGCAGGACAAGCGTCGACTGAGTGAGAGCATTCGTGATGCAGAGAGTGCCCTCTGCACGGCAGCGAAGTGAGCACTGGGACCTTGGGGAGATCACTTAAAACGGACAAAAGATCAATTCTTACTTTCATGCACAGGGTTTTAGCCTTGGCTAATGTAATGCTAGAAAACAAAAGTACATCTGCCTCTCTTTGAAATTCAGTGATAGGCTTCGAAAAAGAAAACTGTTAGTTCAAGATACTGCATGTTACATTTTCTGTAGTTATGCCATAATAGTGCTACAAATTTTGCATAAGCATTTTGTCCGCCAATTACCTTACTGATTTCACAATATCTCTTTGGTAGATCCTTCACATTCTGTTTGTTCAAGAAATGGTTGTTTGTTCTAAAGGGGCTGAAACCCATTTTGGACCTGGGCTTATTTGTGCAATAGTATAGATATTTCTGCTGATTTCAGAGAGTTCTGGATTTAGATGTAAGCCCCATGTTTTTTTATACTATAACTTGAAGAGTGGGAAGAAATGTTCAGGGACCATTTTTGAAAGTATTGGTAGTCAAAAGCTGTTCCATTGGCTTGAATGAGATTATTACTAACCTCTTAGAGTTATACAGTCAGATAAAATTATAAATCCTTTCAGACTTTGTTATCTATTACTCTTACAGTACTATGCACTTTGAATATTATTGGTCCATGGCCAAGATTTTAAAAAAGTTCAATTTGAAATTAAAATTTCTCATTATAGCTGAGGTAGATTTGACCTCTGAAGAGCAATAGCTTAGAAGTTTTAAGGGGCTTATACACCAGCAAAATAATGTAATTAATATATTTATCAGTGATATGTTTAACAAGCTAATTAAACTGACAAATATTATTTTGTATAACTGTTTCAAAGCAGATTATGACCCAAAGAAGGATTTGTTCTCAAAAGTCTTCTCCTTTTCTCCCTGCCCCAAATTATTTTATGCATTCCTGTAAGGATCATTCTCTATGGCCATTTTTATATTCAGAAAGGATTTTCTTCATGTGAAAATTCCCAAACCAGTCATTGTTCTACCAACTCTTCATAGTAATTGCAAATGTCTTTTTCTTCCTTTGGAACTTGTAAGCAAAGTAGGTAAATAGACTGGTCTTATCCAGAAACTCTTATTTTAGTATCTATTCCATGACTTAAGTTATTGTAGGCAATGCATGGGTGTCTTTCAACTTCTTTCCTAAATTTTTGTAGAGCTGTAAAGGACAGCAAGATGTCTAGCTTGTTCTGAGAATGGCTGTCTTGATTTTCTTTCAGTGGTGGCTAGCAGTTCTTTCCACTTTGCTCCTGAGTAAGAAGCAATATTAATAAAAGAGTCTGAAACAGTGAACCTGACAAAAATACAGTAGCCTTTCAGCAGTTTTTCTGTGTTGTAGGTTAACCCCAGCCAGCAACCAAGTACCCTGTCAATCTAGTCCAAAGAAAGGCACGATTCTGAAAAAAGAAAAGGCTATGTGGCTTTATTAGGAACGTAGAAGCCAATTCTAGTCTTGTGGCCACCTTCCTGTATTTTCTGTTAAGATAGTATGAATCAAGAAATGAGAAAGCAGCCATCATTCCATGGGGAAAAATGCCGTGATTTTGGCTGGAGAAAGAGGCTGAGGGAAGACCTTATTGCTCTCTATAGCTACCTGAAAAGGGGGTTGTAGTGCAGTGGGTCTTGGTCTGTTCTCCCAAGTAACAAGTGATAGGACAAGAAGAAATGGCCTCACTTTGTCCCAAGAGAGTTCTGTATTGGTTATTAGGAAAAGATTCTCTGCTGAAATGGTTGTCAAGCACTTGAACAGGCTGCCCAGGGCAGTTGTAGAATCTGGAGGTATTTAAAAATGTAGCCCCTGGGGACACAGTTTAGTAGTGGGCTGGGCACTCCAGTCGTTGGATTCAGTGACCTTAGTCGTCTTTTCCAACCTAAATCACATTCTATGGCTTCTGGTTTAAGGATTGTAAAAGCTCAAACAAAATATACACATAGCTTCAAAATAAGAGATAGTCCTGGAATATTGAGGTGTATTAGCTTTTCTGGCATGGATTCCATTTTACCTCCTAAGGGGTTTTGTTGGTCATGCTGTCCTTTCTCCTTAGTCATATGGTATTATGCAACTTCAGTTCTATTTCTGTCTTGGCTGAGGCCAAGGTCTTTCATGACATCATAGCTGATGAAAGCTATCTTTCTTACTGAAACCCTGATCTACAAAAGGGCATTAGAGAATTGTTTCATTCTCCAAACCTCACTATTGTATGGGTAAAATCCTTGGCTGGAGTTCTTTTGGAAATCTCTTCCTGCTGGAAGACTACATTCAACATGCCTTTTGCATCTAAAACTCTCCAGGAAAACGATAGTTGTTCATTAATATGCCCATAATTGCAGCTATGTTTGATAGTCCACAACAGAAGCAAATTTCATATGGAAATATGCCAAATAGTGGTACATGAACTATTTTTTGAGGTTTACATTGGGGATATAAAAAGGAGAGACAAAAACATAATACTTTGAGTTATCAACAATTATTTGAAATGACACGATAGTTAAAAAGTAGCAGAAAATTAATTTCTACATCAGGTGAGTTTCAGTTCTATGATCTACCTCTTTTTTTTTTGTCTTGTAATAGAGACAGAGAATCAATCATTAGTCATATGAAAGCTGTGGAAGACACTCTTCATAAGGTAAGAAATTAAAAAATTATTCCTCTGATTTAAAATTATTTTCTCTGAAAACTATTTCTAAATATATCAAAGTTTTACCACTGCTTTTGTTCAGGAAAGAGAGGAATAGACATGGTAAGGTGGCTTCCTTTTCTTAGAGTTTATTTCCGCCTTCAACTTCTTTTATCCTAAAAAAGTGTTCATTTTTAGTGAAATAAAACACAGTTTTGTAGTACACAAGCTTTTTATTTCTTACTACAAAGCTTACTACAAAATCCACTTTCCTTTCCTTAGTCACTGAAAGCCCTATTTCTGGTTACCAAGTGAAGACTATTGATCATACAAACAGCTGACAGTTTCTGTGGAGATAAGTCTGTCCTGTGTAAGTCAGAGGTCATTTGGTGGTGTCACATGCATGGTGGTCATAAAACATATGGCTTTGTGTATGCTACTTTAGTCTTTGATACATGATAAAACACAAAGAAATGATAGTAAGTTGTAACCTGTAGTCAGAAACTTTCATTATATTTTTAGGACATTTTAAAAATTGGGTAATAATCTTTAGTAGTCTCTTTGATTTGCACAATTTTACCCTGGTATAGCATTATCTGAAAGTCCAACAAAGTCTGTGTATTAATTATTTAGGCAAAAGGATTGTTTTTAACTTCAGCTGTAGTTGTTGATTGTTTTATTACTGTTTTTAGTCTAGAGCAACACAGAGCAAAATAGTGTTTTTATTACCTTGGAGTGTTAATTTCCCTTATCACATCTTGAATTCACAGCAACATGGGAATCTATTCTTCATTTTAGTTCCTTTGTTCACCAAAACTAATTTAATTTTCAGATACTTTTTTCAAGTCTTTCTTTCCTTTAATATTCAAGAAAGTGACAGAACCTAAAACTATGTGTTTTAGCTGCAGCAAACTGTGTTGGTAGAGACTGTTTTGGTTTCTGTCCCCACCTTTTTCATATTGGCTTCTTTTATGGTTAAAAATTCATCTCGTGCTGAAAGTGTTGTGTTTTTGCGGTAAGAGATACATGTAATGTCCTTGGCATTCAGAATTTATTGTTTTGGATTGCAAGGTTACATTTCGGTTTTGAAAGCAGTGCTGTTAAATGCACAAGGATTGAACTGTTTGGGGAGAGGCTTTAGAGAAGGTCACATGCTTAGTCCTGATTAACCTGATGCAGTGAGTTGATTGAGAAACAGCCATCTTTTCTTTTCTTTTTAAATTTTAGTTACCATATTGCTTCTTAATTCTTGATGTACATAATTGTTAGGCCCACATAGCACATTAGGGAGTAGCAAAATAATTTATCCTTTCTGGTGTGTCAACCTAAAGAATGAGGAAAACATAAGAATTAGAAATGCCAGGATGCTCCTTTTAGCTGGAACTAAAAAATTGATTGTAAATCATTCAAAATTTGACCTAGTATTTATCCTAGAAGAACAAAGGGAAATTATTGATTTTGTTTGGGAAGTATCTGAAATGTAAACCCTACATCATAATGGTAACTAATTACCTAGCATTAGTGAAAATGGCATATGTGTAAACTATAAAGTTTACACTGTTGTTTTTAAAGGGTTTCTCACACAGTAAAAAACCAGAACATGAAGAAATTGATTAAGTACCAGTGAAGGAACCATAAGCCTTTCTTTCTCCACAAGAAATTCTGGGAATTACTTTTATTTTAAGAAATGAAATCAAAAGAAAATGGGTAAAGTTCAGAATCAACTAAAGTTGGACAAGTGCTACTATTAACTGCAGCTTTACTTAAAAGAGTTTGAAATTGAAGGTTTTGATATTTCTATGTTGATGTATTCATGAGCAAATATCCACAAAATTCCACTGCATCACTTCACAATCTGTATTATTAATGCATAATGCCAAACTTTTACCTATAGATCTCAGAGGGATTTTACAGACATCCTTAGTAATCTTAGTTAGACTCAGGATAAGACAGTATACTCTGATTCATTAAAGTGGCCTCATTCCTCTCCATATTCTATCCCTACAAGAATTCCAAAAGTCAGCAATGTAGGTACTAGATCATCTGCCTTTGGGTATACTGGGGTGTAACAGTCTGCAAACAAAAGTAAGAGAAATCAGAGCTGAGGGAAATGACCTCTGTGCATGCTTCTAACCACTGGAACAAGGATCATTTACACCACCTTCTACCCTGTGCCGAGACTGGATGGAACATCTAGTATCATACATTTGACTTTGCCAAGAAGTGCGTGGGCATGCTTGTGCCCAGAATGATTCTTTCAAGATCATTGAGGAGCTACTATTTTAATGCTCATGAATATTTATGAAACCTAGCTGTTGAAGAACTTGAGCACTGGATATGCTAAGAGAGAAAATATTTTTAGCAACTAGTTTCATGTCCTTCATAATTTACAAGATGTTCTTTAGAAGGTTATTTTTTGTCTTATCCTGGGTCTTGTCACATTAGCTATCTTTATCCTACTCCTGGAGCTGAGTTACTTCCACAGAAGTTACTGATAAAATAAGAGATCTTTCTTCATCTTAAACTATCTAAATATTATGGGCAAATACCTAAATGCAAAGTGGATGTTTCAACAAATCTAAAAAATCAAACCAGAATATCACCAAGAAAAAACAGAGGTGTCAAGAGGATTATGGTTTGGTTCAGTTTTATTCTCAAAACACTGAAGATGACCAAAAGCTAATAGTAAAATGATAACAGAAATAAATAAAATCTTACTGAAAGAGTGATGAAAGGAAATTCCATCTACTTGAAGTTCAAATATAAAGAGTTTTCTTAAAAAGTCTTCTAATAAAAAGAAAAATCATTTAAGAACAGGTCTTATTTTAAAACACATGGGCAGTCCTTTTTTATGGATAAAAAATAAGTTATTTTTTGAAACACTTTCCCCTCAAAAAGTTGAGGTTATTTTTGTTATAAATAAACCCGTGTTATGCTTGCTGATAAACTGTATTCCATTATCAATTTCTTCTTTATTTCTTATTATTCTGGTTGTATAAACGATGTAAGAGACATTAGATCTATTCATTTTTTATAACTAGATTCTTTAACATGTATAATCTATTAGTTATGGTAATAATGCCAAGGTTGTGGGTTCAATCCCTGTATGGGCCAGTCATCTAAGAGTGGACTTCATGATCTTTGTGGGTCATTTCCAGCTTGGAATATTCTGTGATTCTGTGATCCTATAATCCCATCAGAGGAAGAAGTAATTTTGCACTATCTCTGCTAAAATCTTCAGCCTTCACCTTGTATTGCTCCTCAGTTTGAGTGCTTTTGTTTTGTTAACCTTGGCCAGCAGCCAGATGTTCTCTCAGTCCTCCTCAAGAGGACGGGGACAAAACAGGATGAGAATGCTCATGTGTTGAGATCTAGGTAGAAATAGTAGTAGTAGTTATCATCACAGGTAAAAAGGTAGCATAGTAGCATTGGTAGCACCCAGGTAGCACAATAGTTATTATCACAGGTAAAAAAGCTGACTTGGAGCAATTATTTTAATTTCTTTTTTGAAGTAGATTTGAAGAGTTAGAAACAATTTAAAAATTAGCATTACCCTGCCTTTTAATCTCAGTTTCACTTGTGACTGCTCTGTTCATGCTGTGAGGCACAGGGGTTTGCAGTCAGTCCACAGCAACTCCTCCCTGCTGCTCCTAACTCCTCATGCTGTTTCCCTACATCACTGTGAGTTCTCCATGTGGGCTGCTATCTTTCAAGAATATCTGCTTCAGCTTGAAGGAACTATCCTGAAGGATTTCCTGGACCTGCTCTAGCATGGGATCCTTCATGGAATATGATGTGGATATATGCTCCAGAATAGTCCTCTCTCTGTGCTATGGGGAAATGCCTAATCCAGTGCCTTAAGTGTTTCTGCCCCACTTCTCTGGCTTTGATATTCAGTCTTTTTCTTCCCTCCTTCTCTCCCGTGTAATGGGTTTTTCTCATTCTTGAGTTCATTTTCACAGAGGGGCTGCCAGCAGGGCTGTGGGGCTTAGCTGTGACTGTGGTGGGTCTGGAACCAACTTTGTCCTGCACTCATCTGTCCTCACAGAGTCTGCACCTGGTACTGCTATAGCTGCTTCCTTTCCAGCCTGGCTAAGTCCCTGTTCTCTATGTGTAGCTGTGTTACACACCACCATGGGAAGTCACAGTGACAGAAAACTGTTAGTTTCTACTTGTACATTTAACTATCAAAATCTTGACAAGCTTAGTCTATCACAGTTTTCAGCCTGTCTTGGTTGCGTAGGATTTGGCTGTTGTAGCAGCTTAATAAAACACAACATACTCACTGTTTTTCCCAATACCACTTAGCAACCTACTCATTCTGACACTTTGGGACACATCAGGGATCAAAGCAGCTATCCAGTCTGCTCCTTTCCTTCTGGCACTTGGTCAGAAAAATTACTCTTCATCCACTTTTGTAGTGCACTTCATTTCTGCTGATAGAAAACTTCATATGCTAGCTAGCAGAACAACTTCCATGCAGACCTGTCAGCAGTCATGCCTTGAAATCCTTTCACTGTTGTGTTTCATTGCCTCACTGCCATCCCTGTTGTCTCCTCTGAAATGCCCCTGAACTGTCTGTTTACAAGAACTGGGTCCCATGATTCTATCAGTTGGAAAAAAATGTGAACACTGTATCATCCATCCCATTATATATTTGTAAAAAACACCAGGACAGTACAATCTTTTTTTATCTAATTTAATGGTTTGGGTTTTTATAATACAGCACATATAATACAGTTTTATAAAACAGTTGGAGATGGGGTGGGGCCACTGAATACTTGAGAATTAATAAGGTTGTAGCAGTAAATAGTTATTTCTGATGTGGTCCATAGCAATCAAATGCATTTCCTTATGATGACAGTTTTATGGCCTGCAAGGAATTAATTTACAATAGGCTTAAGTCCATATACAAGAGACTACATCAGTGAAAACACTCAGTGTAAGTGGCAATAATTGCTAGTTGCAGCAAGGAGACCACAAATTGATCAGGTTCTGGAAGAGGAGAACAGGAGGAGGAGAAGTTAGCTGCCTCAGGCAGACTGTAGTACATATGACCTGGCACATTCAAGTGTACTGATCAGTCACATTTCTCTCAGTTACCTGGGATCTATAGTCCATCATATTATTTAATTATCTCAATAATGATTTAAAAGCTCTTGTTTTAGAGATCTAAATTTTTTTTGCCTAACCAAGTGAAACTCCCAAGATTGTTCTTCTGTGTGTTAGACACATTGATATTAAGAGTGAAGCCTGCTTGCGTATGTGCTCTAGGTCTGTCCATCACTGTGGTCCTGGGTTGTTCTCAGCTGGCCTATCACAAGCCCATTGAAACAGTGAGTATGTGTGCATGCAACAAAATCACAAAGCCCAATTAGATTGTTAAAATTCTAAATAACTAATACAATAGGAAACCAGCTATTATTTCTCTATCGTAAGAAAAAAAATGCAGCAAAAATATTACTTTTTCTCCTCCATCTCAAATGAGTGCTTCTTAATTCCAGTGTTTGATGAATGACTTTTGTTTCCCCTCCTAGCAATCTGACTTCCTTGATCCGTGTTCCTAAAGATCAGTTGTGCAGGACATACAGGTGTTAGCACAGCTGGCTTGCTGATGACAACTCTGTCCATATAGCTGTCTAGTGTGTCATCACTCATATTGTTCAGTGTCATTCTGACCTAGCCAAGCTAAAAATGGTACTCCAGCTCAAGAGGGATTTAAAAACCTTCACAAAGTAAAGATAAGACATTGCCGAATGTCATGTCCATGTGCTTAACTGTTTTCATTTTGGTCATATCTAAATAACTAATTTCAGGATGTATTTGTCTTTATCTTTTGGTTTTTCTTTGTTCGTTTCAGGGTGGTTTTTTTGTTTTTATTTGAGGGGGAGTTTGTTTTGGGTGATTGAGGTGAGGGGTTTTTGGGTTTTGGTTTTTTTTTGTTGTTGCTTTTTTTTTTTAAAAGGTTGAATACTTATGTATAATTTGCCTTCAGAAGGAGAAATCCTTGTTTGGAGAACTTTGGAATTATTGAATACTTTAACTGTTATTTTCTCCAGACATAGGTTCATTTTCAGTCCAAGGTCACTGAAATCTTTTCATAGGGTATGTATTATAACTACTGTAGCTGCACATCTTGCAGCTACAGAGAAGCTTAGGTGCTGTGGTCGACATTTGCAAAAAAACTACTCTGGATCAAATTAATATTTTATTCAACAGACGATGTAGTGTGTGTATGTAGTAATCTGAGAAAGCTTGAATTAATCTTACAGGTAAGTCTGGGATGGTACTCTGCTCTGAAAATTAATTTCCATAATCTTGGCTAGTCCTGAAGGGGGGGAAAAAAAGCAAAAAAAAGAGAAAGCCAAGCACACCCAAAACATCAGTTTTATGAGATATATCTCCTTACACAAACACTGTTGTGCAGTAATTAATGCTGTCTTATAAACCACCTGTGAAATGGCTTGTTTTGTAATTACAGTAGTTTCACGAATACAAGCCGCACGGAGTATAAGCCGCACTTCCGGTGCCTCGACAATGTTGCTGTCTTTGTCAATAGATAAGCCGCACCCCGAATATTAGCCGCACTTTCGTTCGTCGTGAGAATCCGTGCGCAGCTTTCACAAATTGGCCAATTAGTAACAGGATCGCGGCATAGCGGGCTTTACTGGCTCGGGGCGGGGCCAGGAAGGCTCGGCCCGCTCATGGTTGCCGACGGGGCCGCGTGGCCCAGCTCAGCGCCACGGCTCGGCGGGGCTGGCCGGGTGGTGCTGCCGCCGCGCTCGCTGGCCCCCCTCTCCCGTCAGCACCGCCCCGCTGCCGCGTTCGCTCGCCCGGCTGGCAGGGCTGCCGCCGCCGCCGGGCTCGCCGGCCACCCCGCGCCGCGTTCGCTAGCCCTGCCGGCGGGCTGCCGCTGCCGCCGGGCTCGCCGGCCGCCCCCTCCCGTCTGCACCACCGCCGCGTTTCCTCGCCCTGGCCGGCACTGCAGGCCCCCGCACCGCCGGGCTCCCCCACGCTGCTGGCCCCGATTCTGCTGGGCTTCCCCCGCTGCCAGGCAGCCCCACCCGCCGGCCTTCCTGCTTCTGCCATGCTCCCCTGCACTGCTAGCCCCAGTTCTCCCGGGCTCCCCCGCCCTGCTGGCCCAGGCTCTGCCGCCCCCCCTGCCCCGCCCTGCTGGCCCGGGCTCTGCTGCCACCCCTGCCCTGCCCTGCTGGCTCAGGCTCAGCCGCCCGCCCCCCACACTGCTGGCCCCGCCTCTGCCAGGCTTTCCCACCTCTGCCGGGGCCGGCCGGGCTCCAGCTTGGCTTGGGGCTGCCGCGGGCTCTCACTTCCGTGTTGGCAGCTTTTAGAATTTTGTTAATGTATTAGCCGCCCCGGAATATTGGCCGCACTTGCGGGTTTCCACCAAAATTTTGGTCAAATTGGTGCGGCTTGTATTTGTGAAATTACTGTAAATACAGATTTGTATGGCAGCAATCAGAAAGAATAGTCACTGAATCAGTATGCTAATACAGAAATTTTCAGTAGTTACCCTATTGAGGTAAATATTTGCCATAAGTAATTGCGATAATGTACGGCCACCTACAGTAAGGTATGTCAAAATGCTATTTAAACCTCCACTATCAACAGAAGTCAGACCTTTGGATTTGAAGCTGCATTTCTTCTTTTGATGAATAAACATGCAAAGAGCTGATGGTTTTTAATCACTTCTCAAACCTAACTGTGATGGCCATGTGTGCTGGTTTTGCATGGAAGTCACCTAGGAGGAGGGCACAGACACACACACACACACATAGAGGTTTTTCTCTATGAGAACTTCCTCTGTGAGTTGGTGAGACCAATTAGAGGCTGATTTAGTAACTGACAGTCTGGGAAACCAATTGGAGAAGCTAGTTCGATCCGTGACACATTTCAAAGCAAACAAACGTCGGGAATTTACCCTTTTTTCTCTTGCGGGCTGTGGAGCAGGTAAAGCCAGCCTGGCTTGGCTGCGGCCCGGCCTGGCCCGGTCCCTCTCCATGCAGCCTGGTCGGGCAGAGATGGGCTTGGGAGCTGTCGCGCCCCCACCTTTCCCTTTTTCAACCAGGGGCCCTGATGGCCAGGGCAAAGAGAAGTCTTTGCCAAGATCTTAGCTTTCCCCTCCACCGTGGTCACAGCTCGGCGAGGCCCTGCCGCCATCTCAGAGCAGCCGTGGGGAGGCGAAGCCCTCAACCACCTCCGCGGGCTGGGGCAATGCGGCTGGGCTCCGTTTTCACAGAGCCCCTCACGCATCTGCTTGCTGGGCACTGCAGTTCCACCTAGCCTCCCCCAGCATGGCCTGCACGGTCCGAGATCCTGGCACGGCTCCAGCAGAATCTGGCCCAGTCCTGTGCACCATCTGTGTGACATTTTGACCCTTCCAGTGCTCGGATGAGACATGCAGGCTCCTGTCTTCCTTTGAGTAAGAAGTAATAGAGCAGAAAGAAATACACTAAAGTCAGTGAAGTAAGAGCCCAGTTTCCAGATGGGAAGAGATTGAGGAGATGCCGTGAAACTTGGCTGAAAAAAATATTTTTGTAAGCTAAGGTGTGGACTGTACTGCACTGAAGATTCCTATAAATCGTGGAGAAATGGGGAATTTGAAGTGTTTGAGAAAAAAGATCCTTTGCCCTGAGGGAAAGGGGGATCTCTGTTCTGGAGAATGGAAAGATGAACAGAGACATTTGACGGAAAGAAGAGATGGAGGGAACTTCTGCTTTTGAACAGCTTGCTCTTAAAAGTAATAGCCCATGAGTTGACATGGCCCACAAACACCGCTCTGGGAAGGCTATGAAGATGGGAGGAGTTTCATGATTTGCAGATTTTCCCAGGCAGATGTGAATCGTGAAAGTGAAGACACAAGAGAACTTTATTTTTCTCTTGGAAAAAATCCCTATAGCTAAAACAAGAAGAAACTCTTCTCCTTGAAGTGAACTGAAACGATTATTCAAATGAGGGACTGACTAAAGTGTCTTTGGATGTGATTGTTAAGAGATGTGGGGGGAGAAGACTGTGGTCTGAAAGTCTTACTCTGAATTTCTATGTGCTGTCAATAAAGTTCTTCTTTTTACCGTTTTAAGTTTTAGGCCTGCCTTGTTTTTGCTCCTAATCCTATCCCACAATGGTAATTAAGTATATTAGAATTGCCAACCTAAACTAAACCAAGACACCATGTAACAAGTATCTGTTGAACAGTTTCCCTCCTGTAAGACCCTCTTGACTAAGCAAAATACCTAGTGATTTGGTGTAGTTTGGTTTTCACCCTTCTTGGGGGAAAAAAGAGAAAGGTTTGGCAGGTTGTTTTGCAGTTCAATTGACTAATTTGGTTCCAAATATCATTCCTTACTTCATTTTCTCTCTAATTGAGTCTATAATTTTCTAGTTTTTAGATGCTTGATTTAAAGTGCCTTCAGTTTAAGAGACACAGTCTTGTGACAGGCAGTCTCTTTACTTCAGGAGCGATCCTTGATTGCTGAAACATACCAATGGAAAATATTGTATCTGACATTATATAGGTCCTCATCCAATAAGAGGAATATACGTTTTTTGTAGTAATTTTCCTTACTTTCAGAGCAGACTCAGACTGGTGTTAGGAGCAACCAATATTAACAGATTGACTCTATGATCTGACAGGGTGCTGCGGGATGTACTTCTTTGGATATTGCTTGTGCCAAATCGTGAAGCTAGTAATTTGGGGTCTGTATTCCCTTAAATGGATAACACTTAGGTTGTTCTAGAGACCCCAGAAAATATGAATGTATCATGAGGAAAATAATCTGTATTGGCAATTTACTTGAAGAACTACTGTTATCTCAGTATTATTGTTGGTGCGCTATTGTTCCTGTATATTCACTTATATTTTTAATATAGAGTAGAAAACTTTAGCAGTTCATACTCATGAAAAAAAAAAAGTGTTCATGAAGGTTTATTTCTTTCTAACAATATATATAATTTTTTATTATTCATCTTAGTTCTATGATCATTTATGTAACACTGTAACGAAGACTTGCCCATTCAAAGCAGTTACTATGTAAATTATTTCTGTTAAAATGCTTCCCATGGCAAAGCACTGTGTCAGGTACATGTGCATGTTCTTAACCTGTGTCATATGGCTCCCGCTCTACATGCTGCCCTGGAGGTACAGATACTATGCAGCTAAATCAGCCACATACGTGCAAGACTGTGGTTAAGACTAGGATTTGCATTCCAACTGCTTTCTTCTACTTTAAAAAGTTCTAAACTCATTTTTGTCTGTCACATGCAGAACACATAGCAGTGTGGTAGAAAATATTTTGCTTGTACCGTTTTGGAATGATTTCTGTATTTGCAGCTTCTCTTTTATCAGCAATATGGTCATCTCAAACACAAATGGATTAAATCACTGTTTTCCATTTGCTTATCACCAAATCACTGTAGATCTTGTTCTGCTCTTTAAATTGCAGATGATATGCTATTTAAAAAGTAGTAGGAAATTAAAGAAATGTAAGTCAAAAAATAAGGTTTGGGTTTTTTTTAAGTAGAGTTGGTGAACTTTGAACTTATAAAATGTTCTCATACATAGCTTACATTGTGAAGTTTATATCCATAATTTTCTTTTCACCATAAAAAATCAGTGAATTGGGAATAAAATAAAAACTAAAATCTCAGGTTTGTTGTACGTTCGTTGTGTTGTTTGTCAGATAGCAACTGGGAAAAGACATTAGGAAGGGCTGGGCACATTCTAATACCATTTAGAACTTGCTGGCAATTACTATCATATCTCTATTGGCATAACTGGATATACCACATCAAACTGTGCAAAAAAAAACCCCCAAGTGAGCACTGGAGTGGACTGCAGACAAAACTTATTATCTTGAGCAGCAGAGAATTTCAAAGTTCACTTTTGGACATGTAGAATTAGCCCATCAAATTCTACACCTTGGTTCGGTCAATAACGTAACTTCAGTTTATTATTCTGTTTCAGCTTTGATCTGAATTAATGAGTACTTTATTGATTTTAAATTGAGTGGCTGTATTGTTGTCTTCTTTGTTGCTCTCCTAATTAATTAAAAAGTTAAACACTGTCATAAGTCACTCTTCTCCTTTATTTTAAAATACTATGAGTACTTAGTAGATCCATTTGTGATTTTGCCTGTTTTCAAATAGTATTTATATATTTCTAAACTGGAAAATGTAATGATCATATTTAGAAGCATGCTGTCATGACACTTAACTATGCTCTGTATAAAATCACTTTTGAAACTTTTCACAGTCTCAGCTGAAATTATATTTACTCAAATCAAAAATGGCCAAAACCTTCACTAACATTACATAAATATAAATTTATAGGATTTTTCTCTATAATAATTTTAGATTATAGGGAAGTGAAACTAGTTTTAGTTATTTTTAATCATTGCAATAAGCCTGATTAGCTGATTATGTGTTTTAGATTTTAACATAAAACTCTCTAGCCTTGGGAGACCTTTCAGTCAAAATGGTCTTGTTTTAGATTTCATACAGAGGGGAAAAAAATGTCATTAAATACAAAAAAGCTCTGAAAATTGCATTTTAAAGCTTAACTGCATAGGATGGATCTTCTGCCTGTTGAGCTTCCAAAAAACTCCCTATTTTTAAAAAGAAATTAAATTACCCATTTTATCTTTGCCTCGTGCGTTTTTTTTTTCTTTGCTTCGTGTGTATTTTTTTTTTACTGCATTAGAGAATGAGGAAATAAATGCAGTTTCCCAACTCCTGTTGTTTTGTTTCTGGATCTCAAAAAGCCAATAGACGAAGTTATTAAATTAGCTCTTTACTAAGATTTCGTTCAGATCTGGTCTCTCCAACATGATTCCATGCAGGCAAGGCCATTATAGCTTTCCAGTCCTTGAATAGGTAGGCAACTTGGAATGGTTTCACTGCTAGTAAAACGATATAGTGATATTTGTACAACATACACCCAGTCTTTTGTTCTTACAATTTTTCCTGAACCCTCATTTTCAAAGAAAAAGTCTATGTTAATTTTCAGTTTCTCAGTATGCATACTGATAATGAGATGTACTCTCTACAATCTAAGTATTTACAAACACAAAAAAAGGGTTTGTTTTTTAAATTATGAATCCTTATATAAAAAATCATACCCTTTAAGAAGCCAATACATACTTTTTTGATGCAGTGGAATTAATGGCATTTGTTTACCACAGTGCAGCCATTTAAAAAATGGGGTTTATATTTTGTTGTTCAGTGACTGTCAGACCCCAATACCGAAATAGAGAGTTTGAAACTAATAGGGTTAAAAGGACTTCTACTGTCTGTATTGTGTATATATTATACCTACATTGCTTATACATTGTTTTTTTCCCCCTAGTATTAGCAATCTGCTTTTGTACTTTGACATAGGGATTTCCCTTGTGAATTTTGTCACAGAAAAAAGAGAATCATCAATATCGCAGTTAAACTTGACTTTCAAAGCTAATAGTATCTCATTTGGGGGCTGAAATTTAATAAATTTTCTTTGATTCTGTTTGAGTTTTTAAACATCAAACAATGAATTGGCCAGGGTGCAGTAAAATATTTAGATCTATTGACTACGGTTCAGAAGGGTAGAAGGCAAAACACTGGTGGTTTGATGTTGATAAATTCTTAGTACCTTAATCCACATTAATGTTTCCTTTTATCTGTGTGCATACTGGCAGCAAAGATGCTGAAAAGTTGGTGTATATATAAGCTATAAAAATGTAAATCAAGTGTGTGCGTGTGTGTGCGTGTGTGCATGTGTGTGTATTTAAAGCAGTGTATTTTGTTATATTCAGCAAGGTTAACGTCTGACCAGAATTACACATGCTGACAGAACACTCTAGAGAGTATGTTTGTTCCATAGGACTGTATATCCTGAACCTAGTGCACTATGTGTGCAAAAAATGCGTAGAGGACCTTTCCTGTTATAAAAATTGCATCATAGTGCATATGTTTGGCAGCCACAGGTATTGACAGGAATTCTTTAGGTCAACTTGGGAAATGTAGGGCTCCCTATTCCCACAGAACAGAGGAACGAATAAAATAAAATCTCTTCTTCTTTGTATCCGTAGATTTGCACATGCTTCTTTCAATCAGAGCAGATTTCAAAGGCTCTGCCATTATTTGAAATCTGTTCGCTCATAATCAACATTTTACAAGAATCTAATTTTGTAAGTAGTTACAGAAAAGTAATCTGGGATTTAAAATTAATAGATTTATGTTTAAATTCATATCCAGTGCATTCTTGTGTGCAAGGCGCCTCTAACAAAAACTGAAATTTATTAACATAGTACTTAGTAAATGGTATATCTATTGATTTATATGCATTTAGAATATATCCAGTATATGTTTTACTATATATTCAGTATATGCTTTAGTATTAGACTGTGTATTCGGTAATTAAAACAGTAGATTAATTTTGCAGTACTCACTATTACTACTCAACAGATGCAGTATGTGCCAAATAAATGGATTTAATCTATTCGTTTGTACTAACATACATTTGAATGTGTGTCTATCCATCTGTATTAGAATATAATCTGACTGCTGGGATCTCCCGGAGATGGACGCTGTAAATTTTGTAGTAGATGGACTGAGAAGCGGGCGTGTGGCGCCCGTGGGTGTGCGAACGGAAGGGGTGCCGAAGGTTGGATAGGTGGCCTGTTGCGATGCGCAGCGCGCTCCGCTTCCCGCGGCGCCGCTCCGTGCCCGAGCGCAGCAGCGCAGCAGCGCGACCGGCCGGCAGGTGGCACTGCGACACCGGGCGCGCGGGGGCTGCCCGACACCGCCCGGGCCGCGCTGTCCGCGCGCCGGGCCAGTCCCGGCCTGCGAGCTCCTCGGCCAAACTCCGCTAGCACCGCTTAGAGCCCGCAAAGACACAGCATCTCTTTCTTCCTCACACTCTCCCCCCCCTTACTAATTGGAAAGCTACAGGTTAGTTCGTTTTGATTTGTTTGCGGATTATTCGTTTTATTCTGACTTTGGACTGAGTTGTTTCTAAATGAGCCTCATTCTGATACCAGAGTAGACAAAACTCACATGGCAGCTTCTCACTGATGTGATCACATGAACTTTTTAATTCCGTAGCTCGTTTGTTTCAGTTAGAAGTACAATTGCTGTGTATTTTCTTACTAGGTTTTTACAGGTGACAGATCTGTGAAATGTATATGCCAGCTGGGCTACAGAGCCCTTAGTGTCTTTCCTTCTCATTTCAGACGAGGGGAAGATGCTCTTTCTTCTTAACATTCTCTCCCAGCACTCTGAATTAGAGATTTTTTTGCAACGAAAAATCAATTAGTCCTAAATTTATTCATGGATTTCAGGTCCAGCGATCAATGCAAGTCCACTCAGCGGGCTCAAGGGGACCCAGTTCATCCCAGTTAATGTGTCTGAAGGGGAATTACCATTGATGCTGTTTTTTTCCCTTTAGGTCAGAGATCAGGCCTTGCTGCCGTGTACTGCAGCAGCCACGAATGACTTCACCCTGGAGCTACCCAAACTGCACCTGGAGACCTTTTCAGAGGAAGGGCTGAAGGGCAGGCCAGAGGCTGCAGCATTTCAGGTTAGAGTCTAAAATAATCCTGTTTCTTGTTTTCATTTTTTGCAACTGAGAACAAGAAGCTAGACTGCTCAGAATGTGTGGAGAAGAAAATACTTCAAAACTATTGTTTGTGGGCAACAGTTGAAAGAGAAGTAATTTTAATATATACTGTTGGATGTGGTATTTCAGAGATGATATGAACTTTTAATTTTGCAGGTATAATGTTAAATAACTGACAGAGATATGACCATGGAAAAAAATACAAATTCTATATTTGAAAATTTATATCACTCTATCCCACCCCCCTTTCCTCTGCTTAATTTAAGCCAGACAAATAGAAATCTAAAGTGGGGGGAAAAAAGACAAGATTTTTATGCTGCTACTTGGTCAGTAACAGATTTGTTCACATTTCTGTTTTAGAATTAACAATGATTTTTAGCACTTATAATTTGAAAGACACTGCTATTTGGAATACTTTAGTATAGGAGCTATTTTGTTTATGTAGGTTTAAACACTTACATGTTTCAAAATGCTAATTTTATTAGGAGGAAACTGGGGAAAAGAAATGAACTGAACATGTACATGCCTTCAGCTGTGAAAATGGATTCTGTGCAATGCCTCCTTATTGTTTCTAAGTTTGTTGTGTCTCCTTCTATACAAACTATGCCTTAGTCTTTATAGCTATGCAGAATACATTATTGTTTGAAGAATATTTTGTTTTCCCAATGAGAGAACAAAAGGCAGAGTGAGTACATACTTCTTTCATTGTGTTCTACTATCTGAACCAGAGAGAGTAGAGATAGTCAAGTAAAGTGCAAGGATGTTAGGAAATGCAAATCTTGCATAATTTCTGTAGTAATATGTTTTAATTTATTGCAGATTTTCAGTTCTAGACACAGTATATAATTTCAGGAACAGTATCACAAAACCAAATATTCAAGAAAGGCAGATTCTAAACTGGTAATTTCTCATTGTTGCCGTTTTGCATTCATGTCTTTCAATATGAAAAATATTTAAATTGTGTGTGTATTCTCATGCTTCCATAATAAAGTAGTAATGTGTAACACCGTGAGATTCCCGTGCACCTTAGTAAGCACAGCTGTATGTCTCTGGCACAGGGTAGGTTGCTAATGCTTCCCCATGCAGTGATGATCACTTTTAAAGCTGCACAAAAAGCTCCACAGGTGCATCTCTTTTCTAAGAAGCTGCCATAGAAATCACCAGCTTTTAAATACTACTCTTCTAATTCAGGAGCCTGTCTGGGGCACCTGCTTCTGTTTTTTTTGTCTCATCCCAGCTTCCATCCTTTTTTGACCTTCCAGTGATTGCAGAAGCATTTCCAAGACAGCCTATTTAATAATTATTTCTAAGAACAGAAACAGTAATATAAAAAGTTGCATTTCACATTTGAATAGAGTACTTACTCATGCTATAGCAACCCATAGTAATGTATGTGCTGCACTGGTAGTGCAGTGGTATAAACCTACTTTTTGTTTACCTGACAGCTTCAGTTACACTTGGTTACTCTGTGCATACACAAACAGCTGCAATGGTTCAGTTTGTATCATTGTGAAGTTCCTTTCCTCCTATTTTTTCTTTTCTCTTTCACTTCTCTTCCTTTCCCTTCTCTCCCTCTTCCTCTCCCTATGTCTAGTTACAAAGTCCTTTTTTGATAACTTTCTAAGCACATTGTAAATATTTTCTTATAAAATTTTCCCTCTATAAAATTTTCCTTTTATGAAATTTTCCTTGTAGTCAGCTAATTGATGTTAGTTTCATGCAAAACTACATTAAGAGCAATCCTGTAATCTTGAATGAGGTAAACTATGAGTAACCACTTTGTGCACACTTCTCTTTAAAACCAGTGGAATTGTTTGCTGCATGTTCTCTAGAATTGCTATAGTTAGTCTGTGATAAGTATGACTCAGCTAAAAGTCTTATTACCTGCAAGGGTTAGACATCAGCAGTTTTTTCCCAAGTCTAAATGTATTGGTATTTGATGTTATATTTTTTTTAAATTGCATGAAAAATTAAGATTTTAAGTTAGTGGGATAGGGATGAAGCACAGGCTGTCAGAACTGTTGAGTACTGAAAGAAGATGACATTGTTCTGTTTTTATTATTCATGCATCCAGTTTGTAGTAGGTGGCTGAGATCAGTAATTAATTATATATCCATTGGTGTCTTATTGTATCAGTTCTTCATCATATGGAAGTGGTATGCATCTTTTAAAGAATTGTACCCTCTAGTTTCAACCTTTAGGAAATGAAATGAAATATTTGAACATAACACCAAAGAAGATACACACCATTCTGTGTATCTTCTCCAAAGCCTACATTTTATTAAATGGCTCCTAAATTGTAGTTATGTGGTAAGTTGAAATGTTAAGTTTTTCAACAAGCATATCTTTGCAACCATGCAAGTAGTGAAAGTGTGACTTAATTTGCAAGCATTTGTTAAATTCTTGAGGACTGCAGCAGAATTACTACAGTAGTTTGAAAATGTCACTCCAGTTGGATAAATAATGGAAAAGGTATAATATCTCTAAGATCATAATATGATTGCTATAGCTTTGAAAAAATCTCACCTGATATTCAATTGCAGTGAAAAATGTTATGTTACAAAATTGTGCTGTTTGCTACTTAAGTTTGAAAGTGGAAAATTATAGTATTGTTTTCAAGCACCTGGAATGCAATGAACACAGCATTTAAGGTGTGCTGTTCTGGCCATGCCCTAATGTTCCTACTGCAGACAAAAAGTGGAACCATATGTGAAACCTCCCATGAACACAGGATACAGCATTCAATAGGCAACTAAAATGACATAGTATTGCTACTTCTAGTAGTTTTGCTTGGCAGATGACTATTTAAATTAACCAGTAAAGGTTATCAGCTCTTTATAAAATGCAAAATTCAATTGTGTTATATCGTTAGAAAGAGGATAATGTTTACTTAGTAATCTTAACACTCTCTTCTGAAATAGTTTTTTGGCTCACAGAAAAAGTGGGCATTCAAGAAATTAATTCTGAATTGTCTTAAGTACTTTTACATCAAATATGTAATTGATGCTAATGCCAAGTATTTTTACCTAAAGACAGTTCATAAAGCTCTCAAATAAATCCAGTGAGATTTAAATGTTTTTGTATAAATAATTAAGCATTGGTATATTACCAGTTTAGGTTTCTTCTGTTTAGAGAGGTAGGCACAGAGGGTAGAAACTGGTATAAAAGAAACTTCTTGAAGCAAATTTAGGTACTTCAGACCTATGTGTTAATGTTATGTTTTAAAGGAATTATAGTTGATTTATGCTAAAATGACTTTTAAGTATTTATCGGCATGATCCAGCCTATCTGAAGACATGACTGCAGATAGTAGCTGAACACAGAAAAGCAACCAGAAAAGAATCTGGGAGTGCTGGTTGGCAGCAGCTTGGCATCCTGGCTTGGATCAGCAGTAGTGTGTCCAGCAGGGACATGGATTGTCCCCCTGTATTCAGGACACACATTCAGGCCACACCTCAAATGCTGTGTCCAGTCCTGGGCCCCTCCCTCATTCCCTACAGGACAGACACTGAGGGGCTGGAGTATGTCCAAAGAATGGCAACAGAGCTGGGCACCAGTCCTGTGAGGAGCAGCTGAAGGAGCTGGTGTTGTTTAGTTTGGGGAAAAGGAAGCTCAGGGAATACCTGTCCTGGTTTAAAGTACAAATGTCTGCCAGGGACGGCAGGAACCTCCCTTGGAATTGGAAAATGTAACCCACTTCCCTCAAAAATATTATAACTTTGAAATTACAGGGCTTTCAGGTAAAGATGGGAAAAGGAGTACAGTTCTTTATTACTATATGTGTGTATGTTTGACGAAGCAAACAAACAACAACCAGCCCAGCATTAACCACAGCCCGAGCAGGAGCCCAGGGACCCTCCTGGCCGCGAGCACTGTCCCGTGCTGCAGTTCCGGGCACGGCCAGCAGGGGCGCTGGTGGCTCCCCTGGGCGGGACGGGGGCGATAATTCCCCCGCGCCTGCAGGAGGCGCTGTGGCGCCTCCTTCACGTGGGTAATGGCGGGCGGGCTGGCCGAAGGGAGGGGAAGGGGCTTCATTTGCACACCCCAGTGGCAGCTGAGCCCCTGTCCCTCCAGACGGCGAAATGGAGTGCAGCAGGAAACTCGGAGCAGCAGGCTGGAACAGCAGAGGCGGGCACACCTGAGATGGCCAACAAAGGGTAGCAAATCTCCAGAGCTGTGCCAGGAGCCATGGGAGTCTGGGTGGGCTCGGGGTGTCAGGTTAAAGTGTAGCAAAAAACCCGAAGCTGCAGCAGAAAACAGTGGGGCTGAGCAGCGGCAGGCGGGTTGCCAGGGAGCTGTCGCGAGCAGCCAGGAGAGTCTCCCTCCAGGAGAGGATTAGGGGTCAGTGTCCCCTTCTAAGTGAGGTCAGATGTTGGAAAGCTCCCAGTTCAACAGCTGCTCATGTGAGCAGATGTTCACCCATGATAAGAAGACACAGTGAAGGACAAAAGCTCTGCAGCGAACCCTCTGGCCTCAAGAATCAGGTACCAAAACCACACCTGTCCACTCAGATCCCAGGAGAGAGCGAGTGAGAGCAAGGCATGGGCCCAGCTCCTCACCCCCAGCCCAAATATCACCGTATCTCTGCACTTCCCAAGAGAAAGCCCCTCAGCCAAGAGACAGCAGCAAACTGTATCCTTCTCCTCCTTCTCCCATCCTTTGTCTCCCATGTATCATCATTACCATCTCTTAGGCAACAAATGGTAGAAAATTTCTGAGAGAAATAACTGAAAAATCCTAACTGTCAACAACACCTCATTGCTCTCTGCTACTACATGAAAGGAGATTGTAGTCAAGTTGTAGTCAGTCTCTTCTGCCAACAAGCTACAGGACAAGTGGACATAGGCTCAAACTGTGCCTGTAGAGTTTCCTGTTGGACAGCAGAAAGTTGGTAAGACATTGGAATGGATTTACCAGTGATACGGTGGAGTCACTCACCATCCTTAGAAGTGTTCAAGGAACAACTGGGTGTGGCACTTAGTGCTGTGGTGTGTTGGCATGGTGGTGTTCAGTCAGGGATTGAGGATCTTGGAGGTCTTTTCCAGTAATAAAGATTATGTGATTCTCTGCTCCAGGTGGTTTTGAGATGGTTAACTTTCCAGTTTGTCTTGCCTGTCTCTGCCTCCCTCTGTTTTTTTCTCTCTCTGCCGCACGCTCTTGTACTCTGGTGCCTGCCTGTGTGTCCGCTCTGCACACTCTCTGCTGCACACATGTCCTCTCGCACACTTGCTGCTGTGTGCATACTGACCACTTGCTCCTGCTCTCTGGTGCTCTTGCTTTCCCTCCCCCTGTGTGCCTGCTCTCTCTGCCCTACGTACTCATGAACTTTCCTTCAGTCAGTCTCTGCCTGCTACTCTGCCTGGGTCTCACTCTCCTGCTTCCTGTGCCTCTTTCCCATTCCGTCTTGCTTACTCTGAATCAGTCTTTCTGTCCCTCTACCTTTCCCTTCCAGCTGCCCCATCTTGCTCCCTCTATATTCAGCATGTATCCATTCGTTCATGCGGCTTTAGGAAGTCCACATGGGATTTATATGTACTTCTTTGCCATTCTTAGGTGTTTTGAGGTAATTTAACATGAAAAGTGCAGTAATAAAATGAAGATTTATAGTTTTAGTAGTAATATAGTAAAGTACTGACATATCTTCAGTGTTAGCATATAATCATTATAAATTTACGAAGAAGTAGGTTCTTACCACTTATGCATTCATACATAATTTAGTCATGCATTATCTAAATGTGCTGTAGGTTCGTTTTTTCTAATTAATTGGACAAACATAAATGTAGTTTTAGGAGCTTCCTAATTTGTATTTATTTTCACTTGTTTATTAATTTTAGATTTATGCTTCATGGATTAGATGGTGAAAGATATGCATAATTCTGCTGATAATTTTCCTCAAAATAATAAACACTGTTTCATTTCTGTGTTCACTTGTCAATAAAAAAGTTCTTACCAAATTGAGAAAGCAAGTGATTTCAAAGGTAACATTATAATTCTGTCATCAGATCTTATCCTCTGCATAGGGCTTATCTTTCAAACATAAGTCAGTTCTGGTAAGAGGATGTAATGAGATGAATTACAGTAATTTCATGATTACAAACCGCACGGATTATAAGCCACAATTCTGGGGTGTCGGCAACATTTAGGTCCTTATCCATACATAAGCCGCAATGGATTATTAGCCGCACTTTTGTTCATAGCGAGGATCCATGTGCAACTTTCGCAAAGTTGCCAATTAGTAACAGAACCGCGGCATAGCGGGGTTTACTGGCTCGGGGCAGGGCCAGGCAGGCTCGGCCCGCTCATGGTTGCCGACGGGGCCGGGTGGCCCAGCTTGGCGCTACGGCTCGGTGGGGCCGCTTGGGGCCGGCCAGGCGGTGCTACCGCCGGGCTTGCTCATCCCCCTCTCCGGTCTGCACCACCGCTGCCGCATTTGCTCGCCCTGGCCGGCACTGCTGGCCCCGGTTCTGCTGGGCTCCCCTGCGCTGCTAGCCCCGGTTCTGCTGGGCTCCCCTGCGCTGCTAGCCCCGGTTCTGCTGGGCTTCCCCGCGCCGCCGGGCTTCCCGCTTCTGCTGTGCTCCCCTGCGCCGCTGGGCTCCCTCACACTGCTAGCCCCAGTTCTGCCAGGCTCCCCCGCCCTGCTGGCTCGGACTCTGTCACCCGCCCGCCGCGCCACTGGCCCTGCCTCTGCCAGGCTTTCCCACCTCTCCTGGGGCCCACTGGGCTCCAGCTTGGCTTGGGGCTGCCAGGGGCTCTCACTTCCGTGTTGGCAACTCTTAAAATATTGTTCATTTATTAACCGCTCCGAAGTACAGGCCGCACTTCCGGGTACGGACCAAAGCTGTAGTCAAAATGGTGCGGCTTGTAATCATGAAATTACTGTAATTGTGGAGCAGCTGCTTAAAAACTGTATTACTAGTATTTTAAATCTTATACTTCTGTTTTAAGGCTTTTTTCTTTTATTAACATGGCTGCAAAAGGAAAAAAAAATACTTTTTTTTCTCTTAATACGTCAGAAAGAAGAAATGTTATTTAGAGAGTCTTAAAGATATATCATGCACACTCTTGTAGTGTTTTATTTTTACCTTCATTGTTTCACCAGAGAAGGAACTATCAATTATAGAGGCCAGAATGCTGCCTCCTCTGGAATCAGATTGTTGTTTCTTGTCAAGTAAAACTGAGTCTTCATTATCCAGGAGTTCAGCAGCTGCAATCAACAGCAGCTGGACTACCCTCCCACCTCCAAAAGGACTAATTTCTTCTTCTGCTCTCCAAAAGCACTACTTTCTTACGTAGTGTCAAAATGTGGTGCTTCTGGACTGACCACAAGTCTGTCTAAAGTATACTATTTAAAGAGAAAAGTGATTCTTTATTACTCTACTGCTGCTTTACATTTGCATTTTGAGTTTAAATACTCATAAATAAGTAAATGTTTCCAAACCATTAGAGTTGGGCAACACCTCTTGCAAACCTGACCTTTTATAAACTTCAGTCTATCAAATATAAAGTTGGTGTAGGACTTAAGCAATGATTGACAACTAAGTAAAGTCTGGATAACTAGACTGAAGAGATGTAAAGTGGACAACTCTAATTTAATTAATCTTCTTGAAAGTGTTCAACTGGTATCTGGAGTCATGTCTCCAGATATGTTGTATCATGCTGCTAAATATAATTACAGTAATTTCGCGATAATAAGCCGCACCTGATTATGAGCTACACTTTTGTTTGCAGTGAGGATGCTTGCGCATCTTTCACAAAGTTGCCAATTAGTAAAAGAATCACTGGATCGCGGGGTTTACTGGCTCAGCTGTGCAGGCTCAGATCAGCCCCGCCGCCCCCTGCTGGGGCTGTGCGGGCTCAGATCGGTCCCACTGCTCCGCTGCCGGGGCCGGGCAGGCTCCAGCTTGGCTCGGGGCTGCTGCGGGCTCACACTTCTGGACTGGCAAATTTCTGAACCTCATCCATATATTGGCCGCTCCTGAGTGTAAGCTGCACTTCCGGGTTGGGACCAAAATTTTAGTCAAAATGGTGCGGCTTATAATTGTGAAATTGCTGTACTTTAAAATGTAAGATTAGTGTATATTAGGAAAATATTGCTTAAAATATTAAAAAACCAAGAAATCTTCTAAATACCACTGATATTGGAAATTTGCCTTCTTTAATTTGAATTCCACTCTGCTTCTCCTTTCTGCCACTTAGCTACTCAGCTTCCTTTGCTCTTCACAGCATTTCCGTCAGCAGTCTTTTTCTCCGTCTCTCCCTATGGGCCCTCTCTCCTTTCCTAATTTCTCTACTCCTTATCATCAGCCTCTTTCCCTCACTTTTTCAACCACCCTTGCATTTCTTTATTTTTTCACTTGCCTTTCTTCATACTACTGAATTAGCAGAGATTATATGAAGAACGTTCTTACAAGGTGTTATAATTAACTGGGACACTCTTGCACTCCAGCCGTGCTGTCTCGGCCTTATGGACCATAAGTATTGAAGTCAGTATCTGTGATCACTGTTCAATCAATTACTGAAAGCTCTCTTTGTGCCTGTAGCACTACTAATTCTTGTCCAGCCCTGTTCATAAGCACTGTCAGTTTTGTAAAACTTTTCAGCTAAGATGATGATTATCTTGATTATCTTGAATACCAAAACTAGTATATATTTAACCTTTCAGTAACCTTTCTCAATGGAAAGTTTTCCTTTTTGACCCTGTCAGGCAATCATGTAACTTCCCATCTTTATCCACTTAGACTTTTTCATACATTTATGTCTGTTGCGTGTGGGTGATGTCTTAGGAATTACCTGTGCTAATAGACAAGAAAGCTCTTTAAGAACTGTGTAAAATATTATCTTAATTCACTAAGTTATTTATTTAGTTTTGCTTCTGCATGTAACCCTAGGTTGGTTTTTTTGACCTAGTTACAGATAGCAACTGTTTAAATTTGTGACTATTTTTTTAGAGACTGTGCAATAGGTACCATTGTAACACAGATAAGTCCATTAAGAAGCATAGATATTTAATTGTTGGTAATCATGTGGTTACAAATTAAATTCATGAAGTGAAAACCATGAAAGATTGGAAGTGTCTGGAGTCTTACGTTTTTTGTACTGGGTCTTTTAATTTCAAAAACTAAAAAATGCTGAATAAGTGAAACTAAGCAACAGAAGTTAATAAGGCAATAGACTTTATTACAGAAATGTTTAAGTAGCAGAAACAGAATCAGGCTACTTTCTATTCTTATATTAAAAAAACCAAAACAAACCTTCTTCAAATGCTGAAACTTGTATTTAATCTTTTTTTTTGCTTAACTGCTTAGAAGTCCATTATTACAAAACATGTCTCCTTGTTATTCTTATCAATTGCTTACAGAGTAAGAAAAAATTATTAAATATTGCACTATATTAGTACAAGAATTTTGTAATGGAATTGAAGGGAGGCATTTCTGTCCAGGTACTGCTTTTTGGGCCTTGTAGTTAAAGACTTAGAAGAGGAAGGGTTATCTACAATTTGAGCAAGTTTATTACGGCTTAGTGATTTGCTGATTGATTTCATTTGCTGTCAGTTAAGGCTCTCTTAATGTCAAGCTTTCTTTGCATAATGCCTTGAAATAAAGACTGATGAAGATTTTTCAGATTGATGCTGCTTATATAAACTGACCCTGATTTGCCCTTCTGCATGACAATATAAGTGACAGCAGTTAGACAAAAATATAGCAATGAATATGCAACTTAAGGATTAAGAAGAATACAGTAAACCTTTCAGAATATAAAACTAGGCATAAAAACCTGTTCCCTTATTTCCACTCTTATCATGTAGTGAAGAAGTGGACTGGAATAGCATCCCAAATGCTATACTACTGTGGTGAAATTCAAAGAGGATACGTTTTGAAAGGATTAAAAGTTAAACTGTTTTGTTTTACCATGTTCTAGCAATTGGTCACTAATTCATTTTGGTAGGGTTTTTTTTTGGTGGTATTTTGTTTTAGTGTTTTTTTCTTTTATTCTTTTTTTGGTGGAAAAGGTTGTATAAATTTTGGCATATAAATCCATGTATGTTATTGGCTGTTCACTTTATTTTTTATGTTATTTTGGAGGAATCATAGCAACCTGTTTTGAAGCTGTTATCTTGATTTTTCATTTACTGAATTGATTGCTTGTCTAGTGACATGTGTTGCTAGTATCCTAGGATCACAAATTCCAACATTCTGTTAGACTGTGAAAAGCACAAATTCTTGTGCTTGATTCATAAAATCTTTGCTACAGGTGTCCCAGGACTAATGCGCTTTAAAGAGGGCACTCAGTTCTTGTCCATTGCAGTATCCAATTTCATTATATTATTTTAGAACTCTCCCTTCATTATGGTCTCTTTTCTCATTTTTGATCTCTCCCTGTTAAATGCAAAAATGTGGTAAGAAATTAGGAAGCGAGAAGAGAATGGAGACAGCTGGAGAGTGCTCTAATTAATGGAAGTAGGATGAATATGGAGCTGTTGTGTAAACCTGAATAATAAGGATACACAGCCTGCGTGTTGGCAAGTGTACATGCAAAGGATTGGATCTTCTGTGGCTTTTAAGAAGATAATATCCATGGAATGACAAAAATTTGTTTATCTTCCTGGACTTATACTAGAACTGGAGATTCCTCTGGATTGCTCCAACATTTTTTTATAAAAGAGAAGTTCTAAACTAAAAATCAGGAGGGAAGAGTAATTCTTTCCACCTGTGTGGGCAGACCTATGATGTACATTTAATGCCTGAAGACTGTGTTTTAGTTCTGTTTTCTCTCTGTTAAGAAGCAGATTTTGCTTTTCTCCAGTAACAGCACCTGGTGGTGAATCTCCCTATTTCTGCTTAATTGACAAATACTAAAGGAAGAGATTAGAGAGCAAAGCCTCCTAACATTGCTACAGGGTATGGTTCCAGACTTTCCCTCCATCCAGTTTTCTAATTGCAAATATTTTTTGTTTTTGGTTAATATTGTGCAAGAAAAAAATTACAAGCTGAAGTTTAAATTCTGAAGTTTTTACACAGGCTTGCAAAGACCACAGGACTCAGTTTTGAGCAGAGATTCCTCTACATGTCAAAATATGATGTTTGCCTGTACCTTGGCAAAGGTCACTATCTTAGATGTTTGATTCTTTCTGCCTTATTCCACATGAGACTTGCCACAAATTTTTCTCCTTTGGGAAACAGACTGTGGGACTGAATAAAAATTTAATGCCTAGAAGGGACATATAATAGCAGTAAACCGGTTGTCCCTGCTTAAAAACAGATTAGGCAGGGAAAAAGACAAAAAAAAAGTACAAGTGCTAAAATGTCTCCAGAAGTTTTCGCAGCCTTCACCATTTTAATTGGCAGATCTGAAAAGAGTAGAAATACGTGGTTTCTAGAGTTTGTAAGCTATAGAAATGATTTCTCTGTGACCAACATTCATAGGCACAATTACTCATAAATTACCTAACTTGAAGTAGTGGTCAAACCCTGAAAAATGAGTAAAGGAAATAGTACTGAATTAACATCAGAGGTAGTTTGAAAAATGCTGTTTTTAAGTTAGGATGGCCTCAGTTAATTTAGGCCTTTCAGTTAGGATTCGTGGATAAGAACCAGCTGCTTTTGTTGATCCACCATTAAGGTCACCACTCAAGTACATGATACTGTGATGCCTGCAGTCAATAGAAAATTCAGTAGTAAGATTAGAAAGGGTTTTCTCAATCCTATTACAACACCCCATGATGTGGGATGTTTTACTTCTGATTCTGTTGGTGAAGAATACGTTATGCTTTCTAGGCAAACTTATCTCAACAGTGCCTATTCTCCTTAGTTTTCTCCTTTCGTGGTTGCTATAGGCATCCAGTTTTATAAACAGAATCCAGAAAGTCACTTGATCTCTTATGCTTCAAGGAACTTCTAGGAGTTGGATCTGGTTCTTGACTGTTGGCCAGGCCAGGGAAAAGGCCTTACTTGCCAGGCTCCCAACCTAATAATCTGAATCACATTCTGCAATCTTACCGTAAATTTCCACTTCCCGAAAAGGCACTTGGTGCATTTACTGAAGAGCAGAAAGTCATGGCTTCCAAAATATTTTCTAGAAGGCTCTTCTGGTAGCAACTTATCTTTGAATTATTGGTCTGAGTGAGGACATCAAGAGTTCTGCCATCAGAAAAGTGTCTTCTCTTTTGTTAAGGAAACTTCCCAGTCTCGCCATTGATGAGACTCTCTGGCGGTGTCATTCCCGATGTCAGAGACTTTCACTGTTGGGAGTGAAGCCCCTTCACAGTGGGTGACTCCAGTGCCCTGCTTGACTCCTCACACAGCCCAGACTCACATGCAGTCAGACCAGGTTTCCCTTAGTGGTGTCTCAGATGTCCATAAAGACATTTATTCACGGTGCAGTAACACAGAAACAGCTTGAACTGGCGCCTCTGAGCAGGTTCCCAGCAAAGGAACCCTGGATCTTTTAAATCCTCGGTCTCCCTGCATGCAAGTCTTGCTCTTCCTCCTGAATCTTCAGTTTCTGAACCCACTCTCTGTGTCCATCCACCTAGATGGTCACCAGTCTTCATCTCTTGTTAGCCAAAAGGTGGGCAGTTCCCAGCTCCTGATGTGTCTCAGTGTCTGTTTACCTGGCGGCTGTCACCGGTATTCATGCCCCTTGATATCCTTAAATTTGGCAGTTCACAGCTTCTTGTCTCAGGCTTCCGCACAGAATTCAGACTACAGCTCAATGTGTTGCTTGCCTGTCCAGCTACTGGGACCAAATGTATTACTCAACTCTTTCAACCTGTTCCAAGTGAACAGCATTCTCACTTAGCTTCTTGACCTCTTGCACAGAAGAGTCCAGACTTCAGTATAGTGGAGTCTCACTCATCCACCAATTTTTAGCTTGTGCTGGTTAGGATTTGTACCTTTCTGAGCTGAGCTAATCTCTCATTTGACAAATGCCAAAAAGGCAGACTAAAACAATCATTTTCCCAATAAGAATTTTCTTCAGCTGTAAATCCATTGTTGTAGAATTAAATATTCAGAGATGATAGGGGTCATTTTATTTGATCTTCCTCAGATTCTGGTGGCTAAAAGCAAACTTTGTAAAAAATATTTTATTTATATAATACTAATCTGTAAGGATAGCAAATTGTCAAGCTCAGTGATGATGCCACTTCTATCAGACATTTGTTTTGGAAAGAGGATGCTAATGTATGTGCTCACTGTGAGATTTGGTATTAGGTGTACTCTGTTCTTTGAATTTCCTCCTCATATTTTGGAACAAAAGCTGTTGTCACTGAAATTTCTAATAGCATAATTTAAGTCTTGAAAGCAAATCTGATTAAAAATCTAGTCATTTGCCTGTGGTTGGAGTTTTTAAAAATGTTATTTAAGAATGTATGAAGCAAATTCGTTATTTCATTAACATCTAAGTTCAGGCAGAACACAGGGACGACATCTGTCCATCCTATATGTGGCAGTTAACATTAGATTAAGGGTGTTTCAATGAATTTGAGGAATACAGTCCAGCTTTTCTTGATAACTGTGGTCTCTAAAGAAATTGACTGCTGCTTTTTCCTGTTCTGGCATCATGAATTTGTGTAATTAATTAGAAGCCAAAGTATAAAAATTAATTAGTGATCCAACCATCAGGTATACTTAAGCATTTCCTTGAAAACTGCAAAATATTGCATTGTGTAGGGTTAAATACTTAGGTTGAATTAAAATGCAGTGCTACCATGAGCATTCTTAAGAAAAACAGAAGAAATAAAGCAGGTGTTTTACAAAACTTTGCAGAGTTTTCTAGCTGCTAGGCTCTTTAGACCTGAGTATTCACCTAAAATCTGATACAAGGATTAGGACTCAGTGGTGAGTATTAATGTGTGAGACACATAATCGCAATTGTCATGTTGACTAAACCTGCCAGAGGAGACCTTCATCTCTCTTAGTAAATGGCAACTAGAGCCTAGACTATGCTCAGCTTTTTGTGTGGAAAATAAAAAGTGGACATATGTCCCCTTTCTATCCGTATGTAAAATACTTTATTCCGTTTGAAAATGTTTTAACATACAATTAAAAAGACCAAAAGGGAATAATCTACACCACTTCATAACTCTAGTCAAAATATTTAAGGAAATGTTTATACTGAGCCCAGATTTTGTGGGGTGGTCATTTTTTTCTCTTGGAGTTAGCAACAGACATTTTCTACAGCGGTTAAAACTAAGTATTTTTTTCATGAGTAGAGCATATATATTTTCTAAAAGTAATTGAAATTGGTCTTAGTTAAGAGAGGGCTATTTAAAACCAGTGAAGAATAATATTCTAAATAGTTGAATTAGTTACTTCTGTTGGACAACTTGTGGACAGCATTTCAAAGAGCAAAAGAATTTTTCAGATCTCCCATTTATGTCACATTTACATTCCATTTGAAGTTGCTTTAGATTTTTCTACTTAGTAATCTCATAGAATAATGTCTGTTTCTCCCCTCCCCTTAAATTATTCTCCTACACATTCACCTATAGTAAATCAATATTTTAGGCAGTTAAGACTTAGTATTTAGGTAACATTTAGTTATAAAAGTTGTTTTGTTTATATAAGATATTTGTATGCAACATGTAAGGAAGCATATGTCATTTTAAGGAATGAGAAAATGAGAAAGACTATGGTTTTTAAAATTTATTTTACTAACATATATTTGGTTGCGGAAAACAGAATTCTATACTTCAACATCTGTATGTTTTTTCTAGTTCCAAGATGTGACTTCAGTAGGTCAAAGGTAATATCATCAAGATTCAAACAACTTGTATTTCACTTGGCATTTCACCTGAATTTTGATGAGAAGTTTTGCTCTCTTCTTTCTCCTCAAGACTGAATGTGTGATGGGATACTATCATGTTTTGTAGTAAGACTGCATCCTGAGTTTTCTGTAGTGACTGCTGCTGTTTGGTTCTTCTCATCAGTGGTAATGCATTATGCTTGCATTAGGTAGTTTTTCATGCTCACTTAAATGTAGGCTTTATAGTAGTGTCAACGACTACACTTCTCTTTTTTTTTTTGTCCCTGTCTAGAATATACACTGGAAAATAACCTGATACACACTGACAGGATACCAGCCTGAAACTTCTTTCAGTTTCCATTTCTTTCTCACTAAAACCACTTACTTGAAAAATTCTAACCCTTCCTCACGAACTTAAATATTCATTTTAAATCAAGACTATTTCGGAGGGTAGGAAGAGTACAATGTAGTGGTAACATTTTCCCCATTTATACCTTAAACTACAAAGTCTTCGGGGCAGGAATTGTTTCTCCTTTTTGTTTTGTATGCAACTGTGCTTGGCGTTGTGCAGTAGACAGTGAGAATGGTCTCACATATAAACATTATTGGCCTATAAAGAACCTGTATTTCATCAATTTTGTTAAGTGACAATTTTGTTGCATGGTCCAGAGCTATTTCTGAATAGTCAAGGGTGCAGGTAGCTAGCTCCTTTGCTATAAAATTTTCAGGATGCTCTGCCTGGTCATACCAACTAAACACATTGGTCTTAATTTATCAGTTTCTAAAAGACTGAGTTAATTTCTGAAAGTCTTACACTTTGTAATAATTTTCATGAGAATTGTTGTTATGCCCATCCACTGTGGTTTCCAGCAGAAGCACTTTCTCTTCCGTCGCTGTCAATTTCAATGCTCCCTTTTCAATTTTCTTGTAGGAAGTCATGTCATTACCTCTTGCAGAGAATCTAGCCTCTTATTTAGAGCTTCATTCCCTTGGGCTATCTGCTGAGACCTACAGGGTAAAGTAATTGTTATTGAAGCGAAGGGGATAGAGTTAGGCCCCGTGTGTGGCACTGAGTCTGCTTTTGTTGGGGGAAAAAAAAAGTTGTAACAAAACTGACCTGCTTTTTGGCACATTTAAATTGTGCATGCCACGCTTGAATGGAACTGAACAAAAAGTTTAGTGTTGAAATGAGATACAAGAAGAATAGATCATTAAAGAAGTGCCAAACAGCTGCAAATCTGCAATTTTGCTGAATGCGTTTTCCCTTGAGTTTTTTCCCCCAATGCCAGAGAAGCTGCTGTATTTATATCCTTCACTGATGCCACTATGCATTTTGGACTATGGGTGAAGGCAACCAGGATGGGTTTTCAAATGGTCAAATCTATGGGGGAAATTAATTGTAATGATTTCTCCTCCAAATATAGCCCTTTTAAAGATATTGTCATTATCCTGAAATCTTGTTTCTGGAAACAAAAAGTAATTGATGTATGTTTTGTTTTCTGGACTCATTGTAATGAATCTTACTTATGTCAGTTCAAAGCAAGGCAGTAATGACAGGCATACAGAACTCCACTCCAGGGAGTTTTGCATTCACACCAGTTGTTTTTGCCTGAATTCCTCTTCAGCCAAACTCTGTACCATAAATTCTCAGTCTTTTCAGATTCTTGTGTAAGCAGTTTGTTAATTTAGTTAACAAGTGTTAATCTTTGATTCTTCTGAAGTTCGTTCATTATTCCTTCTCTTGTTCTTTTTTATCTTTTTGTATCTATAGTCTAGGGGTAATTTGCTACATGCTAGCACTGTGTTTAGTTGAATAATTCCTGAAGGAAGAACCAAGCAGTCAAACATGAATTTTAACTTTTCTGTACATTTTTGGTTTTTAAAGTATATTGTGTAAAGTAGATGATTTTATTATTTTGACTGCTCCATCTGATGTTACAAAGGCAATACTTATATTGTCAGGCTGTTAGTTCTTTTTGATACCTTTTAGAAAGTATCATTTCAGCATAATATCTCCTTCCTGTAGGTTTATTGCTTCCGTACTTGAGATGCAGTTCTGTGGTAACAGTGGGCCAAATAAGTCCTGAGATAATGTAATAACATTGATATAAAATATAAAGAAACTGATTTTTAATAATTTGGTATTTTATTTGTGACTTTAGAATAGTGCAAAACTTTAGATGGAAATTTTCATTCACGGCAATTTGTAACTTATAATCCAAATAATTTTTTAAACTGTGTTCTTAATGGCCAAACACTAAGGACAAGGGAAGCAACCTGTATAGTGTTTTAAGTGGGAATTTGAAAGGCATTTTTTATAACGTGTGATAAATACGTTGACACTTTGATAAGAGGTCTTTGCTAATTTGCATATGCTGATATGTGTATTTATTGTTGTATGTTTCTACTATAACTTCAGTGAGAACAGCTGAAGTTTGAATAACCTTTGAATTCCATAAATTAATTTTTTAAAAAGATTGGTTTTCTTTTTGTGTTTCCAGTTTCTTGAAGATTGTTATGTAATTTGTCAGTATGAGCCATTTTTCACTTCAAATAAAGTACTTCTGCAGGCTGAAGCCTTTCAGTCTTGAAGATTTACAGGCAGCAATACATGAAAATGCAGTTTTATGGAATCTATAGCACTATCCACCTGAAAATTACTGGTTGTAGAAATGGTGTACAGAACAAGACAATGACTGGTTATTCAAAAGTGCGCAGAATGTTAGAAAAAAATGGATTTACATGTCCCCTAGAGAACTGTGCTAAGCTTTAGTGTTCTCAGTCCTTTTAAAGATTAATGTGGAGAAAGAAAGCATGGCTTAAATGTTGCTCTTTTGCTGTGATGTTCACTGGTTTGTAGTTTATAAACAGTATCAACTTAGTTCATTTTATTTTTACTCTCAGCTTTGGTTTCTCATCTTCACCGACCTGGAGCCAAAGCCAAAACTTTTTATGCATGCCCTCTTATTCTGAAGAGGTCATAAAGGCCTTCTTCCCTCAAAATCTTCAGAGGTCATTTTTCTGATTGAATAAAGATCTAAAGTTCAAAATACTTAGTATCCTTATGGTATGACTAACACCTGATTTAAAGAAAAAATTCTGATTTTGCACTCAAAGACAGGTAAAGTGCTCTTAGGGATTTTCTAAATGAGGATACCATTTTACATGTTCAATAGCTGTAAAAAAAGAGATTGTTAGAAGTGTGTAGGCTTAAAATAATCTGTCCATTAAAAGTTATACCTGAAAATAAAATTTGGGCACTCTTGCATATTTTCTTCCTAGTCCAACAACTTCAGCCTTTTTCCATGTCAACTGTAGGAATACAGTTTTATCTTGTGAGTTTTAGCAGTTATCTGGGAATTCATGCATCTGAAGTTTTCATGAAGCTGCATTTTTCTTGTCTTAGTGCTGGAGCAGGGCTTTCCTCTCACAGATGCTTTTGGATTGAAAGCACTCCTACCATTTGCTTCTGCCATAGTATGGGGTGTAGGATATTGATTTTATAAATAATAGTGACATCTTCTGTGCATTAAAGCATTGTGTAGAGTGAAAAGGGAAGAGATTGCTGTAAAAAAATTCAGTACCTGATTATTTCTTCTTTTTGTTTTTTAATAATGTGGAGCAGTTATTTAGAATTTGTGCTCTTAAAATTGACAATCCTAGGTGAGTATCAACCACCGGATTCCTGTTCTATCCCTAGGATGACTTTGTAATCACTGAATTAGGTTGAGGTTGGAAGAGACCTCTGATGGTCCTTTGGTCCATGCCCCTTGCACAAGCAAGGAGTATTGCCTAGAGCCAGTAATGCTGAAAATCAGTGTTCTTCAACTCCACTGTTTCTGTGGGCTCCTCGATTAAGTCTTCTCCCCACTATCTTCCTTACAATACTCATCTGTTTAAAATGTTGTAGATTTTTGAAATGAGTTGCAATAATACTGGTTCCTATAAGGTTTGGGGATCGCTACCCCAAACTACTACTTGCCTTTCTGAACAGAAGTAATTTTCTGGTGTGTATTCTTGAAACATTCTGTGTTTAACTGAAGACAAATTTTTATTGTTTTATGGTCTGCTCCAGGTTTTAATGTCACACCATTACCAGCACATTCAAAACAAGAAGTGCTCGCTTAAATGCAGACCATGCAGAGGTATATAAATGCCAAATTTTATGTTATAAAAATTTATCAGGAGTGTTGCTGAAACATCTTATTGTTATGTATACTTAAAAACTATATATATGTAGTTATCATCATTCTACCATTACTGTACTTTTTTCATCTTACTGTACTTAAAAGACAGCACTCATTAGCAGGAATTGAAAAAATTTCTGCAGCACTAGATTTGTGTTCTGGGAAATTCTACCAACTGACTTTCTTGATCACAGAATAAGAGCTGCAGATATATTTGTATATTTGTATCTATAATGTTCAAATAGGAATCTAAATTGAAGTTCTGAACTTCTTTACAGATGCATTTAATCATTAGGTGACAGATAGTATGACTTGCAAGGTTCTATGCCCATTCCTTATGTATCAGGCTTTCCAGTAAGTGGAACTTTTGTATTGTTGAAGACAGATCCATAATGCAATCTTGTGACTGATGTAAGTTTCTTAAAATTATTTATGCCTTCCAGTGGCATATCTAAAAAACCCAATATATTTGCCTTTCCCCGGATTTCATTTAGAATTAAGTATTCTTCATGCTCACGCCACTCCCTGGAAAACCCCAAAATAATGTTTGTTCTAACCTATTCCTGGAGCAAGAGAGACCTGAACTAACCCTAACTCTTTGCTAGGAAGTTGGATATACTGGAAGGAATGTGTACATATGGGTGCATAAATACCACCTTCCACATTTGTAAGGAACCATTAGTAACTTCAAATCTACTTTCTTCTGGTCTAAAAAGAAATCTAAATTACAGTAACTTCACGAGTATAAGCCACACACTTTTGACTAAAATTTTGGTCCAAACCTGGAAGTGCAGCTTGTACTCCAGAGCAGCCAATATATGAACAAAGTTCAGAAATTTGCCAACCTGGAAGTGCGAGTCCACAGCAGCCCCGAGCCGAGCTGGACCCCACCTGGCTCTGGCAGCGGGGCAGCGCCAAGCGGTGGCTGCCCGGCCCCAGCAGTGGCAGAGCAGTGCCGAGCTGAGCCCGCATGGCCCCGGCGGCGGGGCATTGCCAACCCAAGCCTGAACGTCCGTGAGTTGAGCCAGTAAACCCCACAATCATGCGATTCTGTTTCTAATTTGTTGCTTTGTTGCACGCGGATCCCCACTGCAAAAAAAAGGGCGGTTTATAATCCAGTACGGCTTATATATGGACAAAGAACAAAAAATTGCCGACACCTGACTGTATGGATTCTAATCCGGTGCGCCTTATACTTGTGAAATTACTGTATTTAAAAAAACAATTGCTATGTATGAAAATAAAAGTTCATTAATATCTTTTTCTTAGATTTAAAATTTTAAAATCTGTTGAATGAGAGGACAAATTACATACCTGACTTGGTCAACAAGGAATTAGAAAATACTGTTTCAGATAACAACATGGTAGTATGTCTGTGGAGATGTAGGATGAAGCTGTATAGGTTAGTGACTTCACTGGCTTTGTAGTAAAAGGTAGAAGTTAAAGAAATGTATCTTTACATTCTAATTCAGTGAAATCTTTAAATATCATGTGTGAAGTAATTAAAGGAACACATGAGATTTTTTTCTGTGGGATTTGAGACACAGCTTGCTATGCAATGGTATAATCCTTGTTTATGGGTCACAGGCCCAGGTAATAGTCCTATTTCAATATGTCTCATGTTCAACATGTGGGATGTTGCCATTTGAAGGCTGTCTGGCAGTATTATGTGGAGTATAAGATATATCCCCATTCCTACTTGGCGTTGTTTCTGAATAGATGCAGCATTTTAGTTGTGTGGAATATGAAATAAAATTTAAACGCAGGATTAGAGCTGACAGTGGCAGGTTTACAGAGCTATGTGGATACACTATTAGGTTAGCACTATAGTGTTTAAAACATTTTGGACACTTTTTCTGATGAGAAAAGATATGTTGGTGTGTACTTGCCATGGCAGTTTTCTACACTTCACAATAAAATAACATGGTTGATTTCAATGACATTACCTTTATTCTGAAAAGCAGCAGTGTATTTGAGAACAAAGAAAGGAAAATAATTAAAACCTTAGTAAATGCCTGGTTTTAGAATTGTAGTTTTTAAGTCTGTACTGCAGACATATTCAGAAGGCAAATTTCATATTATCTGTAATATGTTCTTACAGTTGCAACTTGCTACAACTCATTTCAAAGGAGAAAACTGTAACCTATAAAATGTGATTAACCAGTTGTAAAGAAGACCAATAATCTCAAAATTGTTAGACTGTTTGAGATAAAGTTAACACTAATGCCAAATCATTTGTTCTCTCATGCTGCTAACTTTATTATCAGTTTGATCGATATTACACAACTTGGACATTCTTACACTATATAAAAGAAAACAAATATTTTCCCAGCTATACTGGAATCACATTATTTAATTCCAGACATCTGTAGTTTAACCATATTTCTTTAGTTTCTGACAAATTAATTTTCTTAATATGAAGTAGGAAGATTCATTTTGAAAGTGGGAAAATTCAGCTAAAATTCTGCAGTGATTCTTTATAAACATAAATTGAATGTGCACTGAGTTTTGTAGTTAAATAAAATGAAAAATAGTACCAACTGTTCACTGTAGTACTGTATGTTTGAAAACAGTTCACTTTGTAATTGGGATGCACAGTCATTTGCTTTTCCTCAAAGCTGTCAATATTTCAGATTTTTGAAGAAGTGCAAAATCTCATATTAGACCTTTGGTTAAGACCTTACTTACAACCTAAGTGCCTGGTTTACAACTTTTGTTTGATTTTTCCAGTTAATAAAAATTTCATCTTCTGTGATGATGTATGCTACTTGGCATTTAAGTATATCTTGTCTGGCACTGATGATTTACTTTACTTTTTAAAGGCTGTGATTCAAAGTTTCATGGAAGTCTACCAACTTATAGTTTCCAGAGTTGAAGTATTAGTGAGAAAACCAGAATCTCTTCAGCTTCACATTGCAGCCCTAAAGTCCAGGCTCCAAACAGCTAATCTTTATGAAGGTGACCTTACAAATGGTAAGTCTGCTTTTGACGTAATTTTTGTAATTTGAATGTGGTTTCTTAGCCAGCATCTCCCTTCATACTGTATGGTTTCTGTAGGGAAATACAATAATATTTACCTATAAATGTAATAGAGCTATAAAACCAATGTCAACAGAAACTTTTTCTGAAGATTAAAGGAATGATAGAAGTTAACAGATAATTTAATTTTTATTACTGTATCTTCTACAAGGACCTGTTCATTGCTGCGGAATAAGTTGTGAATTTTTTAGTTTTACCAGTACTGTAAATAGTTTAACTTTGGACCTGAAGGATTTTATATCTAGAAACATTGTATGTTAAAACAGAATGTTATAAACTTCATGTAAACAAAGTGTTTTTTAGGAGATCTGAATTATTTTTAGGCAATTGTAGTTATGAATAATACTTATCAGTAAATTTACAAGGTTAAAATTCAGTTTCAGGAATATAATTTCTGGTCTAAAAATATTGTTGTCAACAAAGGTACTTGGATTTGTTTAAGGGTAATAAGGTGAGTCTTCAGATTTGAGATGTCTCTCTAGGGAAATTGCTAAATGCAGATTTATTTGTGTCACACAGGCAGGAACCCAGACACATAAACTGTCATAAATACGTAGCCAGCTATCACTAGAAATGCAAGAGAAATTTCCTTAGAAAGAGACTGTGCAGGATGCACAACTTGCATACACTCACTGTATTTCTCCCCATCTCTTCTTACTTTTCCACAGAGGATAAAGGAGAAAGCTTTGGCGTACATTTTATTGGTAGTGGTGATTGTTGTTCTTCTTCCATTCCTACTGTCTTATAGTCTTGCGTAGCGAAAAAGAAAACGAGCATTGCTTGTCTTTCTTTTTGAAACGGAAGATCTGTAAGAAGAGAGCTATCACAATGCAAATGACATAAACACACTAGTAAACATATATTCAAAGGCTGTGACTGTGGCTTTGGTTTTGATTGTTTCCACCAAAATTACATTAATTTCTTATCCTGCTTCTAACAGCACAATGGAAAATTAGTGTGAATATAAACTACATTAATCAGTGCTGAATTTGAGTTTTAATGTCTTGAGGTGACAATTGTTGAATGAAAACTTTGTTTTATTTGTGATTACACAACCTTTCTACGAAATGAAATTACTTCACTGAAATTGCTTTTTTCCTCCAACCAGAATCTTTTGATGTCTTCTGCTCCATTTATGCGTGTCCTGCTGAGCCTGTGCCCGATGTAATTGGACTGCTCCTTTGCCTGTTATGATTGTTTTTGTTGTCTAAATCACTTGTTTACTAAAGATTGGGAAGTCTGCCAAACTTGCAGCAAGATTTGCTTTCATTTGGATTGAGAGAGCTTTTAGCAAAGATTCGCTAGTTCTGTCTGTGAAGGGCTATGCAGTGGCCTGATATATTACAGTGAAAACCAGCTCTTCAATGTTTGTGATTAAATGCTGTATTTTTAAAGTAGTTTGTATCTGCGTGCAGTTGCAGTGTAAAGATGATACTATTTGCATTGTGGAGGGATCTCGTAGCCCTCTGGGGAGAACAGTAGTTCTTTTTTTAGATTAAATTTAATTTGAATCTAGGCCTAACCATTGCTATGAAATGTTTTAAAATTTTTATGTAAAAATGAAAGCATTCAGATTTGAGAGTCTCAAGTTGCTATGAAAAAGTGATAATGGTATTATTTTGTAGTAGTTGGGTTTTCTGTAAATTCGTCCCTCATAGTTGTAGAAGTTGTATTAAGCATGAATTTTAATAACTTTAAACATCACAGCTTTGCAGTGTGACTTGTATTTTAACATTCTAGTTGATATGCTTTGGTTTGATTTTAAGGAAGAAGTTTTGCTCTGGATTGCTTTCTCTAGTAGAAAGAGTAGAACGAATTTTTTTGCTTATTCTAAATGAAAGGGAGCAATGACTTCTTTAGTATGTATTTGGTTTCAAAATTAGACAAGCTTTGTTAGTTTTAATTCACTGTCTTCAATAATACATCCATTGCAGACAAAATTTTACATGGAGCTGACAAACACAGTGCTTGAACTGTATCGGTTGCAGGCCTTCATATGACATATGTTTGTGCTTTCTGAACAGTAACTACTGCTCAGTGCTCACGATTATAAGCCACACCATTTTTACTAAAATTTTGGTCTGAACCCGGAGTGCGGCTTATAATCAGGTGCTGCTTATATATGGACAAAGAATGGTAAGCTGCTGTTTTAGTTTAGAGGACAGGTGTCTGCTAAGAAAGGCAGGAGCTTCTCTTTGAAATGGAGAATGTAAACCCCCTCCCTCCAAATTATTATAATTTTGAAATCAAGGGGCTTTCAGGCAAAGATATGGGAGTTCTTTTCTAGGGAAATTAAAATAGATATACAGTACTACAAAGGAACAAACTCCAAACCCTGACAGAGTCAGAGTACAACCTGACACCCTGTCAAGCAGGGTGTTGGTAGAAGTTTGATTAAATGGTGGCTGCAGTCCCCTTGCAGGGACAGATGTGATTCAGTTGGAGCAGTACTCCTGTAGAAGGTGCAGTTTCCTTCTGGAGGGCCAGTGGTGATGTGGAGAAATCCAGATTTCCTCTGGAGTCCAGTGGAGAAAGGGGCTACCTTAGTGTCCCAAACCTCTGTTTTTATTTGGGTAAGAAATGTTGGGCTCTTCCCCCTGGCTGGAGCAACTTCCAATGGGATGAAGTAATTTTATCAGTCACACAGTGGGACTCAATGGGCCATTAGCAGAAAATTACTCTCTGGAGGAAGGATGGGTTGTGAAAAGATAAAGAGCAATGCCCTGCCTGGTTTCAATGGATGGCCCATTAGCAGAATATCTGCCGTTGAGATAAGGATCACTGCCGCCACCCTCAACAGATGGTGATAGAATAGATACCTTTTATCACCCTCTGTATTGTAACATGCGGCTTATAATCAGGTGCGGCTTATGTACGGACAAAGAACAAAAAGTTGCTGACACTTGGAAGTGCAGCTTATAATCGGTGTGGCGTATAATCGTGAAATTACTGTACATTTTTTAAGTCTTTCAGTTGTGTATCATGTGTGGATACTTACCTTATAAAATTGGGTTTTATATCACAATGTTGTGGCTGTTTCTTAATATCTTTTATGCTAGTTGCTTAAGGGTCTTGCCCTGCCCAACAGTCCATTGCATGCAAGTTTGGGCCATTCATCAGTGTTGATATTTTCCATATTTAGATGGTATTGCTTTCCTAAGTGACTTGTTTCTACTGAAATTTCATAACTATGTCACCTTTCTATTCGCACCATTTCTCCCTTCTGCTGCATTGGGTTTTGTTAATAATAGTAAAAACAAAACTGATGCCTTGAGGCGAAATTGGAGATTCTAACTCCTCATCTTTTGTTTCAAACAAAATTGACATCTCCATCCTCCAGACTATTTCTAGTCCAACACTTTCCTTCTAGTCAATAGAGTTTAGATTCTGAGATTGCTATATGTGGTCATGCTAATGCCAACAGAGAGGAACAGAAAGGGATATGATTATGATGGACAGAGGTGAGATGAGCACTGGAAACACTGTGGGGAGCAGTGAAGTCAGTGGCAGGATGTCTCTGTAGTCTTCATTAGTGCCCAGCTATCTATGTGTCATACTTGTCTCTGATGATTCTTACTTTGTGGAGAGAAAGGTCCTGTGCATTTTTAATTCTTGCAACTCTTTGAAATTCAGTACAGCTGAAAAACAGCTTAGGTTTCCTACCTGTCTTCTTTTCTTCTTTCCTTCTTTCTGCTTCCCCTCCCTTTTCCCTGCCCCTCCCATTTCTATTGTTCTCTATTCCTGTATCGCTTTTCTGTTGGTTGGAGGGGTTCCTGATTGGCTGGTTTCAGTTTTTTTTGCCTGCTTCTGTTTTTTTTTTTTTTTTTTCCAACTGTTTCTGAAATTCCCTTACATTTCTAACATGTCCTTTTCTTTTTTTCTTCTATTAGGAAACTATCAACATTTTGTAGTAGTCCTTTCTGTTTCTTGTTCAGCAATATCCAGTAATATAAACATCATGAACTGGACTGTGCTGAATTCTGCTGCTTTTATTAATTTTTATTCTTCTTCAGATATATTAGTTTCTTATTATATTTGCACATTCATTCAGTTGCAGTAATAGGTAGACCTTGAACTGAGAGCTTAGAAGTGCTGTATTGTGCAGTAGTGTAGTCAGTATAAGCAGTTTCTTTGTGGGTGCTGCAGGGCAATGTGTCATTATATTTAGCCACATGGCAAGTATGTGAATCCTTGGTGTCCAAGGGATTGGGTGTCCAGATCCCTGTTTTTTACTGCAAGTGGAATGTTGCAGGTTTGGATACACTGACACTCTGTTTTCCAGTGTGACACATAGGAGGAATAGTGAACAGAATTCAAGTCATTATAAAATATTTTCAGAAAGTCTTCATGTAGCTTCCAACCCTAAGATTTTATACCTGATGTCAGTACTGCTGTCAGAAGTTTAAGAATGTAAAATAAACTGGTATCAGTCCTGGCAAACAGAAGAAGCCACTTTCTTTGTTATGACAAGTGCCTCTTGTCAGGTGCTTCTCTAAACCTGCATGTGCACTGATACTCCTTCCTTTTTCTGTTTTCACCTCAGAATCAAAAGAGAATAAAAAATGAAGAGGAAAAGATAGTAATTTCTAAAGATTATGAAGAGAAAAAAGCTTTTTATGTACGGGAGAAATGCAAATTGAGGGACGCAAAAGGACAACATCTGAAAAGGGGAGAAAGTGAGTTTCAAATGGATGTGAGGGGTGATGTAAAGACGTCTGTAAATGTAGCAGAATTCTCTAACTATGAAAACAGCTGTTGTCTTTTGATGCTTCTCTTAGCTGAGGTGAAAGTAAAGGCATTCATTGGTTTATATGGCTGTGTGTCATATTTTTTTCACCACAGTTGTGTCTGTGTCTGTCCTTTGTCTGGAAATATCTAGTGATATCACCTAAAGTATTGAAAATACAGAAATGGTGGGTTTTGTTGAGGTGAGAGAGACAAGTAGAACGATCTTTTGCGTGAAAATTATGTATTTGTTCTTGAGATCCTAGTGATTGATACATAGTCTCATACTTCTGTGTTGAAAAACTGCATTAAGCAAGATGTACACTTTTCTCTCTACTCAAAGCAGTCAGCTCTCAATTCTCATGATCCATATAATCCTGTTCATAGGGGGAGGAGAAAAGAAATATTTAAAACTCAAACTTACCAGTTAACTATTTCCCTGAAATTTTTTTCATACTTAACCAGGCTGATCAGGGCAATCTGATCAGGGCAGTGGTTTTACACATCTTTCCCCCATACACTTTCTTTCCTTGTCTCCAATTCAATCTGTGTTTTATGGCAAAGACCTGCATCTAACACAGATGCATTGTCCTAAATTTAGAATTACAAGGATAGAAGTAGAGAGAAAGAAAAAATCCTAACTATTTTCCTGTTGTCTTGCTGCATAAGGGAAAGACATTTATCGGTGTCATGTTAAATGTCAGAGAGTGTAATGCATGGCTCTGGGAGCCATATCTCTGATGTAGTTGGAGGAATTCTTCCCAGATGTTGCAAAATGCAGGTACGTCCTGAATGAAAGCTCTCTGTCATGATTTGATGCTGGCCAAACACCAGGCACCCATGAAAGTCACTCACTCAACCTCCTCTACCGCAGCTGAGCAGAGGAGGGGAAGATTTAATGAAGGCTTCATGAGTTAAGATAAGGACTGTAGAAAACGCTCCAACGGCAAAACACGCTCAACTTAAAGGTAAAATGTAAATTTATTACTAAAGAGTCAGAGGAGGATAATGAGAAGTAAAATAAGCCCTTAAAAGTACATTTTCTTCCCCCAACCCCTCCCTCCTTTCCACTGAAACACAGGGAGAGAGGGCATGGGGGTTTTGGTCACTTTGTCACCCAAGGTGTTCTTACACTACTCAGGGAGAGGAATCCTTCCCTGTGAGGCCATGGGTCCCTCCCATGAGACACAATTCTCCAGCGAGCCCTATCAAAGCAATGTGAGTCCTTCCCATGGGCACACATTCCTCCCAAACTGCTGTGGCTTGGGTTGTTCTTCCATAGGGTGCAGGCCTCCAAGGAAATGCTGCTCCAGCCTGGAAGCAGGGCCATCTCTCTCCACTGGGTCTCCCACTGGATCACAGCTTCCTCCAGGTATCCATCCGCCTGCTCCAGCATGGACACCTTCCCCAAGGGCTGTGGGTCGATCTCTGCATCTCCCATGGATCCCCACAGGCTGTGGGTGGATCTCTGCATCCCCCATAGATCCCCATGTGCTGTGGGTGGATCTCTGTATTCCCAGTGGATCCCCATGGGCTGTGGATGGATCTCTGTATCCCCTTTTGTCTTGAGTTACAATACAGGAGGTGATAAAAGGTGTCTATTCTGTCACCATCTGTTAAGGGTAGGGGCAATTATCCTTATCTCCGTGGGAGATATTCTGCTAATGGGCCATCAACTGAAACCAGGTGGGGCATTGTTCTTTATCTTTTCACAACCCATCCTCAACCCATTCTTCTCCAGAGAGTTATTTTCTGCTAATGTCCCATTAAGTCCCACTGTGTGACTGATAAAATTACTTTATCCCATTGGAAGTTGCTCCAGCCAGGGGGAAGAGCCCAACATTTCTTACCAAAATAAAAACAGAGGCTTTAGGACAGTAAGGTAGCCCTTTCTCCACTGGAGCTCCAGAGGGAAACTGCACCCTCTACAGGAGCACTGCTTCAACTAAACCACATCTGTCACCACAAGAGGACTGCAGCCATCATTTAATTTACTTAAGCAACACCCTGCCTGATGTGGTGTCAGGTTGTACTCTGACTTTGTCAGGGTTTGGGGTTTGTTCTTTGTAGTACTGTATTTCTATTTTAATTTCCCTAGAAAGGAACTGTTATTCCTAATTTCCATATCTTTGCCTGAAAGCCCCTTGGTTTCAAAATTATAATAATTTGGAGGGAGGGGGTTTACATTCTCCATTTCAATGATCCATTCTCCATGATCCCCACGGGCTGTGGGTGGATCTCTGCATCCCCTGTGGATCCTCATGGGTTGCAGGGGCACAGCTGCTTCATCGTAGTCTCACCACGGCCTGCAGTGAAATCTTGGCTCTGGTGCTTGGAGCAACTCCTGCCCCTACTTCTGCACTGACCTTGGTGTGTCTGTGTTCTCATCTCCTCTTCTTTAACTGAAATCAAGTGTCCCACTTTATTTTGATTTTCTTCTTAAATATGTTATCGCAAATGTATTACAAGCCTCTTTTGCTGGCCCGGCCTTGGCCAGCACCATGTCCATCTTCAGAGCTGTCAGGACTTGGCTTTGCCACATGGTGGAAGTTTCAGCAGCTTCTCAGAGAAGCCAGCTCTTTGGCCCCTCCACTACCAAAAACCAGGCTGTGCAAAACGAATGCACTCTCCTTGGCTTTTTCACTGCTTCACCTAGTCTTACGCACATTTGAATTTGTTTTGTGAAAGATCTGGAGATACTGGTTATTAACTTGCTGTGCAAAAAGCAATTAGACTTTTTATTTTTATTGTTAGTCTCTGTCTTGATATGCTTTCCGGGAAATAGTCTTGGGCAGACTTCAGTAAATATGGACCTCAATAATCATAACTTTGCTCCATATTGTTACTTACTAGTGTTTAGTTGCTGTGGAACCTGTGAATGTTCCTGAAGTGACAGTAAATAAAGAAAAATCTGATGGGCCCATAAGGAAAATTTCCCAGCTATTGAGAGGGTCATAGACATGAAAGTGTAGAAATATCAGACAAGTGAAAATAGAAAACTCTATTCATAAGATTTACTAAGTTTAATGTCCCTGTAAGACTGAGTCCACAAAGCAGTAATACTTCCCCAAAATTTATGTTTTTAATAAAATATTTGCATTTCTGTCCTGACTTGAAGTACGTAATTTCATGAATACAAGCCGCAGCAATTTGACAAAAAATTCGGTGGAAACCCGGAAGTGCGGCTAATACTCGGGGGCGGCTAATACATGAATCATTTTCTGACATTTACAACCCCAGACGTGCCAGCCAGGGCACTGAGCCAAGCACCTGCCAGTAAAAGCCGGCATTCGGCGATTGTTACAGTGTTACTGTGTTGCCCTGGCTCCCTGCAGGCAGCACGGGGGGCGGGGAGAGAGGCGGGAAAGCTCTCTTTCCTCCTCTGCCGCAGCCCAGGGGAGAGACGGGGGGTCCCCCGCCGCTATTGCCGCGGCTCGGGGAGGAGGCGGGGTGCTCTGTCCCCGCCTGCCGCGGCAGGAGCAGACAGGCTCCATCCTGGCCCGCCACCGCCGCGGCAGGAGCGGGGAAACTCTGTCCCCGCCCGCTGCCACTGCTGTAGGAGCGGGGTAAGCTCCGTCCCTGCCTGCCACCGCGGGGCAGCGCTGACCCGGGGTGACCGAGCCCAGTGGCAGCAGCGGCCGGCACCGAGCGGCGGGTGGCCCCGAGCCCAGTGGCAGCGGCGGCCGGCCCCGAGCAGCGGCCGGCCCCAAGCCCAGTGGCAGCGGTGGCGGCGGCTGGCCCCGAGCCCAGTGGCAGCGGCGGCAGCGGCCGGCCCCGAGCGGCAGCGCCGGGCTGCGCCACCTGGCCCCGTCAGCAGCCCCTAGCGGGCCGAGCCTGCACAGCCTTAACTCAGCCAGTAAACCCCGCCCTCCCGCGGTTCTGTTACTAATTGACAACTTTGTTGCACGCGGGTCCTCGCTGCAAACGACAGAGCGGCTTATATTCGGGTGCAGCTTATTTATGGACAAAAACCGAAGTGTTTGCCAACACCCAGAGATGCGGCTTATAGTCCATGCGGCTTGTATTCGTGAATTTACTGTAATTGGGCATCTCTTGCCAGCCTTACTGTGTAACCAGGGAATGCATATATCCTAATGCAAATGATCACTTGGTCGTTATAATGGTACTGCTTAAACAAGTAATAGTTGTAACCAAACAGTATAAATCATACAGTTTAGAATAATAGTAATGCTACTACTACTACTACTAACAACAACAACAACAACAACTACTACTTATATTATAAATCACATTCTGCAATTTAGGGTACCATTGTAAAAAGCAGTTACAGTAATCCAAGAACACATTTGGTGTTTTCTAAAGAATGCTTCCTTTTCTATGCAAAAATTTCTTTGATACTCAATATTCTAGGTTTGTGAACTTTAAATTTGTCAGACTGTTGTAACCTATTTGAAAATTATAGTAATTTGATTAAAATGTTGCCTGTAAGGCAAAAGGTTCAGTTAATAGAATCCATATGTAATTAAAGTGCAGAACAAAATGTAATCAGACCCCAGTGACTGGTGCCTTCATATTGATAGTTTTACAGTGGCCTCTGGGGTTGAAAGTTTATGTTAAAAGTTACCAATGTAGCTATGCTCCAGAAAAAATGCAAGACAGTATAGCTGTTGAAGCAGGTATGACATTGTCCCAAACTGATAATCATACAACAAAAGTAGTTGATAGTCTGGGGCTGTCTTCTGCTTGGCAGGTGGAAGAAGCACAAGACTGCTGTATTGTACTAGTCAGAGAAGTTGCATTCTGCAGCAGCACTGCTATGTAAACATTCCTAAATGAGGGAAGTACGCCCAATGAGAGCAAGTAACGGTATATTTTTTTAATAATATAGTTGCTTGATTTGTGTGAATTCATGTTTGAATCATCTGAAAGTTATAGACACAACACTATGTACCAAGCCACAAAAGAAGTTTAAAAAAATTTCCTGGACTTAAAAAAAAAAAAAATATTTTCTCTGGACAGTTTTAAGAGTTGACATCCTGTGTTAGAGTTCTCTAATCATCACCAGCACAATTTACAATCAGAACACACAGAGAGCCAGTTCAGACCAGCTCATCTGTTGACTTTGGCAGAAGCCCTTAATCTCACTGTGTGTAGCTGCCACTTGAGAGCTGGGGACTCGGCAGAGAGCCGAAGGAGGGTGGGATGCAGGGTTGGTCAAGGCATGAACACATAGGCCTGCTTCATTTCAACAGCCATACACTGGTTTTTTTTATACTCTTTTCATTTTACAGCCTTTTTTTTTTTAAACTTGAAATTAAATGAGGACCTCTCATGAGCCACTGTGCTCCAGGCATAAGAAATTGTAATGTCTGGCTTCCAGAAACTGTCCCGTCAAAATGTGCTTCTGATTAGGTGGCTTAATTACAGCTGTGAAAACAATGTTGATTTAGGCCTCAAGATTCCAGTGCATGTCAGCCGTTATTAGCTAGCCTTGGACTGAAGCCACCATTTTAAGACTCCGTACCACTAAAGTCACACACTGCCTGACAACTTTTTATTTAGGCAGAAATGTTGCCAGAAGCAACACATTTTATGCAAAATATTTTTCATTGCACAAATTTCAAATGTGACATAGTTGATGGACATAAAATGGGTAGTTATGGGTGGACCTCACCAAGTCCAAAACCTAACTTTTGCAAAATAACCTCTACCCAACACATCCCCCTCCCCCATTTCAAATAGTTTTTTCTAAAGTTTGACTGACATAATGCTTAATTTTAATTCCTTTAATTCAGTTTTATTCCAAATCCAGCATGTTGGTTTAACCACCCAATTTTATTGCATCTAAATTTTCCTGACAGTTTCATTTGCTGTTGGGAAATAAAATTGCCATTTTTGCAACATGGGAAATAATGGCTAGTTTCAAAACCAATATGTTTGAAACTTCCTTTGCCTGAAGCAGGTTAAGGCACACACTCAATTTACTTTAGGGGAAAAAAGCTCATTAAATAGTTTTTAATATTTTAATATAATTTAAGTAACTACTTTCACAGTGGGAAGGCTTATTAGGCGCATGTATTTACACCTGCAGAGAGGTAAATGTTTGGGTAATTAGGTGGTTTCCAATAATTCAGTTTTTCAGTTGCAGGGCTAATGCTTTAAACACTGTCGATGGACAGAAAGAGTGCTGCATTTAAACATTACATTTCCACTTTTAGCATTTTACTTTCAAGTGCTCAAGAAAGAGGTTTAAATGGGGTTGATTTGGGTTTTGTGGGATTTTTTGTTGTTTTTGTTTTGTTGTTTTGGTTTGTGTTGGTTTGGTTTTTTTCTTTGTTTGGTCTGTTCTTCAGTTCTCCTTAAAGACATGATTTGGCTAAGGAATGTGAGAGAATGTGTGTGGGTGTTAACTCTCAACAGAGGTCAGTACTTTGGAAAAGTGAGATCTACATTCTCACTTCACTGTTGCTATGAAATTCCAAATGTCCATGCTGTGTGGTTTAGTGGAAACCATGAAGTTCCTAAATGACCACAGGTTTGTTCCGTTGTTAAGCACAAAACAAATCTTTCAAGTCATTGGCTAAGTCACAAAAAAGGAGGGTCATGTTTTCAGGAAGGTAATCTCCTTTCCTTTTTTTTTCCTTCATGGTTTGCATTTCTATGGCGTTAGAAATGTGTGTCTAGTGGGGTACTGGAACTACCAGCTCACAAACAAGGATCCTTAGTTCCCAGGACTGAAAACAAGACACTTGGAAGCTAAAGCTGTATTAATCTCTTACCCTAAATGCAGTCCAGTGCAACAGTTGTACCTTCTGATTGGAGCAACTAATTGGGAATGGATTTTGAGAAGCTAATGATTTGGATAAGGAAACAAGTAAGTGTAGGTTCAAGTTTGTCCTGTGAAAAATCATCATGCATTCATTCTCTGCCTGCAGCAGATTAGTGAAGAGCAAGGCAGTGGATGCCTAGTCTTTATTTTTTTCAGTTTTCAAAGAAGGAACAGTGGAATGAGCTAGTCTTCTATTTTCTTTGCAAATACTAGGTGGGGTTTCCTGAAAAAGAGTGTTTCAGAAATGCCCTAGTTGCTGTGGAGGGCAACTGTAAGTCAGGAGACAACCATGTGATGGCTTTTTCCTTATTAGACACCTTTGCATTAGTCTTTTGAAATGTGTTGCATTGGTAATGCACAATGAATTTTATTCATCAGCCACATACATTTGCTTCCTGTTGGAAGCACTGCTGTTTCTTTTGCTTTCTTCGCACACCTATCAAAGGAGCCTTTCCAGAACATCAAATTAAAAGAAACATTCATATATTATTACATATATTGTTAATGCTGCAGTAGAAATGAAAGTATTGGGAGTGCTAGACAGGCTGTTATTTCAAGAACTGGATATTATAGACCAGGACATTTAACCCTGGGAAAACGTTTTTACAAAAGAACAGAGCCAAGGACACAATTTTACTGTCTTTATAGAAGAAAAGGAATATTTTCTACAAAGGCAGACAAATTCACTTCTTTCCAGACTCAAGGACTTTTACTCAGGCCAGAAGGTGCTTCCTCCTCCCTTTTGAAGAAGTTATTTCAAGAAAGAGAGCCGGGAAGCTTCTGTTATTCCCTGCTAAACTGTGGGTTAAACATAAAGGGAACGTCTGTTTGTTCTGAGACTCTGAATTTGCTGAGAAATTTTTGGAGGGGATTAAAGCATAGCTGTGCCTGATTGAGTCTAGCATAGGTGCTTAAATGGTGAGTGAATCCATGCAATCCAGTCTGTCATCTTCCTGATATTTTCTTGACATTTTAAGTTTAGATCCTGCAAGTTATACTGTTGTGAATAATTATTTCCTTGTTCTCACACCTGTTTGGTTTTATGTTTCAAGCTAAGTATGTAAAGCACCTTTTATAAGGAGAAAATTCAGTGCTGATCTTCAGATATTAAATTTGTGTAGATGTGCCCTATGAGTTGCAGTTCACTTGATCAGGATGATAGATAATAGACAATTTTTGTTGTTTTTGCTGCTCTTGTTTACTTTATACTAGTATCTCACTGCCTAGATCACAGGGGAAAAGAATGATTAGAGTATGACCTAGAGCAGTGTTGCCAGGAAGCCTGTCTCTTTCTCAGCTAGCCTAGAAATGCCTGTATACGCAGCGTGTGCTTGTGATGTAGCATGGCTAATATTACAGGGACTCATTAAGAAATATAATAATTTTTTAAAACCCCATATATATGTACACACACACACTCTTTAAGTTTTGTAAAGCAAAATCTCATGTTAGGAGGTTTGCATTTCCCTCTGGATGGCAGAGAGGCAGTCGTAGCCCCACCACCAGATCATTTGGTGCCAGCTAGCAGTCAGCCTTCCCTCTACAGGAGAAATCAGTGTCTGATGCTCTGTCTCCTCTTAGTTTCTGCTCCTGGTGCATAGATTGAGGAGGTCACGGGAGCACAAGGCTGGGTATTGTCTCTATCCTAGGTCCCTCAGCAGTTTTTACTATCAGAACTAACCTCACTAGTCCACACAGGGGAGGGTGGGTCCTCTTCAGGCTAAAGGAAGATAGTGAGTGCGGTAAAGAGAGGTAGCTGCAAACCAGTTGACTTTATTTTGTCTATTTCTGGAATTTAAGAAGTCAGATTGTTTTCCTGTTGGTTTGTTAATGCTCTTTTCCCCTGCCTTCTCCTATAATTGAGCATGTTTCCATCCTTTTCAACGGTGGAAAAAAACCCTTTGTGTTCCTTTCTGTGACGTGTTTGCAGTAGAGTAACATATTTCTTGTAAAAGTAAATATATTTACCTACTTCCATTTACTTGCATTTTGTAATTCAAGCATAAAAGTTAACGTGAGAAATGAAGGAAAACCAAACCTTTCAAATATATTGGAGAGTATGCCTTGCAGAGATAGAAAGACAGGAAATTCAATTAGTGCACAAAGCAGAATGTCATTCTTAACACATAATTTTATTCCTGTAATCTTGGCATCATTTGAGGGAATACAGACAGCAAGTTACATCTTCATCTTAATTTTTGTTGCGTCTTACATATATAAGACACTCTGTTTAATATTTACCCATCATGGTTTTATTCATTTATTTGTTTGTTTGTTTATTTGTTGCTTCTAACTTACATATAAAAACTTTAATTGAAATCTTTGAAACCCACATTATGTAGAAAAGGCACAGTATTTCTGGTTGATCGCAGTGAGGACCTGTTTTCTTCAGAGACTGAGCTCTGTGAAGCCGTTTGACCTGTTGAATAAACTAATCATTGAAATTATTAAATGGGAAATAGGCACTCCATAGGGTAAAGAGCTTTGTTGTCAGCTTAAAAGATGTTATTATGATAATGATCTTGATTATTCAAATAACATTTGTTTTCTTCAGTTTATTTTACAGTTTAATTAAAGAAAGGGATTTAGAAGAAATGTGCTTCTAAAACTGTAATATCACTTCCCTATTTTACAACAATTTGGAGGATTTTTTGACTTGTTTTAGAAATACCGCCTTTTGGAAAGATAGGAGTCTCTTTCTCAAACAATCACTTCACCCGTTTTTTTTTAGTTCCTCGTGGTGGAAGGGAGGATACTTTTAAAATTAACAGTGAGCAATACAATTTACTAAAAATATGGTGACAAATAGTGTGGTTAGTCACCAGCAGAGTTTCCCTGATGCATGTGATAATATTAGGAAAGTGGTGACATTATGAACATGCAGAGATTACATTTCATCCTTTTCAGATTGTGTAACTCCTTGAACTCTGACAGGAATTCCTATTTTCAGAGAGACACCTATAGAACTTTTAAAGCCACACAGCTTTAAGACATCACATCTTTGGATCAGTGTCTCAACTGAAATTGGTCCATAAACTCATAGTTGACTCAGTAAATGTTGCCACAAAGCTAGCATTAAAATACTTGCCTCTCTTAAATTTGTATATTTGCCAGTACTTGGAAAAACTTTTATCCAATTTAGGTGATGCAGGTAATTTGAAATATACAGTTTCTGCAGGCCAGACCACAATAATGAAATAATTCACTAATTTTTCAGCTTTTGTTAGTGCTGAGGGTCTCCTTTGATCACAGAAGGATCATCTTATATGATGATGTATCCTATAAGCTTATATGCTTTTGGTCAGGGGCCTATTAGTCTTTCAAAGCCTGTGTGACATTAAGTTTCTTTTCACAAGGTCTATTAAATCCATTGCATTCTTTTGGGAGTCTGAACATTAAACATTGTAACTTAACCACGGCTTTGCCAAGTTTCTTGGCAGATCAAGTCATCCAGTTTAATTTTAATTTGTATATGTCAAAACATCCTATTGCTTTAAGCATTTTGAGTTTAATTTACTAACTTACTGAAGTTTGCTGTGCTTTAAATATGAGATGTTTTAGAAGACTATAGTCTAAATGGGAGCTCTGAGTAAAGGAATTTAAGGCATAATTTTGGAATGTACAAGGCACCCCAAATTACTGAAACGTCCCTGTTTTGGGGTTTTGGTTGGGTTGTTTTAGAAAACCTAATATTTTAAACTTGTATTAAACCTTTCTTGTTTTACAAACCAAAAAGCTGAAAAACACTTTCCCAAATCTTCCTCTGTATTCTTCCTGACTCTTCTGATAGAAATTTTGCATACCTGATGAAAGTTTGGAGTGTTGTATGTGTTGGTGGTTTATGGGTTTTTGGCTGTTTTTATTTGTTTGTTTGTAGTATGTGGTGGTGATGTCTGTTTTTGTTTGTTTGTGGGTTTTTTGTTATTTTTAAATTTGCTTTCATAACACACAGTTGGCTTAAATATATATGAAAGTATGAAAATCCATTAGCATTTTTAAAATATTTATTCATCTAAAATATGGTTGGTGTGCAGGAAATATTAGTTCCATTTACCTAGTGGACTCACATGAACTGCATATTCAACCTCACAGAAAGAGATTATCTAGTATCCGAGCTAAGAACAATTCTTGGAGGCTATGCTCAGGAATCTAGTAAGTATAAAAAGTTCTGTTCAAGTAATTATTAGATTTTTAAATTTAATTTCAGTCTGAAATATAATTGTGTATATAGATTTGGCCAAAACCAACAGAGACAATAAACCTAGCTTACCCACACTCAAGTTGTTTATAACTGATAAGTTTGATTCCTTGCCCAGTTAATGTAATTTGGATCTTGAATTTACAGAAGACCTACATATTAGCCATCAACTGAAACAGAACCTAAAATATTTTTCCTAGGCTCTTCAGATATCAACTGATATTTTATAGGCAATATTGCTGGAAAGCCTACTGTTTCCCCTGACTATTACTGTTTCAAAAGTGCCCTTTAGAACTCTGTTGAAGATACACTGCTTCAGATATTGCATGTAATCTGAGGGAGAAGGAATAATTCCCTCTTGAAGTTACTTCAGCTAAGTTTTACAGGAGATCAGTGAACATTAAAGTACTTGCCTTGCATAAGCAAACAAAACCTTGAAAACTATACTAAATCTACAGGGAGCCAAATGTACCTCTACCTGGTGGGTCTTTCTGTCATCTAATTTATGGTGGAGTGGGATGGAGCCTTTATCAGGTTTTTGGCTAGTAGGTAGAAACCTATGCATGTGCAGTGGGCTATCCAGAAAATCGACATGCATCGGCCAGTGCTAAAATGATGGAATAACACCTTGATTTATCCTTCTAATACCTTATTATATTAATAATAAGCCTTAATTTTGAGAAAATTAAATTGGCAGTAACACTAATTCCCTTCTAAACATGTGATATAAGTCAGTCATTCTTTGCTCTGTCACTAGAGGATCTTTTTAAAGAGACTACTCAGTTTAATACAGTTATTTAGATTAACTGAAATTCACATTAGCCTGTACACTAATGCAACTGTGCAGGTGTTCTGACTCAAAATGCAAGTGTTTATACTTTGTATATGAGATTCCAATCGGTCTTTCAGAAAGGTGCAGATAGGTTGTATAAACCATGTCTGTTTCCAGTTTATGGTCCTAGTTCCATTGTCTCCAAAAACTGAACTTTAATCTACTCAGTAGTGGATAGTAAAAGCTGTCAAATCTTGACATCAGCATTTCCCTTATCATTTCAGGATCACAAGCAACTTCAGATATAATCTCAATACCCAGTGAACCAAAATAACATTTGTGCACTGTAAAGATCTATAGTAACATTATTCACTATGAGGCCATGCATGTCCCTGACACTTGATTTTAATTCTGAGTAATGCCATTATCCTGCATGGAATCTGACTGAAGTGTTCACTTTAGATTTTTCATTGCTGGAAAACCATCCACTTCTGCATTAGCAGCAACTTCTAGAGGTATGTGAGTTCTGATTCCTTATGATTTGCTGCTTTTCACCACCTTTCATAAACACAAGTTGGTTCTGTGTTCTTCCCATAACTTCCTGTCATGAGAGGAGTCTGCTTTACATCTTAATCAATGTATTTCCTTTCTTCTTTTCCTTACTTCATGCTTAGGACTTCTCTTGAGCTTCTGCTTTCTACAGCCTCAATGTCTCCTTCTCTTTGTGACAATAAAATTTCTTGTGTGGAAAAAATGCACTTTCAAAGATTTTAAAAGAGAACAATGGGACTTTTCCTTGTAGATATGGTTGGAAAGGAAATAGATTACATAATGTGTGTGAGCTTACTGTAGTTTAGCAAACCAGAATCTTTGGGCTATGTGGATAGCCTTTTGAGCCCTGTCTTGTTGGAATTGTGGTAGTTGAAACCCATAAGGCCAATAGAAGGTATTTTCTATAGTAGCATTCATAATTTCACTGTCCAGTGCTCAATCCATCCTCTTAAGCAAAGAGCGCTTGAGCATAACCGGTACTTATTACATACATATCGACTTTTTAAGGGACTTCCTGACCTGCTCCATATATTTATGTAGAAATATACTTCAGAGGACTAGTGAGCAAATGGAAGCATTCTCAAGGCATCTGTCAGCAAACTAGCAGTGAGTTGCATGTTTGATCTTATTTTTCTATAAGCTGTCAAGTGATTCCTAAAATGTTGATTTCCATATTTTTAATAAATCATTTGTTTTATCAGCTACGTAGATCCATATTTCTAAAAATATTCCTTAAAAATACTGTGTATTTGGCAGAAATGCAGAGGAAAAAATAATCTTCTGAATACCTAAAGATTTTTTAATGCAAGAAAACTGAGTCATAAAGACACTTTATTTTTTTTGCAGACCTTCCTCCTCTATGTTGTTAATGCTACTGTTGTAAATAAATAACTTTTTCCCTTTTTTCCTCTTGAAACCAAATTGCTGTTACAGTATATTTTTGTTAAGTATAAAGTGATTGAAGTATTTTATTGAATCAGTGTTAATTTCTTTCTTTTTCAAAATTGCTGTTATTACTAGCTCTGGGATAGTTTTGGTAAGAGATAAATAAAATGCACTGCTGGCAAAGGTCCACTGTCCTTGTTCCATTTAGTAGCAGAATGCCTAAATTGTAGTTGTGCCGGTTCGTCACAAACAGACAAAAAGGAAGGTAGCATTTTGCTGTGCGTGAGCAGTTTGAGGGCAAGCAGACACCGTGCACCTTGACCACCTATTATGAAGCTTTTTGCTGCAATGTCAAGTGAAAGCGAGTTAATTGGGTGAAGCTGTAGAGCATGTTAGGGGCATGGTAAAGAGTTGCTGTCTGACAGCTGAATGTCAGCAGAAGCTAGTGAAGTGTGGCTGAGAGACAGAGACCTGTCACAAAGTTCATGTGGACTGTAGCACAGCTAGGGAGATGAAACGTGGTTCTGTCTCACTTTCTCCCTCATTGCATTCAAGCACCTTAAGATTTCACACTGTATGTGTCAACCCTTGTTCTCTAAGCTGTTTTCTCCTAACACTTCTGCATTCAAATGATTGGACAGAAGATGCTAATGTTTGGCAAAATGAATGTAAATATACTTCTTTCCTTTTTCTGCTAGAGCAGCAGTATACATGTAACTCAGATGAAACTTTGAAGGCTTACGTCAGACAGTCACACTGGATAAGAATTTGGATGATGGCTGAATACATATCTCACAATAATATGAAGTTTGATGCTTTAACTAGTGGAATAGGGACTGTTTTTCCAGAAGAAAAGACTAAGTAGGGGGGGATTGTTTTGTGAGCTGGTGGTGCCTTAGCATGGTGTTGTGAGTCTTTTAGTCTCTGATTGTAGTCCTCTTCTCCCCTTCTTGCTAGAAAGAAGTGGAGTGCCAAGAGGAGACCATGAATGACATACTGATCTAAGGCAATGAGAAGCTGGGGGGAAAGTCACATAGTAGGAAAGCCTTCCTTGGAAGCAAGAGAAGCATCAGTTAAAGGCAGGGATGATCTTACACACTGCTGTGAAACATAGAGTGGTGTCATAATACCAAGTGTAGTGTACCTTTCAGTGGTTTTTTGCATCATGCAGCACAATGTAAAGCAATAATCATTTAGGTTGACCACCCATATTATAATTAATTAATTAAATAAAAATTGCTTCCATTCTTGAGAAAGTGAAAAGACCGTGGTAGGTATCATGGGCAAAACGTACTAAGAATTAAAGTTCTAAAGTACTAAAAGTTCTAAAAGTACTAAGTACTCAAGCATTTGGAAACTTGCATTAAAATCTAAACAGATCAATCATTTCACCATGAAATAAAGAGCATGGCTTTGTTTGCCTAATGTTTTGGTATTAACAGTGCAGAGCAGAGAATTTGACCTCAAAATGGGAAACTTCCCTGTGTATTCCAATGAAGAATCTGGAACAAAGGCTTACAGTATCGGCTGTGGGTGGATTTTGGCCAAAACTTTTAGAAAACATCAACATTAGCAATGCAGAACCATTATTGTCTTAAAGCCAACAAAATATTGAAGATAAAGTGCTCATCTGACATGATAATCCATCCAATCCTGTGTTCTTCAAACATGCCAGGTTTAAGTGCATTTGAATGTAACAGGATTTTCCTGTAGAAAAACAATACAATATATAATGAAATCTTTCTCTTAATTGCTTTTAATTGAGCCTCTCGAGTGTGATTTCACCGAATGAATTAAGTGCCAGAGCATTAGGAAAGGAAGAAAAAATTGTAATTTCCCGATATTACAGACTCATATTTGTTTAAAAACTCCTGAAACTGGAAGAGGGAATTCTTTATAATGAAAAAAGCCATTAGTATTGTTGGCTAGCAGCACCCAAAACATGTTGTGTGTCTACCTTTCTGACTTAATATGGAATGAGTTGGCAGCCCATTGAATTATTCTCTGATAGCAAATTGTTTGCACAATCCAGGCAGGAGTGCTGACAATTAAAATTTATACCAAATGTTACTGTTTTCTTACATTGTGTCAGAGCACCAATTTAGTCCTACTGCCTCAGCATACAGAATTGCAAGATGACTGGCATGGGAAGCAAACTTTCCAGTTTCAGTCATAGAATTCCTGCTTTTGAAAAAGTTTGCAACTAGCACTGTATTGCATTGACATCCATTCAGAAGTAAAACTTTCCATTTTAAATACCAGTTTTTAGCATTTTATTTATTTCACTGAAAGTAATAAATGGCTCTTGGAGAAAAAAAAGCCCCAAACCCAACCCAAACCCAGAAAACCAACCAACAAAACAAACAAAGAAACCCAAACCCAAATCCAAACCCAAACAAACAAGCAAAAAACCCCAAACCAGTAGACAAAAACATTAGCAGCATACTGGGAGACCCTTGGTATCATCAGGCAAAAGGTAGCTCAGTTTTGGAAACAGCAATCTGAGTAGGAGTTTGTGAATGATCTGACAATGTACATCTTTTTCTATAGGGTTTCCATGGAAGTGCTGCAAAGTGGTTATTGAAGACAGTGGTTCTTTTTTTAACACTTACTGGAATTGATATTGCAGCAGTGAAATGATGCAAGCTACAAGGATAGCATAGGTGGGAGAAGCTGAAAACAATATTATTGGCCATTTGATTTGCTGTCTACTGGTATTACTGTGTATTTGTGTGTTCTGGAGTTGGGCTGAGAGGAGTGAGTATCAGAAATCAATTGTGGAGAAATATTGCCTGTTTCTCACTTTCCCTCCACCATTCTCTGAATCTATGCTTAACTTAGAATTATTCCTACTCTTGAGAAACTGTGCTACTGCCTTTCCAGAGATTTTAGGGGTCGCTAGAAAGAAACTACAGCTTATTCCTCCCCCTGCATTATCTGTTTACTGGCAGGCATCCTCACACACCTAAGTTTCCTGTATTCTGGCGAATTATCACAATTTGGCATTGTAATTCAAAAATTTTGTTTATTTTACACAGAGGTATAACACTGAACTTGGTATTACACCTATGTCACCACACAGATAGGGAACTGTCATAACTTGTATTCAGTATTAATCTTTATGCCCTTTTGTCTATTATTTGGTCTCTTCTGATTCTAAGCAGTGTCATGGCTTTTTTACCTAAGTTGAAGCCAGTTGTTACTGCATGCATAACCCAGAAGCCTTAATGCACAAAAATCTTATCAATTTATTATTCTGATTTTCTAATAATATATTTTTAATAAAGTAGCATGTTGCATGTCAGAAGAAAGCAGAAGAGAAGTTTGGGCTACTGTGTTTTGAAATTGAGTACTTGAAAGCAATTTGAAGTGACAAAAATTAGTGGAAGAAGTTTTTGTAATAACATACATAGCTGAAGGAAATTGAAAAGCTGTGAAAATTGTCCAGTAAAATTTCCTTTCTGTAGACTTTGAAGGCTGAAACTGTTCTCACTAAATTTCAACTTCAGCTGTAGATTTTTCTCCTACAGTTGAAGATAAATAGTATACTTGTAAAGTTTACTGTCGTAACACATGCATAGTCTTCTAATTTCAAGTGTCCAACTGTGCATATTATTCCACAAATACGGATATACAAAAGCAAAATGGGCATCTTTGATCACAGCATGATGCTTTTGGGTAAGCTGACATTGCAATAAAAACATAATATAAGGATATAATAAATGATGGTATGAAGATATTCCATCACAATATCATCTTAATAAAGCAACCCACTATAAATGAGTTTTATAAATGAGTTTTAACTGGTAAAACAGCTCATATATCATGAGACAACCTTTAAACTAGATCTTAAATTTGACTGTAGGTTAGTCACAGAGCAACCAGAGAAGAACTATTGTAGAAACCTTTTTCATGTCTAATAAAAAATTGCTTGAGTTAGCTAAAGTTTAGAAAGCAATTATTCCATAATATAGACTAACTTTTCATGTTTTGTCTTTGAGAAAACTTGTTTTGTAAGGTTAGGCAATCAAACTTTGAAAAATGTACAAGGACATGACCAATTATTATATTATATAAATATTTTCAAAGCATGTTTTTGCCAGATATATGTGTCTTAGATATCTATTTACTGGTGAAGTGTAACAGTTCAGATGGAGTTGTGTATGGCTTACAGGGTAAGTAAAAGTGCTGTGCTAAAGATTTACCTGAAAAGACACTTTTTTCAGATAAATAATTCCTCTTTTAAAAATTACCTGAATGCATATTTATATGATGGATTAGCACCACAACTCTGGCATAGTCATTTGAGTTTGTCAATTTAAAACATGTTTTAGAAAGATGTCTAAATACTGTAATGAAGAAAGAGGTCTGTTGGGGAAATTATAACTGCCTTTAAAATTACTCTGTAAAGGTATGTGTTCAGAAAATGAATTTTCTAACAGTTCTGAGTATTTTTTCTTCTAACCTATAGAATACATTTTTTTAATTCATCATGAGGGTAAATAAAGATATTGGATCAAAACAGTTCTTAGGAGTAAGAGCCAAAAATTTTTTTATACATCAATCACATGGCTAATACATCTGATTTCCCTTCTGTTCAATGACTAGTATTCTGTTCTTTTTAAGAAGTACAGCACAGACTCTAGATAACTAAACCAGAGCTTTTTTTTCCCCTCAACAGTGAAGCTTTTACTGTAACATAGTCTATTGACTTGCTGCCAATCATTAAGTTTCATATATTTTTTTTTGCAACTCTCAAAGGAAATCTGATTTCATATCTCTTTACTGGGATTTTGATGCTATACTTTTTCTTAAAAAAACAAACCTCACTACAGCTTGGAAAAGTGTGATATGTGAGTGTAATCATAGCATGAGATTTTTCATTCATTGTGGTATGCTGATTAATTGAGGTGTTGAAAACATTACAAACCAATATGTTTAAATTTGTCCTCAATATTTGTTATCCAGAGTGAAACCCATTTGTAGCTTACAGTTTATTGATTTGTTTTTTTGGTGGAAGTTTTTTTAGAACATCACAAGTTGTTTGTGTATTTCAATACTGTTGTAATGGTTTTAATGTATGATTCTTATTTTAGAGAGAATTTTGTGTGTGGTCATCTGATTAAAGAACAGCTGTATAAAGAATAGGCTGTTAATTGGTGTATTAGCCTTTACTGAGATCTCATGTCAGGTCTGCTGGTACACTGACATCTTAGTTGTGCACTGGCTTTGTAGTGGTTCTCATTTGGTAGAGATTTGAGCCTAACTTGAAATACTCAAGTTTTATATTTAGAGAAACTCAACGCTACTACCTCATTTTAATTATGTACTTGAAACAGTCATCTATATTTGCTACTGTATGAGTTCTTAATGAAGGTCTAACATAACCTAGTAGTTTACAGTGTCTGCAGTATAGCTTGTGGTGAATCTGGAAATCAAAGGGAGCTGTTGAAGTAGGTTTTAGAGGCAACAATTGATTTTTATATTCAGCAGAGGAAAAGGGAATCATTCATGAATGTGTCTTTATATGATTGAGACTGGATTTGTTGAAATATACACACACCCTTCAGCCTCCCTCCAGATACGTATTAGTTCGTGTGTCTGTGTATATGGGTTTATGTGTATGCATTTATATATATATGTATACACTTCCTTGAATGCTGAAGATAGAGTGTTCTAAACCTCAAAGACACTGTAATGGCCATTCAGTGTGTTAATTTTTTTATTCCATAATTATACTTTACATGTGATGCTTTCACATATTATAAGATCTTATAAAAGTTTTGTTATTTTAATACCATGTAGTGCATTGGTAAAGGGCAGAAGACCAGCATGGCAATGAGTTTTCTTTTATTTGTTTAGGGGAATTCAGAATGTCTTTCTTTACCGTTTTTTAAAGAATTATTAGTATTGATATATTGGTACTATTCACAATCTTTGAAAGTACAATGCCTGATGTTTTGGTGCTGGAAGTACCTTAATGTTGAATTTTAACTAGTCTAACCTTTATATCTGTTTGACTGAATGTTGAGACTCATTGAAATATGAATCATGTTCCCATCAATGTACATTCAGTGTATATTTTCTGGCCATTTTCTTACAGGCTAACATTTGAAGAGTATTAAGTGCTTAATTTCAATTGATGATAAAGTATACTTAAAAATAAACAAATACTTTCCATGGTTAATATGGCATGTGTTTCCTAGTAACAGTGACAGGGAGACTGTGTAAAAAGTTTGTTTATTTGATAAAAAAGGAATCTGGTAATTGTAATGAAGAGGGGGTAAAAGTTCTCTCTAAGTATTTGTAGCATTTCAAATACAGTAGGTTATTTTTTTGTAACACTTACTTGGGCAAAATACCTGAGAAAACATCTGTTGTTTATTTTTATTAAATTTGACTGTTGGTTCTCAGGTACCAAAGTAAGTGTTTAAAACAAGAAGAATACACTTGCAAATACTTCATATACATCCCTTTGTGAAAGGAATTTAACAGTAAATGCAGATTCTCTTTGTTCTTTCTTTTTTTATTCTTTATTTATCATTACAGAAAACAAGAGGTAATTCAAACAACAGCGTGGCTCCAAGCTAGAGATTCAGCCTGATCAGAGTTCTATCCCAGACTTTTTGGCATTGCAAGCTGAACCTGACACATCCTATGGTGTTATGCAAAACAGAGACAGTTCTCTGTCTTCAATCTGTTTCTTCAACCTGAATGTCACACCCAATCCCAGAAGAACAATGGAAAATGGATTTTCAGATTCTAAGTATCAATAATCTTCTAGAAGGGAAAAATTATATTAATGTAAAATGATGCAATTAAAGTGTAATTTTTTTCCTATCTTTGAATTGTAGTTCAGCATTTGTATTTTTTAACATTGATTTTATGGTTTTATGAAAATGTGCATTTGTATGTTCACATTTCTGCACTTGTCAGTTTTGCATACTGAAGCTGTTATTTCTTTAAACTTTTATTTATTGCAGTTGTTCATTTTTTATGTAGTATATTTTTAAATGTTAAAGAATGACACATTTTGGGTAATTTTCCTCAGACTTAAAAAAAAAATCAATAAGCCATTTTAGTCTCTATCTATCAAAGTTGTTTCATACTTGTCTATTTTAAAGCAGGACTGCAATACTTTAATAGGATTGAGAGAGCTATTTGAAATGTATGCCAATGATTCCTGTCATTTCATGGCAGCCCTGCCATGGTTCACTGAGCCCCCTCTTTTCTCTTGTCAGCTCAACTGAAGACAAGCATTTAGTTGCAAACTTTAAGCAGGTTGTGCAAAACAGAAATGATGTGACTGCTTCTCTTCCTGCACAATAATGTCACTGCTGGTCAATGTGAGAAGGTCAGGTTGCTCCTTGTAAAGCTACATGATACCACTTGCCTATTTGAACAAGTTAAGTTAACCACTGAATCTGGTCCCTGCAGGCGCTGAAAACTCACCCTTTTATCAAGTCTGCATTTCATAAGAAAGAACAATTGTGGAGGGAGGATTTCTGATGATATGTTTATATACTTTATAAGGACAGTTCCCAAACCAGTGTTGCAGGTAATGTATTTAGTTTAAACTGAAAGACTAAAAAGTAATGGCTGTTTTGACCTTCAAATAGACTCCTTTTTTGTTGTTGTTGGTAGGACCCAAGAGTGACGCCCATCTTTGATGCTGACAGAATTTAAAGCAAGGCCATTGCCCTGCATTTTCTGCCTTGTAGCACACAAAAGTAAAATTGTATGTCAGGCCGAGATGTCGGGGAGCTGACAAGATGCCCCAGTGACATTTCAGCTGGAAAGAGCAAGTGTCTTGCAACCAAGTGGTCAAATATCAAATAATAGGTCAAGCAGGAAGGAGCTGAGTTCTAACCACAAAGAGGTTTCTGGTAACTTACTTGACAAGCTTTTGGGTGCTTTGTGGCTTGACAAAGTGATGTTCTGTTGGGTATCGCTAGACAGACTGTTCTTTATCGCCTTCAGAAGATCAGACATTGACATTGATTAAACTCTTTAACCCTTAAAGGTTAAATCCTAGCATTTTCATCATTGTGAATGAAAAACAAAAGAAATTTTTTAATACACCATTTGTTTTCATATTAATCACAGAACTCCCTAGTGCTATTAACTTTGATGTGCTGTGTAGTTTTTGACAAAAAAATTGAATGCAAAATCTATATAATAGATTGTTTCTCAGTATGGGCCAGTGATACATTACAAAAATAATGTTGTACATTATGGAATTTGTAATTTCTTCTAATATAGCGAATGTAGGATTCAATTTTAAAGCTTCATGACTACTACTTTCAATCAGTTCCATTTTGGATGGAAAAGAATATTTGCATAAATGATGTATCACTTAAAATGAAAAAATATTCCAATTATTCTTGTTTTCAGGTACTCTAGAATCATAGATTATCCTGAATTGGAAGACACCCACAATGATCATCAAGTCCATATCCTGGCCCCTGCACAGGGCAATCCCAAGAGTCACACCATGGGTCTGAGAGCACAATCCAAATGCTTCTTTAACTCTCGTAGGCTAGTGCAGTGACTGCTTCCCAGGGTAGCCTGTTCTAGTGCCCAGCCACCCTTTGGGTGAAAGTCCTTTCCTTGATATCCAATCTCAATCTCCCCTGGCACAACTTCAGGCCACTCCCTCAGGTCCTGTCACTGCTCACCACAGAGCAGACATCAGTGGCTGCTTCTCCTCTTTCCCTCTTGAGGAAGTTATAGACTGCAATGAGGTCTCTCCTCAATCTTCTCTTCTCCAGGCTGAACAAACCAAGCCGCTCCTAATATACCTTTCAATTTTCAATGGCAGACCTTTTATTTAAGGTAGCTTCAAATTTTCAGGTAGTCTCTATTGTGCAGTTCATTGCTCACCTCCTTCATGTGCATGTATGTGTGTATAATAATACAGAGCCACGAAATGCCAAATAATAAACCCTAAAGAATGCCTACATGTAACAGTCGGCTGACAGAGGAAGAACATTCCTTTTCTTTATGTATTTAGTCTTGAATACTAAAGAAAGAAGTTTTCCTTTTTCTCCAAATGTCTTGGCTCCATCTATCATGACAGTGACTGTTCTTAAAGGCACCACAAGTTCTGTATTCTGCTCTTCCAAATTTAATGTCAATGATCTATTACACTAATATGAAGAATGAAAGAATATATCTCACTGACCATTTTCCTCTCTACTGTGTATAGATGCATGTAAGCACTTTTAAAAGTATATTCTCATGGTACCCTATAGTTTGAAAAAAACTACCGATTTTTTGCTGTGTGGTCTCAGATTGCTGAAGATTTGCAGTTTACTTGTCCCTTTCCCATCATTGCTAGTCTATGTGACATGTAGAGACAAAAAAAGGATTTATTTCTGAAATCCATATCTTACCGAGAGTAGGTGTATCTCCTCCAGTTACTCTAGTTACAGCTCCAGGCATGGGTTTATGTGATTTCACAGGGACCATAACAATGGCAAACTGACTAGTTAATAGGAATGATCTAACAAACTATCATTTCTCACAAGAGCTGGTTTGTCAGTTTTCATTGAAGGAGAACATCTACTCCATTCATTCTATTTAAATATTGACTAACTGTGAGTTACATATTACATACTATTTTTTAGAAGCTATCCACTTGGTAGGGACTTTGAAATATCTTATATTTGGCTATCAGATATCCCATTTGTAATCAAAATCTCCTCTTTCTTACATGGTGAAGAAGCTGAGAGTAGTAAACTGGATTATCTAGTGTGATTCTCCTAAGTTGCTTTTTCTTGCATTTGATAAAGTGAAATTTGAGATAAATTCCACATAAGTGGAAGATCGCCTGTTAGCAGTTTACAAATGTAGTTTGTAGCTTATCAAAGCATATTTTTCCCTATTTTTTGGGGACACGTAAAAGCCATGCTTGTGTAGAATGTGGCAAGGCAGTACAGTAAGAGTAGCTCTCAAAAGAGCATTCTGTTTTATACCATCTACTCTTCCTTGCTTTGAAAATTACAGAGCTTGTGACCTTGATCCTTACTTTTGAAGCTTTTCATTTTTAGAGCCTGGACTAGTGTAAGCTCAGCTTCATCTCAGCACTCCTCCAGAAGAACTAGTTTCCTTAGAAGAAAGACCATATTTGGTGAGGCTACTCTCCGTTGTTTTTGAATGTGGTGCAATGAATGATTGGCTTTCTGGTCAGTCTCAAAATTAATAATAATTTATCTACCCACCAAGCAACACATTTCTGAAAAGAGACTGTGAAATACATTATTTTTTTCCCTGCAGTACATTTTATAGCTGTTAGTACAAGTTGTGTTTGTTTGTGCACACATATATTTATCTTTCTTAGCAAAGATTTTGGTTATTGGACTGACTTTATTATCACTCCACATATTGTAAGTAATTCTTACTACACTATTAGTACAGAGAGATTTTTTGGTTACTGTCTCCCACAGCTATTTGCAACTTCAGCAGAACTCACTGCCTGTCAAATTGGATAGACATTTATGGGAGTATCCTCCATTGTAAAAGATCTTGAATGCCTTTACTAAGTTAAACTCAGGGAGCTGAGGTTTGAAGGTTCTGCAGATCATCTATTCCAGCACTCCTGCTTAGAATACAGCAGGTTACTGAACATTGCCTTTTGTCTGTCACTAGGCACCACACAGCATAGTATGACTTCATATTCTTTACAGGTATTTACACAAGTTGGTAAGGTCTCCCTGAGCCTTGTCTTCTACAGGCTAAGAAAAAAATCACAGCTCTCTCAGCCTTTTCTCTTATGAGCTTATGCTTCAGTCGTTTTGTTAGTCATCTTTTTGGCCCTTCGCTGGACTCGCTCGTGTGCTAGGTTACTCCAGTTCTGGATGGAGGGGAATGATGTCTCCCTTGACTTGCTGGCAACTCTCTTCCTGATGCAGCCCAAAGGAGATGTTGGTTTGTTTTGCTGCCAGGGCATGTTTTTGCCTCATGCTAAACAGGAAGACCAAGAACCTCCAGGTACTTTTCTCCCAAAATGCTCCCCAGACAGCTGGTCCCTAGTCAGTCTCAGGTCCCCATCCTCTCCTGGTGCTGGAGGTAGTGCTCCCCAGGCAGAGCAGCCTTTCTTCTCTTTCTTCTCTTTGCTTGAATTTCACCAAGTTCCTATCAGCCCTGTTCCAGTCTATCAAAAGTCCATCTGCAAATCCTTCTGATTTGTCAACTACTTCTCCCAGCTTCGTATCATCTGCAAATTTGTGGATTTTGCACTGGATCCCATCATCTGGGCCATTAACAATGTTATGAGTCAGTATTGGTCCCCGTATTGACCCCTGGGGTACACCACTAGTGACTGGCCTCCAGGTGGACTTTGTGCCACTGATCACCTTTGAGATTTGAGTTCAGGCAGTTTTGCATCTGACTAACTGTCCATGTATCTAGTCCATAATTCCTTACGCAACAAGTGGGACATATTATTTTGTAAGGGCTCTCCAAGTTTCCAAACACTGCTAAAGCCCTGGATTAACTGAAAGGCAATATTTTATATAACCTTTTTGTCAATTAGGTCAGTCTGATCATTTGATCACTTGCAAGAGCGTCTGATCATTCTGCTGTCATTCTGTACTTGAAAGGTTTTCCAATGCTTTAAATTTAAGATAAACTCACATATGCTATAACTAAGCTCCTGAAAAATATTTAAACTCTCTTCTGATATACAAAATTGCTTTAGTAGCATTTTTTTCCTGATGTTTTTTGTAGTTCTTTGATTATTCTCCAGTGAATAAACCCCAAAAAGCCCCTAGCAGCTACAGAGTTTGGATGAAATCTATATGTGAAGAGCACCTCTCGTACTGCTGGTGATGGAACAGCAAGCTTACTCAGCATTTCTCTTTCCATTCTGTTGTTGCTTGGCCTTGAAATCCAAACAAAGGAATCTATTAGGACATTCTTTCCTATCATTTAATCTTGCCCAGTATGAAATTGCTAGATTTTGTCTAACTTCGCTTTACTTTTGTCTTTATAATCTGATCATTTTTGGACAATCATTTTGCATCATACTCTCTGTATGGCCTAAAAATGTACCTCAGTATTTACTCAGAAAATGTTTAAGTGTCTTTTTTCCTCTTTACTGAGAATTCAGCTAAACTGAACTGTAGGTTCAGTGGAACCTACAGTGATTTTTACATAAATTATTTAACAACTTTATGTACAAAGTTTAAACTGGTAAAATTACATTTTCTTATAGGTACTCTGACTCTACTATGACTTTGGTTTTACAGATTTAGACGTGACTTTCAATTAGGTCTCTTCAAATTGTCCTTCAATTGGAGATGGAAGGTGACATGCTCTTTGTCATGCTAACATGGATCTGATCGCTGTCAGGGGGAGAATCATGTAGGAATTTTGGGCAATTTATATAATTTTATGTATTGCAGTTCAGTGCTTTACAAACCAGCCATTCAGCAATGCATATGAAACCGAATCTTTGTCTGCTATTCTGGTGTCCAGTGGCTGATGAATAAAATTGAACAAGGACAAAGCAAAATATGAGGAAGTGTCTGAAAAGCAAATTGTTTCCAAGGAATGCTCAGCAGGAGGTAGGGAGATCCACTGAATAATTTTTCTTCAGTTCTTTATTTACCTCTACTGTAACATGCTTCCTGTCTCTTTATAAACTAATATGACTAATAATTATTCCTGATAACAGATTGCCTTCTCATGGCTCTACTGTGCCCAATTAAAGCTTCCTAAGTGGTTGGATTCTTTTTGACTAATTCCATGAAAGTCAGTAATTAAAAAATAGAAAACATTAGATTTGAAAATTAGATTTTAAGCACAAGTATTGTCACCATTATTGTAAAAGTATCCTTTATTTTTCTTGGTAAACAAATCTTTTAATCTTCCACTGCATGATGGTAACAGGGAGATTGTTCAGAAATAAAGCGATGTTAATTATGTTTAAATAATTGCATTTCTTTTTGTGTGATATACAGGTAACCCACATACCAGGCCCACTAACTGTTGATTTGTAGATATCTGACTAATTTAGTCCACACTAATGATGTGGTCCTAAAAGTTGTGGAAACAAGCATCACAGATGCTGTGCTTGTGAGCAGCATAGTTAGGAAAGGCATGTACCTTCTACATGTTACAGGAAAAACACTGTTAGGCTTAAAAATCTGGCACATGTGCATAGTAAAATAAGTGGGGGCAACTTTTGTATGAATCAGGTGAGAGTTTCAGTAACTTTCAGTGTATGACGTGTTGACTTGCATCAAAATTTCATATATAAAGTCCTTCTAATGCATAGGATTCTACTGGCACATATGGGAAGGAACCCAAAGCTACACTTCATCCTGTGACATTCATATATATAACATTTGAGATTTTTGCTGACTAAAAAGCTTTTGAAAACAGTTTTTTAACCTCAGTCCACAAGGTGTTTATCAAAACAAAAGCAAGAGCATTGTGAATTACATTTTAAGTCCTTTCCTACCTCAACACCGTGTGAAGGTTAATAAAATTTGTTCCCATAAACAACAGCATGGGAGAAATCTTAGTTGTAATGTTTGCAGTAGTAGATAAAGCCTGGTTTCAGGCTTCATTCTCAATTGGCTTACTGAAACAAATTTATGTCAGACATTTGGGGTGGGAAGCTGTATATATTAAAGCACTGACCTTAACAAGAGTCATGCAGCTAAAATCCTGCACCGTTCTTTTAAAATGTCAGGGGTTAATGTTATTTAAATGCAGTATTTGGTGGTTTAATTGAGTCATGCTTCGTTGTCTTTTACTGCACATTAATGCCAATGAAACACTGATTGTTGACAGAAAGTTCTCTTCAGCAAAGTATACACTGACATATCATACTGCTATAGTAAAACCAGTGTGCAAGACAGAATAGTCATACTCTGCTGGCATAGGAACTCTCTTCTGTCTAAATGGTGGCAATATCCATTATACACTGACAGGAAACGTGAACTAGGCTTGCGTTTGTTTTGTATGTTTTGTTTTGTTTTGCTTTGCTTTGTGTATGTTTTCAGACTGCCTCTTGAGAGAACCGGTGAGACTTAATAATTAAGTCTTTAGACAAATAAATTAATCTCAAGGGGTTTTTTTGTTGGGTATGTCACTCAAATTATTAAATGTACCTTGGAAAGTACAAACCCAGCTCCTGAAGAGAGTTTTGTTTTAGAAATGCCTTCTGACAGCTTCTGGCCTTAGGACACACCAGTGGCTTTTCATCTTGACTTTGTGTAAGTTTGGAAAAAGTAAGTTCATGTTATTTCTCTGAATACTTCTCAGTGTTAAGTCTTCCTGTCAGCTTAAAACCCCTAAGAGATAATAGATGCTGGCTTGGCAATTGAGATGTAGAAAATAGTGCAAATTGTGAACTCGAAAGCTTTTGAAGAGGAACACAGGAAGGAACAAACACCAGTGAGTTTACAAGAACTTGTGTGTGCACTGGGTAGCATATATTTGGTTTTGTGCATTTGCACGATGGGAAAACAATTCCAAAGTAACTGCCGTCATATGGACAGCTGCTTTATACCTCCTTATTTTGGCTGGAGATGTTTGCATGCTGTTTGTCTATTCCTGTAGGACTTCGTTTCACTTTTGGACTCTGAGCTTTCCAGGATTTTTCTCATGACTGCAGAATGGTTTCTGGAAGTCATTAGAATTCTGTCTTGGAAATGAGTTTGTAAATGCTCATGAGTTATGACTTTTTGAAATTTTTTTCCAAGCCAATGTCATTTTCCAAGTTGATATCAGCCAGCCTGGTTGAAGCTTGCAACTGCAAATGGACCTAGCTTGTGTAAAACTTTTGATGCATTTGGGGAACTTCTAGTCCTTTTACTATCCTTTTAGGTGGCATTGGTACATCTCACTTGGCCTTCTAAGGGAGTAACAAAGTGTTTGAATCTCATGTGAACAGTAAATCACAGAGTGATTTTGTGGAAAATCATAATAGTCAGCTTTTTAGTAGCAGCATTTAAGCGCATTTAAGGACCTGCCTTAATGTGTCTAGCTAAATATATTTAGTTTTCTCCTTGTGTCTAAGATATTATGAAAGTGTCTGGAAGCAGATTACAGTAATTTCACGAATACAAGCCGCACCAATTTGACCAAAATTTTGGTGGAAACCCGGAAGTGCGGCTAATATTCCGGGGCGGCTAATCTATTAACAAAATTCTAAAAGCTGCCAACACGGAAGTGAGAGCCCGCGGCAGCCCCAAGCCAAGCTGGAGCCCGGCCGGCCCCAGCAGAGGTGGGAAAGCCTGGCAGAGGCGGGGCCAGCAGTGTGGGGGGCGGGCGGCTGAGCCTGAGCCAGCAGGGCGGGGCAGGGAGGGCGGCAGAGCCTGAGCCAGCATGGCGGGGGAGCCCGGGAGAACTGGGGCTAGCAGTGCAGGGGAGCATGGCAGAAGCAGGAAGGCCGGCGGGTGGGGCTGCCTGGCAGCGGGGGAAGCCCAGCAGAATCGGGGCCAGCAGCGTGGGGGAGCCCGGCGATGCGTGGGCATGCAGTGCCGGCCAGGGCGAGGAAACGCGGTGGCGGTGCAGATGGGAGGGGGCGGCCGGCGAGCCGGGTAGCGGCGGCAGTGCCTGGCCCGCCGGCAGGGCGACTACGTAAACAACGCAGCGGCGAAGCGGCCGGCATGCCTGCCAGCGGCGGCAGTGCCTGGCCCGCCGGCAGGGCGACTACGTAAACAACGCAGCGGCGAGGCGGCCGGCATGCCTGCCAGCGGCGGCAGTGGCTGGCCCGCCGGCAGGGCGACTACGTAAACAACGCAGCGGCGAGGCGGCCGGCATGCCTGCCAGCGGCGGCAGTGCCTGGCCCGCCGGCAGGGCGACTACGTAAACAACGCAGCGGCGAGGCGGCCGGCATGCCTGCCAGCGGCGGCAGTGCCTGGACCGCCGGCAGGGCGACTACGTAAACAACGCAGCGGCGAGGCGGCCGGCATGCCTGCCAGCGGCGGCAGTGCCTGGCCCGCCGGCAGGGCGACTACGTAAACAACGCAGCGGCGACGCGGCCGGCATGCCTGCCAGCGGCGGCAGTGGCTGGCCCGCCGGCAGGGCGACTACGTAAACAACGCAGCGGCGAGGCGGCCGGCATGCCTGCCAGCGGCGGCAGTGCCTGGCCCGCCGGCAGGGCGACTACGTAAACAACGCAGCGGCGACGCGGCCGGCATGCCTGCCAGCGGCGGCAGTGCCTGGCCCGCCGGCAGGGCGACTACGTAAACAACGCAGCGGCGAGGCGGCCGGCATGCCTGCCAGCGGCGGCAGTGCCTGGCCCGCCGGCAGGGCGACTACGTAAACAACGCAGCGGCGAGGCGGCCGGCATGCCTGCCAGCGGCGGCAGTGCCTGGCCCGCCGGCAGGGCGACTACGTAAACAACGCAGCGGCGAGGCGGCCGGCATGCCTGCCAGCGGCAGCAGTGCCTGGCCCGCCGGCAGGGCGACTACGTAAACAACGCAGCGGCGACGCGGCCGGCATGCCTGCCAGCGGCGGCAGTGCCTGGCCCGCCGGCAGGGCGACTACGTAAACAACGCAGCGGCGACGCGGCCGGCATGCCTGCCAGCGGCGGCAGTGCCTGGCCCGCCGGCAGGGCGACTACGTAAACAACGCAGCGGCGAGGCGGCCGGCATGCCTGCCAGCGGCGGCAGTGCCTGGCCCGCCGGCAGGGCGACTACGTAAACAACGCAGCGGCGAGGCGGCCGGCATGCCTGCCAGCGGCGGCAGTGCCTGGCCCGCCGGCAGGGCGACTACGTAAACAACGCAGCGGCGACGCGGCCGGCATGCCTGCCAGCGGCGGCAGTGCCTGGCCCGCCGGCAGGGCGACTACGTAAACAACGCAGCGGCGAGGCGGCCGGCATGCCTGCCAGCGGCAGCAGTGCCTGGCCCGCCGGCAGGGCGACTACATAAACAACGCAGCGGCGAGGCGGCCGGCATGCCTGCCAGCGGCGGCAGTGCCTGGCCCGCCGGCAGGGCGACTACGTAAACAACGCAGCGGTGACGCGGCCGGCATGCCTGCCAGCGGCGGCAGTGCCTGGCCCGCCGGCAGGGCGACTACGTAAACAACGCAGCGGCGAGGCGGCCGGCATGCCTGCCAGCGGCGGCAGTGCCTGGCCCGCCGGCAGGGCGACTACGTAAACAACGCAGCGGCGAGGCGGCCGGCATGCCTGCCAGCGGCGGCAGTGCCTAGCCCGCCGGCAGGGCGACTACGTAAACAACGCAGCGGCGAGGCGGCTGGCATGCCTGCCAGCGGCGGCAGTGCCTGGCCCGCCGGCAGGGCGACTACGTAAACAACGCAGCGGCGACGCGGCCGGCATGCCTGCCAGCGGCGGCAGTGCCTGGCCCACCGGCAGGGCGAGTACGTGAACGCAGCGGCGAGGCGGCCGGCATGCCTGCCAGCGGCGGCAGTGGCTGGCCCGCCGGCAGGGCGAGTACGTAAACGCAGCGGCGGGGCGGTGCTGACGGGAGAGGGGGGCCAGTGAGCCCGGTGGCGGCTGCAGCACCACCCAGCCAGCCCCGTCGGCAACCATGAGCGGGCCGAGCCTGCCTGGCCCCGCCCCGAGCCAGTAAAGCCCGCTATGCCGCGATCCTGTTACTAATTGGCCAGTTTGTGAAAGCTGCGCACGGATTCTCGCGACGAACGAAAGTGCGGCTAATATTCGGGGTGCGGCTTATCTATTGACAAAGACAGCAACATTGTCGAGGCACCGGGGGTGCGGCTTATAATCCGTGCGGCTTGTATTCGTGAAACTACTGTAACTGCTTCTCATCAGATTGACTGCAGATCTGTATCTTCTTCCAAGATCTGCACTGAGTCTGTTATATACTATGAAGAGCTGTACAGTTTAGCAGTCAAGACCTATAGAGTTCTGACCTGTGGGGACTTAATTCTCTCTACCACTGGCTCAAGGGCAAAAAGTAGATCTTTTTGCAACTAGGTTGAGCAACACAGAGGTGTGAAGCTGTAAGGAGACTTGTGGAAACCTCCTGGAGTTCCAAGTCTAATTATCCATGCAATGCTTTTGTATATGACCGTCTGAGTTGGTGTTGGCTTTTTTAACATGTTAATGCTATATTTTATTTAATATATTTTTAGCAGTTTGTGGTGTATGTGCACATATTGTGTGCCTTTGCCCTTAACTACTTATTTTTTCCAGAAGCACTTGTAGCAGTTAGAACCAGCTGTTGCTTGGTGAACTCTGAAGCCTCCATCAAGGCATAATATGCTAAATTACTATCAAGAAAGAAAGGGAAACTCAAAAATTAACAGCAAAGTGTGATATATTTATTGTTGGACATTGTAAATAAAGTACTTAAAGGAGTGAGCCAAATATAATCTTAGGTGCACTACACTGCAGAGCTTTGGCCAAAAAGCTCCAAGAAGAAGGTAAGTAAAACTGACCAATTAGAAAAATTGTCTTAATATATTCCCAATGGATCCTGTAATTTAGGAAAATAGTTTATAACAGGAGAGAATATCTAGAAGCCGCTTTAATTGTGAAGGATCAGAAAGAAAAGAAAACCAAAGGATCTCTGATTAGTTTCAGAGGACATCTGTAGCCTTGTTCAGGCTCTAATTATTTCTAAAGAAGAGGCTTCTGTGATTTTATCAATAAATTAGGATTTGGACATCAAATCCTGCTGTAGCTGTCTATAAGACAAAGAGAAAAAAACACTTCATCTTTCATGTCAACTGCTACAAGTAAAACCAAAACAAACCAACAAAAAAACCCAAACAACAATGACAACAATCAAGCAAAAAAGAAACAAACGAAACCCCTCCCAGTTTACCCTTTGAGATGGAATCCCTTTGTCCAGGAGTCTGACTGTAAATTCTCATTGACTAAATTTCTACCAATTTTACTCCAGTACCATAAAAAATGTTTTCATTTTCAGATGAAAAACGCTATCGATCTGCAACATCTGTTCATTGTTATGTCTACTGTATTAATGTCATGCAGCCTATAAATATGTCTTAATTTACTGAAAATGCAAATTTCCTTCAGTGTGAAACACCTTTTCAGCTGTCACTACATAAAAAGTTTTCATTAAGTATTTTTGTTTGTGTTGCACTTTTGTGACTGTATGAGTGGCTGAGCACTAGTAGGGAAATCAATGAATGTTACCACTGAGATATTGTATTTGCTAGAATTTCAAACAAATTGCTTAAAACCAGCAGAAGACAGACTGATTGAACTGATTCTGGAGTAATAGTAAATTTAAAAGGAAGTGATAAAGAGTATCTAATATGAATGGTTCAGGCTTGTTTCTCTGTTAGCTAAACTTAGACCCTGTTGCTTTTCTGCATAGGTAAAACTCAATCTCTTTGTTAATGGATGTAATGTCCACTTGCCTACCATGATCCTCTGTGATCACAGGTTCTAACTAGACTACAAAAAGATGAAGATTCACAAGCCATATAATGCCATTCTCTGCAAGGGAAATGTACATTGATTCCCCGGTAAGAACTGGGTAGTTTTACAGTGAGTTGAGGAGAAGCATATCATTCTTCCTTATTTCAGCAAAAATGTTTCTGTCTCACGTACACACACAGCTTGACTTCTGAAAGGGTACAGATTAAACAGTTGGGGTTATTTGAAAAGTCTCTGAAGTTCTCTTCCCAGCCATAAAGAATTGCACTATAAAGATTTATAATTCGAAAGGGAGGAGTTTCCTCTTTTCTGCTGCTGCACAAAAAGACTTGGTTTCTTTTAATAACTGAAATGGTTTCTACCTCTGTCTGAGTCTACAAGAACCTCTTTAGAAAGTTCACAGAGCAGTTACAGTTCACCATGTGAGCTAGTCAAATGCAAACTTATTTCTTTGAGCAAGCACTAGTCATCTTTTTCATTAAGCCAGTTGTCTAATGCATATCCAGTTTAGATAGGATAATTTTTATAGACAACTCTGAGGACCTCAGGAAAATATGAAGGTTAGCAACATGAAGTGTGTAGAACTATTTGGGTTGACTTTAGACAGGAATCTAGACTGTAGTCCTAAAAAAAGTGTTGTGATAGAAATTTCTCTATGGCTTCTACAGGCTTTTTTCCCCCCTCTAGTTTCCTGTTCTCCATTTCCTGTATGTTGCTTTGCTTCTTCTATTGCATATATAAATATATGTATATTTATCTCACAATCAAGATTCTTCCTTTGTCAGAATGAAGTAGTACTCTGTGAGAATGAATGAAGGAAGAAAGTAGATCCAGGTAGTACAACTTCGAGTGTTTCTAGAATTTCTCGATATTAGAGCAGAGTTTAAATATAGTGTTAGTCTACTGGGTTGTAAACCTGATAATCCAGTTGTCATGTTTTGACCAACATAAGTCAATTCTAAGTAACATTTTAATGCATTTTCTTTGCTCCAGTTATTCATATTGTGAGAGTTTTGTCTTAAAACAGGTATCATGTCCCCAAAGAAGCATTATTTTACCATCGTTACATGAACTCAGATGCTTTTCTTAGAAGAATCTATGTAATCATATACATATTGCACAGAATCACCAATTCAGAGAATATGCGGAGATGGAAGGGACCCAAAAGGATCATCAAGTCCCGTTCCTGGCCCTGCACAGAACCATCGCCAAGAGTCATACCATGTACCTGAAAGCATTGTCCAAATGCTTCTTGAGCTCTTTCAGGCTAGTGCTGTGACCACTCCCTGGGGAGCTGTTATGGTGCCGACAACTGTCTGGCTAAAGAGCCTTTTTGTCATGTCTGACCTAGGCCTCTTCTCACACAACTTCAGGCCATTCCGTTGGGTCATGTGGTCAACACAGAGAAGAGACTGATTCCAGCCCCTTCTATTACCCTCAGGAGGAAATTGTAGACTGCAATGAATTCTCCTCTCAGCTTCCTCTTCTCCAGGCTGAACAAACCAAGTGACCTCAGCCATTCCTCATAGAGCTTCGCATCAAGGCCCTTCAACCATCCTCATGGACCTCCTTTGGATACTTTCTACCAGTTTCATGTCTTTCTTATATTGCAGTGTTGCAGTGCCCAAACCAGCCCCCAGCACTGGAGGTGAGGCTGCCCCAGCTCAGAGCAGAGCAGGACAATCCCCTCCCTTGCCCGGCTGTGACGCTGTGCCTGATGCCCCCCAGGACAGGGTGGGCCCTCCTGGCTCCAGGGCACTGCTGGCTCATGTCCAACTTGCCATTGACCAGGATCCCCAGGTCCCTTTCCATGGCACTGCTTTCCAGCATCTCCTTCCCCAGTCTGTCCATACATCCAGGGTTGCCCCATCCCAGATGCAGAATCCAGCACTTCGTCTTGTTGAACTCCATATGGTTGGTGATTGCCCAGACCCCTGATTTGTCAAGGCCTCTCTGCAGGGCTCCCTGCTTTCAAGGGCATCAACTCCTCCCTGTTTTGTGTCACCTGGGAACTTGCTTATTATCCCTTCCAGTCCTAACTCCAAGTCATTTCTGAAGATGTTGATGAGCACAGAGCCCAGGATGGAGCCCTGTGGAGCCCCACTAATGACAGGTCCCCAGTCCGATCTCACCTCATTCACTGTAACCCCTCGTGCCTGACCCATGAGCCAGCTACTCGCCCATCCTATGATGTGCGTATCCAGCTGTGGGCTGGACATTTTGTCCAGAAGGATCCTGTGAGAGACAGCATCAAAAGCTTTGCTGAAGCCTAAAAGATTACACCGTCTCCCCTTGATGAACTGGGTGTGTTACCTTGTCTTAAATGGAAATCAGGTTTGGTAAGCAGGTATTCCCTCCCACGAAACCATGCTGGATATGACCAAATACTGTGTTCTGTTTTAGGTGTTTTTAATAGCCCCCAGAATAACATTCTCCATTTACCAGTTATGATTTATATAGAAGGTGATGTTAAAGTAGTGACCAGCACTGATGGACCTGAGCACCTGTAAATACATTTTCCCAGGGGACATTACACACTACTTCTCTGAGCAGCCTTATGTCTGCCCACCTAATATCTGAATTGTTGCTGGCTCTTTTCCTGCTGTCAGCTGAGATTTTAAGCTTGATCTCTTTGTGGTCACGACAAACGCCATTGTCCACTTTGATCCAAGAGGTCCTCTATGTTGACAAGCAGGAGATCCAGGAGAGCATCTTTTTGAGTCTGCTCCCTTAGGACCTGTTCAATAAAGTTGTCATCCAAGTTTTTAAAGAATCTTCTAGCCCAGGCTGTTTCTGGCAAGTTGAAGTCCCCCATAAAGACAAGGGAAATTGACTTGGAAGTGTCCTGTAGTTCCTCAAAGAATAATTTGTCAGCTTCATTGTAGTGGCTGGGAGGTCTACAGTAGAGTCCCATGATATTATCCACATTATTTGTTTGTCTCTTTATTCTTATCTAGATGCTCTCAACCATGCCGTTGCCAGCTGTGAGTTCCACACATTTTATCCTTTTCATTACATACAATGCCACCCTCCAGCCTCTTTTGCTCTGCTATTCCATCTGAAGAGCCTGTAACTGTCCATTAGGGCACTCTAGTCACAGGACTTATCCCACCAGGTTTCATTTATGCCTTTATGTCAAACCTCCTGTTATGCCTGGACAGGGCCAGGCTTCCAGCTCATCTTTGTTCCTTGTGGGGAATGCCTTTTCAGGTGTGGTACGTTGTACTCAATGAAGCTGATTGAAGGATTCTATTAGTGCTTGTTTCCTTAAGTTTTGTCACACCATCCCACTCCTCACCATAGCGAGCCTGGTTTACTCCCTTTTCTCCTTCCAAGCTAATTTAAAGCTCTGTCAACAGCCCTGCTAGCTCCTGTGCTAGAATTCTTCTTCCCCTCTGAAGAAGGTAAATCTCTTCAGATGTCAGTAAATCAGATGTTGAGTAAAACATGGTCAAAACTCCCAAATTTTTTCCAATTACTCCAGCCTAAGAGCCACATGTTGACCTGATGGATCTACCTATTCTTATTAATAATATTCATTATTACCAGAAGGATCAAGGAAGTCACAGCTTATATCCCTGATACTTCTACCAGTCTTCTCAAAGCACTGATTTTGACTGCCCTTGGGCTTTCCTTTGTTATTTCATCACTGCCTCATTGAACAACCAATAAAGGATAGTAATCACAAGGCCTTAATATACTGGGGAGTCTTCCAAAAATGTCTCTTATCCATGCCCCTGTGAGCTGGGTTCAGTCTGCATGTCAGGCCCTCCATTCCTCTTAGAAGGGAGTCTCCTGTTAAAACTATCCTCCTTTTCCTCTTAACAGGAAGTCATGATGCGGGGTACAGATGGTGTTGTGTTAGGAGGCCACTTGAGCCTAGAAGGACCTTTACCCACCTCATCAATTGTCTGGCCTTCCTATTTCCAGAGCCTTACACAAGGTGCCGGTCCCACTTGCCAGATTCTGAGAAGTAGGAGGAGCCTTCCTCCTGGTGCATGCTCTGACCTACTTCCGGTCTTCATCTTTACCAGCCCTTGAGTAACAAACCTTGGGCTAATTACTGTCCAGGGTTCTGAGTCCATCTGCTTCTCCACTGCAGTGTACGTTAGAGACCACCAAGAACCTTGGGACTGTACCGTCTCTGAAAGTAATCCGTGTGTGCTCAAATACTACACAGCCTGTTCACTTCTTCCTGTAGCTCCCTCCTCTGGTGACACAGCTCCTCAACCACAGCACATCTTCTGCAAAGCAAGTGTTTGTCAGCCCCAGCCTTGCAGAAAGGCACTCCGGCAGCCTGTGACCTGGAGAGCTCCATCTCTCATCAGCAGGTCTGTCTGTCTAGAGGCCTGTGACATGGCTGGTTCAGTGACTCCTGCAGCTACGTGCAATTGAGGTGGGTATGTCAATACCTTAGCTACAGAAGCTTGAACTAGTATGCTAAAAAGATTGGGGCTAAAAGATGCTCTTTCTTACCAGCTATTCAGTCTGTTTGCTGCCTGTGCTGCTGCTCCCAGGTGGTCGGAGAGGAGCCCCTGCTGTTTGTCCTGCTTATGTCAGTTGCCATGCAAAGTGCTGTGCCATGCCCTTACTGCCATGCCACATCCCTGTTTGTCCGCCCCTGTTTGCCTTGCCTCCTGAAGCTACTTAAATCTCCTGTGAATGGAACTCCTCCTGTACAGCCTGATCAAAACCTCACTCCCAGAGTTCCCTCAGTCACTGCTGCCTTGCAAATTGACCATATTATTGAAAACATTTCAAGATGGGAACTTAGAGGACAGCAAAAGTGACAGAAAAATTAAGGTTGCTAAAAATGGATCCATTCACTTGGCACAGATATGGAAAACATTGTGTATAACACAATAATGATGAGACACACCAATACACATATGTTTGGCTGTCAGTCTAATAAAAGATTGGAGGGGAAACTTCATCATTTCTAAACCTGAGGTTTTTATCCACAGCAAATGAGAGAATGAGTATATCCTAAGGTGCCATGGTTCATTCCCTCTCTCTGTAGCTTACAGTACCCAAGAGCATTTGGTTTGTTTTGGTAATGTTCCTGTTTTATGATAATTACCACATCTATTTCCTTATATCACTAGACAAGTGATGTGACGATTCTCATGAATCACAGAAGTGACCAAATTCATAAATTTTTGCAGTGTATGACTGTAAACAAGCCACTGGCTTACAAATCACAGAATTGCAGCATGGCTGAGGACAGGACCTCTAAAATCTAGTTCCAAATTCCTGCTCAGAGCAGGGTCAGCTAAAGCAGATTTCCTGGACTGTGTTCAGTTGGTCTTTGAATATCTCCAAGGATATAGACTTCAGAACCCCTCTGGACAATCTGTGTCACCCACACAGTGAAAAAGTGTTCTCTGATGTTCCAAGGGAGCCTCCTGTGTTTCAATTTGTGCCCATTGCCTCTGGTGCTATCACTGGGCACCAGAGAGGGAAGTCTTCATTTCTTCTCTCATATCCCTTCATATCCTCCCTTGTCTTCATTCTCTGCTGTTGGGTATTTATACTTGTGCACAAGGTCTCCCCTGGATGGCCTTTCTTCAGGCTGAACAAGCCCAGCTCTCTCAGCCTCGACTGATATGAAAGGTAGTATAGTACATGCAGTATCTTTATTGCCCTGCAACAAAGTATATTCCAGTCTATCCATGTCTCTTTTGTCCTGGGGAACCCAGATCTGCCCACTGTATGGCTACATGTGCTGAACACCTGCTTACTGCTCTTTGCCCAAAGCAGCCCATGATACTGTTGACCTTTTATACTGTGAGAATGCATTGCTGCCTCATGGTCAGTTTGCTGCTAGTTGATACCCCAAACCCATTGCTGAAAAACTGATCTTCATCTGGCTAGCCAGCATATACTTGTGATTGGGGTTATTCCTCCTCAGTTATGGGATTTTCAGTTTCTCTTTGTTGAACTTCTGGAGTTGTCTCTTGTGGAAACACCTCTGATTGTCAGCGAAATGCCCTGGTGTATCAGTCACACTGCCCAGTTCTGTATGATCTGTTAACCTGCTGAGGATGCACTTTATCCCATCCTCAAGGCTGTTAGTGGAGATGCTGAACAGCACCAGGCTTGACTATTCAGCCAATTTTTGATTCAACATTAATTTATTTAACCTGTGCTTTGTTGGCTTTTCTGTGATGATGTTACAGGAGTCAGTGTCAGAGATGCTGCCAAAGTCAATGTAAAAACCATCCACTGTTCTTCATCCACCAAGCTAGTTGTCATATTCTAGAAGGCCTGGAAACAGTTTCTGGGTGCAGTTGTTAATTTCTTTCCTAGAGACTGAGGACCTGCTCTCAAATTTTTTAAATTTTGGGTTTTTTTCTGTTCTTGGAATGGTATTTCTCTGTTTCAGTCCTTGGGAACGTCTTGTTTGATTGGTCATCATGACCATTCAAAGACAACTGAAAGTGGCCTCACAGTGACATCACAGCTCCCTTAGCACTTTTGAACTTACATATAAGCTGCTTATTTTCTTCCTATCCCAGCCCATCTTCACAAAGTCAGTCTTCCTTGCTCCAAATCTCTCTGGTCTCAGTGGTCTAGGATTCCTAATAGCAGATTGTATTGGCAAAGACTGAGACAAAGAAGGCATCAAGTACCTCATCCTTCTCTATGACAGTTGTCACCAGTTTCCCTGTTCCGTTCAGCACTGGACTCACATTTTCCTTTTACTTTTCTTATACTTGTAGAATACTTCCCTGTTGTCCACATTCCTTGGCAGATTCAACTCCAGATGAGTTTTGCCTTTCCTAGCTCTGTGCTTGCACAACTGGACAGCAATATCATACTCTTCTTGAGTCACTTGACTCTGCTCCCACCTATGGCCCACTTTTGTTCTATGTTTGAGTGCAGTTGCATGAAAAAAATTGAAATGAGAGGCCAGTGGAAATGGCTGTAGCTATTGATTTTGTTGATTAACAGAGAGGGAGACAAATATGAAGCCATATCAACTGCTACTGTGTGCTGCATGTGACCAATGATAGATGTCTGCTTTTTAGTAGGCTATGGCTGATAGAGCTTTAAACATTTTCATTTTCATAGGCTAAATTGTCTCCTAGAATGCCTCAGGTTAAAATGTTAGATTAGATCCAAAAATAAACATCTTAATTGTGTTTGTATTAGGGAAAATGACTATATTTCCCTCATATAACCCATATTTTAGGTTTTGTAGATAGATGTGGAATTGTATCTACAACTGAAGTTTATTATTATTTTTTCCATGTCAAATGAGAAAATCTGAGAATATAGAGAAAATAGTGTAAAAGAACTGTTTTGTAATACTGTTTAATAGAACCTCTGCAGTTTTAAAGAAGAATACTTCAGAAACAAGTGGTGAATAAGAATGGGTAATATAATACATGGATGAAAGTGGATTTTATAGAAACTGCTGATGTTCAGAAAATGAAAGAGCTGGTAATAGCAATTAATGATTGTGAAGTCTGCTACTCTGTTCTGTGAGATGTTAAAACCATGTCTGAAAAGGGAAGAAGATTAAAATACATATTGATTGGCTGATGGGCAGAAGGTAAGGTTTAAAAGCAAAGAATTGACCAATATGTGTGGTATTAATTAAACTCCTCTCATCATTGTGAATAAACAAGGTCTGATAACCCATATCTGTAAATTCCTTAATTGATTCCAGATTGAGTGTACTTCAAAGGTCTATGTCATGTAAACCAGAAATCACCTTCAAAAGGATCTTTTACCACAGCTCAGGGGAACTGCAGGACACGATCTTTTCTGCTGCATGGTTTTCATTCTGAGTTTTCCTGCTGATTTTGTGGGAAGTACATAGTGGGTGGATGATAAGTGGGTTGGTAAGACAGGCCCCAAAGGGCACATGTTTGCCAGAAATACTTATGTCTTCCATGAGGACAGATGACACAGAAAAGGTAAGGGTATTGTCAATTTGATCAGCTGTTGATAACCAGGAATGGCCAGTTGTAAAATACTTGGACTAAATCTGCAAAGGTGGAGACACCAGAAAGGACTATAATGTTGTTGCTTTGGAGGTAAGACTAAAAAACAAGCATTAAGGTGGAATGCCTCCTGTGGGATATCCTGACCCCATTGAGGTGAATAGGAACTTCGGCCTTTTATTCACCAAGACCATTACACTCAAGCTGGATTACTCAGGATTCATAATTCTTTAAGGAATGTTACTCAGTAGGTGCTTCTCAGTGTTTCTCCTCCTTTGGATGGATTTGCTAGGAGAAATAATAATACTAAACACTTCTTTTCTTTGAGTCTAAAAACATGTTGTAAAGTGCCATTAGCTCATTTTAAGACTTTTCTAACTGTGCCCTAAAAGAGTTTTAAACTAAAACACTCCCTTACTCTGAGACAAATAGAGCCGAATATACTGACACCTTATCTTATGTGAGTCCCATTTCCCTTTTTCTGTGGTTTTCTTAGATTTTGCTGTCTCACATTTTGAAACTTGAAATAAAATTTAAAAGGTAGAAGAATGAAGCCTGGGTTAGAGGGTTTCAGAGGAGAGGAAAAAGTGGCTGCCTCATGACTACTTGGTGTCTCCAGTTTGTTATATATAGCAAAGGTTATATATACTTTTCCCCATTTTCCTTTCCACATCTTTTCAAATCTTTTTTTCTTTTATTGGCATTAAAGACTATTCCATCATAGTTTTGCACAAATAGCAAAGAAATACAGTAGAAGAAAGTAAGTCACAGCTGAGAGCACAGTATTTCTACATTTTAGACAAGTCCTTGAGAAAAAAGGTTTGAATTAAACACGAGCTGAGTAAGTCAGGTTGACTCAGCTCTGTGTACTAGCTAATTTGGGTAGGGCTTGTTTATTTTTTTTTTTAATTTAAGCAACATTTAGGTTTCCAGAATGTCAGAAACCCAGCGTGGCCATCTCCATAGGATTCAGTGAGGGCTTCAGTGATGCAAGGCTGCCTCTGTTGATGCAGCAACTGCTTCACTGAGAGCTGTCCCTGACAACTGAATGGTCTCTGCAAGTATTGACTGGCAATTGTGATAGCTCTTTGCTAAAACTATCCCTTCTTAAAGCAATCACTTTTTCAGTCACCCTTGATTAATTTTTGCATTTGGAGATCCTTGCAGGTAGGAGGCTGTGGCTGTCTTGGCTGGCCAGTCATGTCTGAAGTGCTGGCTGTCCCTACAAGCATCATATTGCTCTAGCATTTGTGAGACCCAAATGGACTGAAACCATTGTGAACTGCTTGTTACTTTCCCACCTCGTATTCAGACAGGAGTGCATTGTTATTTACAATCTTTTTCACTTGCTCTCTTTCTGTCATACCTGATGCCCTTATAAGTGTTTACCATTGATTTATGCACCAGTCAGCACTGGCTGGGACACAGTTTTAAGTGCCCTGGTTACTCTCTGTTGCCTGTAAACTGTTCTGGATTCCCTGCTGTTTGTTTTCACAAAACATTCAGTGAAGTTTCTGGCAAAGCCAATTATCTCAATAGCAAAGTTGTAGTGGTAGCATAACTATGAAAATTTCTCTCTATTTCTTTTGTCCAAGTTCCTTAAAAGTGGAGAAAGTTGATTATCACACTGTTTTGCAGTACTTAACACCACTCCATATTATGCCAGTATGTATGAGGGAGGGAACTTCATGCTGACAGTGCTCAAGCATGTATTTCCAAAGGCATCAATTAGCAAATTAGCAATTCTGTCTCATGAGAAAATTGAACAGGTTTTCTGCATTTTTGCTATCATAGCAACATGGCTACCTAGTGCTTTTAATCTAGAGAGACTACTAGTGCATTAGAGCCAGTGGAATATCAAAATCCATCATTTGGAGAAGTAAACTGTGGGACAGAGTGATTAAGTTATGGGCCCCAAATATTGTTCAAGAGTAAATTTTAATATAGACTTATGAGATCCATGTTCTCAGCCTCCTTTCATGACACTAGATTTCTCTAAGGCTTTCGTGCTGCTAATTAATTTTCTTTCCAGTCATTAAAAAATGCAACAAATTCAGTCATAATCTATGGTCAAGAGCTATAACAATCAAGAAAACTTACTGACAACTAGGAAAAATTACTGTTTTCTTCATAGTTTTTTCCAGTCAAAATTGAACTGTAGCTGGTTTAAAGACAGCCCTAGAAGAAAAATGAAAGATTAAACCTAGCCCTGGCAATGTTTTTATGAAAACGGTGCCTTTTTCTTCAGTGTTTCAGAGAACTGGATTCTTCACACAGCCACATTATAATTTGTTTGACATGTTAATTCCCCATTCTTTTTTCATAAATGCAGTTGTATAAAGGAGGGAATTATGATTATTTCTGTTGTGTCTTTCTTAGTGCTTCAATTTTGGTTTTTCAGTTTAGTTTCTTGTGAGGACCATCAGGAGGTATGAGTGAAAAACCCATGTGTAATATCATTTTTACAATAAACTGCCTGAAAATGATGAGTGAATAAATATTTTTTTAAGGAGCAAAGTGCATTTTCTTGTCCTTTAAATCCACTTTAAAAATTGGCACCAGTTCTCATATTTGATTTTCTTATTCTCTCATGTTAAGAAGTGGCCTGTGATCCTAGTATCTGTCAAGCTCCTCCTTGTACACACTGCAGCTTGTCCCACTGGAGATGTTTGGGCATATTGTATTTAAATGCCTGATGTTCACCAGGCAAATGCAAGGAATAATTAGAAGTAATTATGATAAAATCTATCTAATTACTAAAACCTAAGAGGAAATGTTTTTTTAAAAAATTGTATTCACAACTGATTTATTTCTTTACTGGGCATGACACAGTCTAGAGGACGAGAGCCTTGGATAAATTGTTCTTTTAAGACAAGGTAACACACCCAGTTCATCAAGGGGAGACAGTTGGTGTAATCTTTTTAGGCTTCAGCAAAGTTTTGATGCTGTCTCTCACAGGATCCTTCTGGACAAAATGTCCAGCCCACAGCTGGATACACACATCATGGGATGGGCGAGCAGCTGGCTCATGGGTCAGGCATGAGGGGTTACAGTGAATGAGGTGAGATCAGACTGGGGACCTGTCATTAGTGGGGCTCCACAGGGCTCCATCCTGGGCCCTGTGCTCGTCAACATCTTCAGAAATGACTTGGATGTAGGACTGGAAGGGATAATAAGCAAGTTCCCAGGTGACACAAAACAGGGAGGAGTTGATGCCCTTGAAAGCAGGGAGCCCTGCAGAGAGGCCTTGACAAATCAGGGGTCTGGGCAATCACCAACCATATGGAATTCAACAAGAGGAAGTGCTGGATTCTGCACCAGGGATGGGGCAACCCTGGATGTATGGACAGACTGGGGAAGGAGATGCTGGAAAGCAGTGCCATGGAAAGGGACCTGGGGATCCTGGTCGATGGCAAGTTGGACATGAGCCAGCAGTGCCCTGGAGCCAGGAGGGCCAACCCTGTCCTGGGGGGCATCAGGCACAGCATCACAGCCGGGCAAGGGAGGGGATTGTCCTGCTCTGCTCTGAGCTGGGGCAGCCTCACCTCCAGTACTGGGGGCTGGTTTGGGCACTGCAACATTGCAATATAAGAAAGACATTAAACTGTTGGAGAGTATCCAAAGGAGGACCGTGAGGATGGCTGAAGGGCCTTGAGGGGAAGCTGTGTGAGGAATGGCTGAGGTCACTTGGTTTGTTCAGCCCAGAGAAGAAGAAACACAGGGATATGTGTTTGCAGTCTACAACTTCCTTTTGAGGGGAAGAAGAGGGGCAGGCACTGATCTCTTCTCTGTGCTGTCCAGTGACAGAACCCGAGCGAACGGCCCGAAGCTGTGTGAGAGGAGATTTAGTTGGATATTTGGAAATATTTTTCACCCAGAGGGTGGTTGAACTCTGGAACATCTCCCCAGGGTCACAGGACCAGCATGACAGAGTTCAGGAAGTGTTTGGACAATTACTTTCCCAGGCAGGGGGTGTGATTATTTGGGTGTCCTTTGCTGAGCCAGGAGTTTGCCATGATAAACCTTGTGGGTCCCTTCCAACTCAGGATATTTCATGATTCTGTGAAATCATCTAGTCATGCTTCAGAGTAGAGAAAAAAAGGAGAAGACATGCAGGGGAAGCTCATGGCATTCTGTTTCCTTGAAAAGATGCAATACATCTCATTGTCTGTCTGAACATGTGACTCAAGGATACAGGTGTATTTTCACCTTTCAGTGCCAGGCCCTCAGTCCAGCCTGTACCCATCTTCCAAGGTTTTGAAGGTGCTTTTTCTGACTTGTTAGACCCACACAGGAACCAGTCCTACTAGTGGTCAGACCTGGTGGGAATTCAAAGTTTGGTGTTTTTGCAGCAGAATGCACTGACTGCCACTCCGCATACAGTCTGAAGAAATACTGAAGTGAAACTAGCCACTAATGAGACACAAATGCTTTCATTTAGTGCAAGAATGAGGTGGTGCTGTAGAAGACAGTGTCTTACTGCAAGGGAAAACCACTAGATATGAGTTTCTAAAACTGTGTTCAGCCAGCTCAGCATGTGTCTTTGACCTGTGATAGTTGGATTTCTGTACCACTAGAACACAGCCCAACTATCTGTTTGCATACACAAGGTGTTGACACCACAGTGCCTGGCAGGATTCTGCAAACAGAATTTTTTACACCCGTTCCTCTTACAACAGAAAACAAAGTAGAAGTTTTCAACTGTACAACTTTTTTTCTCTTTTACTCATTCTGATCATGTACATCTAGGTCTCGGTTTCTGTAAAGTCTCCTGTGCCTTTCAACTGTCATGTAAGAAATAGCCTATTTAGCTGGGCTATTCCTGTGTGTTACTTTGTGTTTTTCAGGAATATTCTGATTTAATGGCTGTTCTTGTATGGGCAGGGGAAGGAGAACCCTAAGTGGTGTGAAGTCACTCAAATGCAATTATCAACTGAAAGAGAAGGTAAAGATTGGAAAGTTGCTAATCTGAATTAAAAATAAACAAACAAACAAAAAAAAGGTATAAATATATGAAGCTGTATTGTCTTTTTACGTGTTACTTCTCTCTTAGAGATGCTTTCTAGAAGAGTCACACTTCTAGAAAAATAGAGTGTTTTCAGATGCCCCAAATTAAACCAGTAAGAGGAAGAATTAACCAAAATATTGAATTTTCCCAGGGAAGTGGGGTGTAGTGTGTCCAAGAGGCAGCAGAGCTGTTCCCAGTCTTCCCAAGAAAGAGAGATTGTTTTATCATGACAGGGCTGCTTGGAGCACTGTCAATCCCAGCCAACTTAGAGAAGCAGATTCTCCTAATGTTATATGTTCAATCATGGTTTGGAGTGTAAATCTGCTGCAGCTTAGAATTATTGTGGAAGTACGTGTTATGGCAATTCAGTTTCTACTACACTAAATTTTAAACAGGCTGAAGCTGTCTCTATTAGTAACTCTGCAGAATCTAGCTGATAATGTTGGTGCCAAGTTTTTTACTATGCTTCAGGATCTCAGAGCTTTTTTGTCAGAATGTTGCAAACACACAGATCTATTAATTAGCGACTAAAAGCTGAAAATTGCTTTAAACTGCGAAGATGTCATGGCACAGATCTTTAAAAAACTGTTTCAAATAAAAGCACAGACATTGATTCCTGTGAGCTGCATATGACTTGGAACATACACTGAAGTGTAAGGTAAGTGGAAATACATCCCACATACCAGGACCATGCTGCAGTGCACTCTGATGACCTGGTGTGAAAATGTGCAGTTGTCACTGCAAATTCACACACTGATGAGTATAAGAGAATCAGCTCAGAGCACTAAACCAAGCTGGTTTGGAGACCTCCTCTGGGAAGGAGCTGCAGTGAGCACAGTGCCAGATTGGCAGGCTGTGATGTGCTGCCCAGGCAGGCAGAAGGATGGCTTGGGCTGGGAAGGAGCGGTGGCCCCGCGGCTGGGCATCCCATGCTGGGCTCTGCCTGGGGTGCTGCTGAACCGCAGCGTGGCCAGTCTCGTGCTCCTGTGTAAACAGATGTCCGTGGGATGATTCACAAAAACGTAATTACACACAATAGTGCAAATGTTTAATTAATCAGGTCTCATGTCCTTATTATCCCCTCACTGGCTTTCACTAATAATGACCCAGAGGAAAATTCTTTGCCTTCTGTGGATTATATTTTATTTACAAGGGTTTAACTTCTTAGATGATTCTTCTCTTTCATTCCTGGTTAGCACTACCAACAAGAAAACATAATTCTAATGTCCTTTACAAGTAAAACTTGTGACTGGCCTGAAGTGCAAAATTAGGTAAGGCTTTGTGCTAGCTCATATGGTTCCTTTAGCTGAATAAATTAGAATAACTTAGCACTTAATACATCTCTTGCCTCACAGTCAAAGGATGCATAAATATTTGGCAGTAATCTTATGACTAAAGTTGAGAGGAAAAGAGAAGAAGTCTTGAAGGAGAAGCTGTTCTGTTTGAGCAGAGAAATTCCTTCGAAGCTGGTTTTTAATCTGTACGAAACATTAAATCACAGAACAGTGTCTGGAGCCAAGAATGGAGTTCCAGCCTCCTACCCTGAAGATGCCTCTGCCACCCCCAAATTTAGCCACTGGAAAGAAAGTGTTAAAAAGGATATTGTTTGCATTAAGGGGCCGAATTTTCCACTGGGTAATCATCAATGAAACTTAGTCAAGGGCAAATGAGGATGGCAGGCCTGATTAATTAATATGCTGTGGTGCTAAGAATAAGATTTATGCTGTTGGTTTTACAAGAGCTGTTGATATTAATACTGCTAGTAAAAATTTTGTACTGCTGTTTACTGTTTCCCTTTTTCACTGCAAATATGGTATTAAAACTACAAATGACCCTTGTGGAATGTAGCATTGTAGCTTTGCTCTCCAAATGTTACTCCTGCTCTGCAGAATAGCTCTTGCAGAGCTGCTATTAGATGAACACTTTCATTATTTCCATTGTAATCTACAATTCTGGACGCTTTTTACCCTGATAAAAAAAAAATACTTTGGGTTTAAATCAACTTTGAAAAGATCTCTATGTCCAAGATACATGTTCCTACTCATGTAAATGTGTGTGCACTCCCACTTGTACAGAATTCCACATGGAGTTTTTTGAAAAATAGAAAAATAGCTGTGTATGCAAATACAGTAATTTGACGACCATAAGGCGCACCGGACTATAAGGCGAACCCCCCAGGAGTCGGCAAAATTTGCAACTTTGTAGATCATATAAGGTGCACTGGACTGTAAGGTGCATGTTTTTTTTTGCAGCAAGGCTCTGCCCCCAGCTCCCCCCGCGTGGTTGCTGGCCGAGGCCCCGCCTCAACCCGGCAGCCATGGGCCCCAGGCCCGCCTGTACTCAGCAGGCGCAGTGCCGCGGGCCCCCTGGCCTGCCTTCACCTGGCAGCCATGGGCCCCTGGGACTGCCTGGACCCCCAGGCCCGCCTTCACCCGGCAGCCATGGGCCCCCACGCCCGCCTCCACCCGACAGGGGAGGTGCCGCGGGCCCCTGGGCCTGCCTCCAGCCGCCTGCCGTGGCACTGCCAGCTCCTCCCACGACTCACAGCTTGCACTTCCGGTTTGGCAAATTTCGCAACTTTGTACATCATATAAGGCGCACCGGACTCTAAGGCGCACTTCCGGGTTCGAGGGAAAATTTTAGTCAAAAGGGTGTGCCTTATAGTCGTGAAATTACTGTAGGTATTCAAGCCTGAAAAAGACAAGTGTCATTACAAAGCATGGAGTAGAACAAAATAACGTTTTGGGGATAACAAGGGCTACTGTACAGACACATTCCTCAAACCAAACTAAGGCTTATGTGAAGCTGTTAAGTATTTTCTTCACTTTCAGGTTGATCTACAGCACATCCAGAAGTCTCTGTTTCGTACGTTATTGGCTTAGGAGCTGAATACCCTTGCACTATAAACACTGTTTCAGAAATGTGTTTATAGGCAGTTCTGCTTTTGTTCATTAATATGCCACGGGAAATACAGCAGTAAATTCTGAAGTGTAGGGCGTGGATTTTGTCTTGGAGTGGAAGGAGGGGACTGTCTGTTGCAAATAAGATTGTGTGAGCTTGAGTGGCAACCAACCAGGTCTGTGTTAGTTCAACTTGTTTTCCTGATAATACACTCATGTATTTACTTTTCCCTTTACAGTAACATGGAACATTTTGCTGGAATTATGCCTCTTCCTCTGGGGTTATTTTTTTTCCTTTCTTGACAAGAAACTCTCGGTAGTCATGTATAGCTCAGTAAAGCCTTAGACTTTGCAGTAGCTTGCCAAGGTCTCAGGCCTTAGGCAAGCTTGCCAGGCTTTGTGGGTGGTCTTTTTGGTCTGCCTGGAGCTTTGGTTTAGTTAATTCATCTGTAACAATTCTTTCAATGATCATGCGACTAATTTGTTTTATTTTTGTTTATCTCTGTACAGTTAGAGAATAGCTTTAATTTTATACTTTACAAAGTTTATTTTATTTATAATTATATACTTTACAGTATAAAAGTACCTCCATGGTACCTCTTGTCATCAGAGGCCCAAAACTGTGCACATGGTTTGCGGTGCAGCCTCACCAGTAGCAATTAGAGGGGGACAATCTGTGCCCTGGCCCACTGTCCACGCTATTGCTGATAAAAGCCAGGATGCCGCTGGCATTCTTGGCCACCTGGGCACAAACCTGGCCACTGCTGACCAGCACCTCCAAATCCTTTTCTGCCAGGCAGTTTTTCAGCCATTCCATCCCAGGCTGTGGCACCACCTTGGGTTGTTGTAACCCCAGTGCAGGACCTGGCACTTGGCCTTGTTGAACCTCATGCCATTGGTCAAAGCCCATAGATCCAGCCTGTCCAGATGTCTCTGCAGAGCCCTCTTACCCTCTGGCAGCTCCCACTCAACTTCATGTCATTTGCCAGCTGACTGAGGAGTGGCTTGATCCCCTTGTCCAAGTCACCAATAAAGAAATTAAACAGGACAGACCCCAGTATCGAGCCATTATACTATGCATTTCAAAATACTGAATAGGCTAAGATAGTATCCTCATAGAAGTGTCTCCCTGGATTTAAAATGAAAAAACTTATGAGGATCTCAGAAAAAATTGAATCTTCAAGCAAGCTCAACAGCTGTAAGAGCATGCCTGATGATGGATCATCTTACAATGGTTCTGAAGTTATTGGTACCCAATATCTTCACTGGCCCCTGCAGCCTCCTGACTCCACATTATCCTGCAGAGCTCTGTAATGAGCAAAGACTTGCTGATGCCACTGGCAGGGTAACCTGTGGTCTTCCCAACTCTCTCCCAGGATCATGCCTCCATTTGTTATGTGAGCCACATGTGCTTGCTTGTCAATACCTATGGGTTCAGGATGCCTGGTGCTAAACCAAAAAATCACTCTGGGAGGGAAACTAGCCTGAAACCCAGATTGGCAATGATGCTAGCTCACCAGAAATGTCTTACAGTGATGGCAGCTGTTTCTTGTGGCAGAAGAAACGAGGTGCATCAAAGCATCTGGTAAGTGCAGGCCCCACCTAATGATAGGGCACCTCTGATGATTGATTACCTGTAATGTGTGCAGGAGGAATTCCATCTCCCTTGGACCTTGATTTGTCTGTCTGGGACTACTAGGTCACTAATGAAGCTTTGCCTTTGTCATTTCCTCTTGTGAAACACAAAAATGTTTCAACAAAATGGTGACCTTCCCTGCCTGTAAATTAATGCAGTCATTTACATGCAGCAGGACATAATTTTCCAGCTTGTATGGGTATGGCATTCCTGCCTGAAGTCAGTACACCATTGACAGTACATCAGTGGATAGAAGCATGATTGCTGAGTTCAAATATTTGGAAGACCTCGGTGCATTGTAATTCTTGTTGAGATGGGCTTAATTCTTTGAAAAGGTTTTATACAAATCAAACTTCTCACTTCTGCAGAGCAGTTCATTCAGGTGTATGGCCATCAAGCACTGGGGAATTCCAGACGACTGAGATCACTCACAGGTGAGGATTGTTACAACTGATAGGGTGTCTCTTTATCCACTGTTTATGATAGGCACCAAATATGCTAAGAACCTTGCTAACAAGCTGCTAAGAAATGTTAAACTAGCTGACATTCTTTGACTTGAAAATTGTTTTTTGGTTTTATATGGCACATAAATGTGGACTGAAGGGTCACACCTGCAGTATTACATCTGCTGTATCAATTGCAACCCAGACTTTCTATTCAGCTCTCAAGGAATCAGTGCTGCTGTGTTGACAGTTTTGCATGACACTGTGATAAAATTATTTAATTTCACTCTATCTTGGTTTTCCTCATTTTCTTAGGAAAAAAAAATGAAAAAGTAAAACAATCTTACATAGCTTTTCTACAATTACCCAATTCCATGAGTCCAAAAATTTGATATTAACTTCTGTGTTTTCAAAGGAGTTCTTTTCAAAGAGTCTTGCTTGTACAAGCTTGGAATATTTTTTGATTGTTTTCTGAGTGTCTGAAAAGTGTTAAATATATTTGCATCTTAGAACAGATGAACAAATTTGGTCAGGTAAACAATGCAGTTTGGTAAAACTTTCAAGAACATTCCCGACTGGACTGTCCTGTTGAAAAACATTGCTTTGGGAAGTTTAGAATAATATCCTACTTATTTTCTGTTTTGTTGGTTTTCCTTCATTTTTAAAGCTGCGTATATTCTGCAGCTACCATTCCACTGCCCTAGCACCTAGTGGGTGACACCTGTTTTGGAATTTGAAATTCCTAATTATTTATTTATTTTTTTAATTATTATTGTTTTAATTATATTATAATAAATTAAATTTATTAATTTTTTGTTGTTTCTTAAATATTAGGCATAGAGTTGAATTTTTTTTTCCTAAGATAAAAAAATTTTTAGAGAAATAGAAAATAGCACTAATATATGTGAGTTAAAAGGTGGAAAAACAAAAAATTGATGAAGGGAAACAAAAGTTTGCAGAGCTCTCTATGGAAAGATCTTCTGACAAACTGAAGAAGTCTGCAATAATCCATTGCTAGTTGGTCCAGCTACTATTTATAGTGAAGAAAACATGACAATTCAATAGACACCTTTGTTGAAGACCTGATAAAGCCCCTCCTTCTATCATATGCTGATAAACACTTCTCAGTACTGGTGATAATGAAAGGTGATGTTACAGAACACCTTTGAAAATCAGATTGTTTAATCGCCTGTTGAACAAAATGGCTTGAAACTCCTCTGAGGCACTAGCACTGACTTTTTTCCCTACCATGTCTCATAACCATTCCAAGAGACTAAAGCAAATACAGTAATTTCATGATTGTAAGCCGCACCATTTTTACTAAAATTTTGGTCCGAACTTGGAAGTGTGGCTTATAATCAGGTGCAGCTTATAGATGGGCAAAGAACAAAAAGTTGCTGTTTTAGTTTGGAGGACAGGTATCTGCTGAGAAAGGCAGGAGCTTCTCCTTGAAATGGAGAATGTAAACCCCCTCCCTCCAAATTATTATAATTTTGAAATCAAGGGGCTTTCAGGCAAAGATATGGGAGTTAGGAATAGCAGTTCTTTTCTAGGGAAATTAAAATAGAAATACAGTACTACAAAGAAACAAACTCCCAACCCTGACAAAGTCAGAGTACAACCTGACACCCTGTCAGGCAGGGTGTTGGTAGCAGTCTGATTAAATGGTGGTTGCAGTCCTCTTGCAGTGACAGATGTGATTCAGTTGGAGCAGTGCTGCTGTCGAAGGTGCAGTTTCCCTCCCAAGGTCCAGTGGTGATGTGGAGAAATCCAGTTTTCCCCTGGAGTCCAGTGGAGAAAGGGACTACCTTAGTGTCCCAAAACCTGTGTTTTTATCTTGGTAAGAAATGTTGGGCTCTTCCCCCTGGCTGGAGCAACTTCCAATGGGATGGAGTAATTTTATCAGTCACACAGTGGGACTCAATGGGCCATTAGCAGAAAATGACTTGCTGGAGGAAAGATGGGTTGTGAAAAGATAAAGAACAATGCCCCACCTGGTTTCAATGGGTGGCCCATTAGCAGAATATCTCTCACAGAGATAAGGATCACTGCCCCCACCCTCAACAGATGGTGATAGAATAGATACCTTTTATCACACTCTGTATTGTAACTCAAGACAATTGCCGACATCCGGATGTGCGGCTTATAATCAGGTGTGGCTTATAATTGTGAAATTACTGTATTGGGCAAGAGCAAAAAGGGGTACTCAGCCTGCTGTTTTGAACATCTGTACCACACAAAATAATGGAAAGTAAGCTTAGGTGCTAAATGAAAGGATGATAATTCTGTTAGCAATCAGCTGGGTTAAGGTCTAAGAGAATAACTGGTGTATTTGAGACATTTTAAAATGCTGTTTGATAAAAAGAGCTTGTTAATCTGATAAACTAAGAAATCTCTGATGCATTTTAGTTTGTATTAACATACCATTCATTTTAAAGCCCAGAATGGCACCACACCATTATTGCACTCAAATAGATAATGGACAGGGCACAGGTCTCAAGAACATAGTTATAAAAAGCTCCTTTTCTCTGGCCACAGATGTTTGACCCAGCCTTGTACTGTTTAACTTTTCCCTGAGCAATGATCATAACTGATAAATAGCTGTTCATTCCACGAAAATGGGGAGGGAAAACAAATAGCAGTGTTGATTATTTAGTATAGCTAGGATCCAAGAAGGCAATAGACATCTCCATTACTCTTTCATTAAAGGCAATCTTATAATTAAGAGGGGGAAAAATGCATGGTGGCTTGTGGTCCTTATGAACAAAAAGTGTTGTTCAGGCTGGCACTGAGCCTGCTGGAATATTGCCCATCACTGGTCCCATGGCTCAAGAAGGAGCTGTGATATGGAGAGAGTTCCAGGAGAGGCCCCAGATTGTGCTGGAACTGAGTGTGACCTACAGTGTGGAGTGACATGCAGAACCTTTTTCTCTATTCACCGGACTCCTAACCAGACTAAGAAATGGGAAATTCAGTTTTGGAATTCAGCTTCTAGAGTTGCCTGCTCATCCACAGAAGTTCAACAAATTCTGTCTAAAACAACGACATTTCTTCAAAGTAATAGTCAGTGAAGCAACATAGGCCATGATTCATACATGGGGAAAGTATTTTGGTCAAGATTTCTTTTGTTTTGTTTTTCTTTTCTAAAAGTCTGCTTCAGTTCAAGAGCATGCATTGTGCAGAACCAAGCATTTCCTAAGGGAAGGTAGTTGCCTTTTGTTACGATGTGTCCATTCTGACATTAAACCCTATTGATCTAAACATAGGGGCTAAAGTCAATATTTTGGCATATCAATAACACATCTGACTTTTCGAAATTCTTCGTTTGATTTCATTAACCTTAACTTCTGGATGTTACTCTACTTCTCATTGATTACTTGTAAATATAGAAGGATGAGGCTGCATTAGTGATTTTGACTACTGAATTATTATCTGTACTGTTATCACAGGGAAGTAGAATTTCATACTTTGTCCAGATTTTTGTATATAATGATATTGTATATTTTCAATTTCATAAACCAAGGACATTACCCTGGTAGAGAATCTTTCCGGTTTTTTTAGGTGTGTAAAGTTGGTACCTGCCAAAGTACTGTATTTCTCGAGAACAGATGTAATAAGCCTCTTGCCAAACATGTGAAAACCTTCTCTTCAGCTGCAGAATACCTCACCATAGGCTGAGAGCAAAAGGTCCCCTTCCCCTGGTCATCATGCTGCCTCAATTATCACTAGTGATGCTTCATTGCTGATGAGCTGGAATACCCACTAAAAAGAGCTTTCCTTCCTATTATACATTTTATTATATAATAAAAAAATTGAAAGATTGTCAGATGCTAGAAGCCCATGGATGCTGCAGCCATCATCATAAAGCACTCAGGCTAAGGAGGAAGCACCACAGGATTTTCCTTTCAATCAATTAAGGTGGCCACTTAAGGTTTGCCTTGATCTAATCTTCAAGCAATTTAGGTACTGGGGTAAATCTGAAGCATTTGAAGGTGCCTGTGCTCCATCAGGTCCAGATTCAGGAAAAGTTTACAGTTTGCATAGCTAGAGAAGGTTCTCACCTGTCATTACAGAATCACAGAATCATAGATTGGGTCAGGTTGCAAGGGACCAATGTGGGTCATCAGGCTCAACTTCCCTGCTCAAGCAGAGTCATCTTAGAGCACATTGCACAGGATTGGGTCCAGACAGTTCTGGAATCTCTGCATTGATGGAGATTCCACAACCTTTCTGGGCAATATATGCCAGTGCAAGGTCACCTGGTTCTTACAGGTGGAGATTCCTGTGCAGAGTTGCTGCCTGCTGCATCTTGTCCTGTTGTTTGATACCACCAAAAAGAGATTGGCTCTGTCCTCTTTACACCCTCCCTTCAGATACTTGTAGACACTGATGAGGTGTCTCCTCCTTCTCCTTCTCCTTCTCCTTCTCCTTCTCCTTCTCCTTCTCCTTCCTCTCCCCCTGTTGCCATCTCCCTCAGCCTTTCCTGACTGATTATAAAAGAGGTGCTCCTGTCCTGTATCATCTTTGTCACCCTCTACTGCACCTGCTCCAGCAGCTCTGTGTCTCTCCTGTCCTGAGGAGCCTGGAACTGGACGCAGCATTCCAGAGGTGCCTCACCAGGGCTGAGAAGAGGGGCAGGATCACCTCCTGTGACCTGCTGGCAATGGTCTTCCCAGTGCACCCCAGGACACTATTGGCCTTCACGGCCACCAGGACACACTGCTGGCTCATGGACAGCTTGCTGTCCACCAGGAACCCCAGGTCCTTCTCCTCAGAGCTGCTTTCCAGCAGGTCAGACCCAGCCTGTGCTGGTAGCTGGAGATGTTCCTCCCCAGTGCAGGACCCTGCATTTGCCCTGGTTGAATTTCAGACAGTTCCTCTCTGCCCATCTCCCCACCCTGCCGAGCCCTTCTGAAGGGCTGCACAGCCCTCTGGGCTATCAGCCACTGCTCCCAGCTCTGTGCCATTCATGAACCTGCTGAGGAGGCACCTGTCCCTTCATCCACGTCACTGATGGAGAAGTTACACAATACCATCTCCACTATTGAACCTGGGGGTCACCACTTGTGACAGGCCTCCAACAGGACCAACAGGAGCCTTTGCCAACACTCTGGAATTGGTTGTATGTAGCATTGTATGTATGTATATATATATATACACAACACAGATATATATGTATTTCACAAAACTCTGTTGAAGACCGAGAAGATAGAAAAACAGAGCAATTAAACCTAAGCACCATTTGGCACTATTTACAAGTGGATATGAGAAGAGTCTTCCTACTCAGCTGAACACAACCTGAGTCACTTAAGGAGGAAACAGGGAGTTAATGCTGTTTCTAAACTGGAGCTTTGCCACAGCCCTCTGTTGAACTGAAGGATGTGTTAAGTGAGGTTTTCCACAAATACTGCAAGCAGGTAAAATGGGAGCAGTTTTAGTAGTTGTTTGCTAAAGGTAGGAAATAGCTTGTTAAAGAAAGTGAATAGGATGCCAGCCTTTGATGATGCTGTTCTTCATACGAGACCTTAATCAGAATAAATTTCCTCTTTCAGAGAAACTGAAGTCACTCCAAGTGACAAGATTATTGGGAAGACCACCCTCCTCCAATGTAATAAGACTGTCTGAAGCTTTACAGAGAGCTCATGAGTGGTCAAGTGGAAAAAAAAAACCCACTACCACAGCAAAAAGCAAGCAAAAAAATAAACAAAATCTGGAAGAGAAATCAATATCTATTAAAAAATGAAATAAGTAGCAGCAGAAAAAACAGTGGGGAAAATTCAATTGAAATAAGAGAAGAAATGAGGCAAAGACCTTTTATATGAACTCCAGTATTCAAGTTTTCTATAAACACTATCTCACTCACGCTAATATATTGTGCCAAAAGCATTTGAGACAAAGAATAAATAAATAAATACCATATGGAGATCTAATTGGTCACCATGCCAGAAAAAACCTTTGAAACAGGCTATGGTTCTAAACACATTAAATGGAGAACTGGGGGTGGGGGTGCTATAAGGGAGATGGGAAGAGAGAAAAAGAATAAAAGATCTTTTGTTTCCTTTACAGAAGAGAGAAGGCTCATTGCTCCAGATAGTTTCTGGGAGAGTTTGCTGTTCCAGGACACTTTTCTACCACAACATTGTTGTGGCATTGTCCAGCTCTTTGTCATATTCCATTGCAGTCTGGGACCTGACAGCAGCAAAGGATTTTTCTGAAATGGATTCAACTGGTTAGCATTGCATCCACCCACTCACATGCAAAAAGTCCCAAAGTATCATCAGTCACAGATAATTTTCTGAAAAACATGAACTCCTTGACTTTTTCAGGAACCATGACAAAAATCCATTGCTTTAGCAATGGTTTAGTCAATGGAACTCTGTTTTTTTCATGGCCATTTTTCCTTTTTATTCTTCACAGTCTCGAAACACAAAAACATTCCAATGCTTTCTTATCTGAAATAGAGTGGAAGTCAAGTCTTTCTCACAGTTTTGTATACAGGTGTCACATTTAGGCATCCCTCTTTTCCAGAACTAGATAACTGAATGTAACCCACCACTTCTTTTTAGGACCTGCTATTAGAAGCTTTGTATATGACAGAAAGATGGATGTGCCTTTCCTCAACAGGATTTTGACTTATCTGCTCAACACCATGGTTGCAGCTCTTGAATTAGACCATTGCAATCACAAGTATTTCTGCATTGAAAGTTATGTTTCAATTTTAGTGGGCTTTATGAGAGAGTGGCAGTCTAAATAAGGATACCCAGCTGCTGATCACATTATGGATATAATGGGAAAGCTAACTCCACACAAAGTGTGATAAATGTAATGGGTAACTCTTGTCCAGCTATGTGTTCAGGGATGGGAGAAACTGAAATACAGAAAACTGTATTTCCTGTTTCTAGGCCAGAATGAGAACTTGAGTCAATAAAATAAAAAAACAAAAGTTCACCTCATGGTTCAATGGAAGTCCTAAATCAGGTAGTTATAATCACGGAAGACTGTGGATTATGAGCGGACATATATGTTCATATATACATACATACATAAGTAGGGGAAATTTATTCTATATTGTTCTGCTGAGTATGAGTCTGTGAAGAGAAAACTCTCCTGCTGTGATGAATATATGTGTGTAGGCTAGCATCAGCTGAGCAAAGACATAAGAGGTGTGTGGGGAGAAGCAAGTGGGATTGAAAGAGAGAACTGAGGAAGGAGCATCTGGGGACCCTCAAACCACCCAATAATTTCAAGGGATATAACTTCACAGCATGTATTAAAATTAAATCAAGCGAACTGGTTGACTGTTGAAGAGGGAAGCTTTAATGCTCATAAAATACAATGAACTGATTTAAATTGTCTGGGGATATGTAAGCGGACTGACTTCAAACCAAACAACCGTTTGTCTCCTTGTTTGGCAATTATTAAGTTTTAGTATTATTAGTGTTTGCTAAATCTTAGGGTGGGCAAAGCCAGCATCTGCCTCCGTAGCTGTGTTCATTGAAGTTGGTTCAGGAAGAGAAAGTTACTGGGATATATTGTTATATTCTAATCCTCTGCTAAATTCTTATTAACTAAAGTGTGTTTAGGCATAAAATTAGGCAACTCTCAATTAAGGGATCCAAGGGAGCAGCTAGATTCTTGAAATTCTCACTCATTTTCCTTAGACCAAATTTTGAACTTTCTCAATTCAGAGGGTGCTTTTCTACTGTGAATTCAAGCTAGTCTAAACCATACTGAAAACCAGGTTGCATTACATCAAATTTGGGTCAGGTGTTTGCTAAAGCTATGTATTGCTCAGCTGTGCAGAAAAGGACTTGGTTATCTTGAGGGACAACAAGCTGAACATGAAAAAATAACATGCCTTACTGCAAAGAAAGCTGATATTCTGGGCTAGATGGGCTGCTGCCAGGAGGTCAAGGGAGGTCATTCCTTCCCTCTCCTCAGCGCTGGTGAGGCCACACCTGGAGCACTGTGGCCACTTCTGGACTGCCTAGTACAAGAGAGTCATGGACATACTCAAGAGAGTGCAGCAAAGGGCCACAAAGGTGAGGAAGGGAGTGGAGCATCTCTCCTGTGAGGCAAGGCTGAAAGAGCTGGCACTATTCAGCCTGAAGAAGAGCAGGCTCAGGGGGTTCTTACTCTTGAAAGGGAGATGCAGGCAGGGTGTTTTCCGTGGTATCCAGAGGCAGGACCAGAGGCAGGACCAGAGGCAGTATGTGTGACCTGAAACAGTAGGTTCTGCCTGAAAACATCAGGAAACTGTTTCACTGTGAGTGTGGCTGATCCCTGATACAGGAGGCCTAGAGAAGTTGAGGAGTCTCCATCCTTGGGATATTCAAAAGCTCTGTGTGCATGGTCCTGGGTAACCAGCTCTGGGTAGCTGCAGGGACACTGCACCAGTTTAGACACCCCTTCCAACCTCATTCATTCTGTAATTCTGATACACATGAGAGATTCCTGGATGGATATTTATTTATTGCACAATAGAAAATCTAGTTCAGCTGCCTCCAAATCACCTAGTATCTTCATAAGAAGGATTAGTTGCACCAGGACTGATAGTCTATCAGGACTTCTGAATACAAGGTATTTATTTTACATTCTGCAATATGACTTTATTCTTAGGCAGCTTATAAAAGGCTAATAAATGCTTACTAGAGGTGAAAAAGAAGTATAAGCCTTGCAGAAACAAGTGATGTCAAAGCTTATAAGCATGTCAAGATGAGGTGTAGTGCACAGTTTTAGTAGTGGTTTGCAACCTATTGACTTACTGAATTTTAAGACTAGTGATTATTTATTACAATTTCTATTAACCATTTATTTTTACTAACCATTTCATAACTTTCCATTTTCTGTTTTTAAAGTGAAATTTGATATGAAATCATACCTCCAATGAAAATAAAGAAATCAAGGCAAATACAGAATATTAGACTCTGGCTAATGTATGAAAATATTGAGTTTTAATTATTCTTTCCGTCTTAATCTTGCTATACCAAGACGTGTAAGCCTGAATAATTTTGACTCACACAAATATCTATTAGTTATATAAGCACATTTCAGTTTTTGAATTTATAAAATTTAAATTGTCCCCAGAAATTTTTCAAGAACATAATTTTATAAGGGAATTAAGGAATTCTCCCCAGCAATGAAAGCTTGGTTAAGAATCTAGGGTGTGATCCTTTTCTTTAAATGCTAAGACAGATATTTCTTGAAGTTAGGCAAGAAAAAAAGCTTTTCTATTTAATCAAATATGTTTGATTACTCTTCCAAGAGGAGTTGTTTATAAGCACACTAAGAGCACAAACTGATGCTGACCCTGATTTAATAGCAAGCTGCTGTACAGTCCTTTTGTTAACTTTACAAAAACTTTTGTTAAGAGGGACATCTAGTGGGTCAGCTGGTTCAGCAGCCACAGTGAAGTTGAATTCCTACTGGGTTGAAAGGTAGGAGGGTTGAAGGACAAAAGGCACAGAGGTGAAGCTGAACTGCTTGCCCAGTATATCTCTTCTCCCTCTCCAGCTCTGCTGTTGTGAGCACAAAGGTTTGCCTGCAGACATTTTCTCCATCCCGAAGCTCTTCCCTGTTCAGAGTGCTTTGGATGACATTGATTCAGTCTCAGAAGTAGAGACGTAGACTCAGTAATGATTTGCTTTCTGATGCTATTCAGGTAGCAATAGTACAAAATAAAAATATCTTTAACTCATTCTCCTTCCCCACCAAAATAAACAGATTTACAGAAATGTCTTCAGTTGGCCAGACTAAGGCCTGGATGAATATTTGGAGAAGGAGAAAGTCTTTCTGCCATTGTCAAGCATTGTCCTCCCATGGTGGGAGTTTGACTGTGTGAGGTTGTCGTGCTGTGTCCTGGTTGCTCTGCTTTATTCTGGGATGCAAGAAAGGTCTATTCTGCCCTGAGTGTCTCCCATTAGCTCTCCTTTAGAGCTTGATTCTCAGACCATGTAGGAAGAAGGCCTTTTCCATGTAGATGAAGAGCACAATGGACTGTTTGTCATGATGTAAGTGGGAAGAGTTCTCTGCTTTCTAACTCCTACTGCTCATAGTGGTGGTTTCATGTCTTTCTCTTCCAATAGGTTGCTAGAATCCTCACCAGGCTTTGTAGGCATGTGGGATATTTCTTTCCTGCTTCTTAGTACTCATGTGGAAGGTGAGTGTGCACTCCACAGCCATTGAGCTGTTCTGCCTCCAGGCTAAAATAAATAAATACCATGTTTCCTTTGACAGGAAAATTCTGTCAGCAAATAAGCATGTGAATTCTGCAGTATGTAAGCATGTTGCTCAGCAGTCATAGTGTAGCTCATAGAAACCCCTCATTGGTTCACAGTGTCCTGATGTTGCTTCCATGAATATAAACCCAAGCTTTGCCCTGCTTTTCCACAGCACTGTGATGAGTTTAAAAGAGTCTTGTTTCAATAGTTGGTATAAAGCATCCTTCTAGGAAAAGGAAATTCCTGTATACCAAATAAACGGTCTGATTGAGTTGGCTAATTTTTATAACTTCAGCCAAAGCAGCAACTGTAGAATTAATGGGCAGAAATCACCACTACTTGTCATTGTTTAATTTCGGATGAGGACTAAGCCCCAGCACCTGTTCACTTCCCTTCCCCTCATGGGATAGGAGCAAGAATTGAAAGACTAAAAGTGAGTAAACAACACATTGGGTTGAGATACAGACAGTTTAATAAATAAAACAAAAGCCACAGACACAAGCAAAGCAAAACAATGAATTTGTTCACCACTTCTTATGGTTCAGCCATCTCAGGAAAGCAGGCCTCTAGCACAAGTAGCAGTTAATTGGGAAGACAAAACTCATCACTCTGAACATTGCCTGTTCCTTTTCCTGCTCACACGATGATGAGCATGATGCCATATGATACAGGATATTGCTGTCCCACCTGTCCCAGCTGTGTCCCCTCCCAACTCCTTGTGCATCCCCAGCTTACTCGCTGTAGGGGCTGTGTGAAGAGAAGAAAGGTCCTTGACTCTCTGTAAGCACTGCTCAGCAGTAACAAAAACATCCCTCTGTTATTAACACAGCTTCCAGCACAAATCCAAAACACAGTCCCATACCAGTCACTGTGAAAAAAAATTAACTCTATCATAGCCAAAAGCAGCACACCATTTTAGTTTGAGATCCTGGATGTAGAAAAATGTCTGGACTCTTTACCTTTCCTTTTCACTGTAATTTCCAGTCACTTTAAGGCTCCAAGTCCACTATTTTGCCAAGTCAAGAAGGAAGACGAATCTTGCTTTCATTAATAGTGCTTCCAACATCATACTTGCTGAAGAGAATATCCATGTATCAAACAGCTTTAATGCATGATGCATTTAGTCCAGTGCTAGTCTTTGAGCAGAAGGGAGTTATGGAATGCTTTCCCTATGATGTACTTATCCCTCTGTAAACCTCAATTCGCAAAAGAAATCTTGAAATGTGGAATGCTCTTAGTGGACTTTATTTGAGATAAACTTTTCAGGATTGGTCCTCTAGCTTATGGGAGAATACAGCCTGCAGGGTCTGGGAGAATACAGCCTGCAGGGTCAGAGAGAGACAATTAAGTAACTTGATGAAAAATGGTGGGGAAGAGAGGTGGCTAGGTGGCTTCCTGAAAAGGATGACTCTGACAGTTTAACAGAAAAACAAAACCCCACTGCTTCCCTGCTCTTTACTAGGTTATGGTTCAGCTGCTTTGGCCTTAGCATCAGTCTACATGGAGCTCCCTGTCAGTTGCCACGTCACATCTCATTCACTTCTGCATTGTGTCATTGCTCTCATGGAGAGAGCAGGCAACTCGGAGAATTTCCTTTGCTGTTACCTGATATACCATTATTCACCTCTTATCGTTTTAGCAAAGTAGTTACACTGCTGTCAGAGGTAATGGAGAGCATGCCGCTAAGAAAATTGGCTGTAATTTATTTATCAATTGTTTCTGCATACCACAAAAAGAGACCATCTACTTTAGGGCTGGGTCTAAGGTATCTGAGAGCCCTTGAAGTTCATGGTTTTCCGGTATTCTAAGTTCTACTTATGGCTTTTCCTGTATATGACACACAACACCACCCCTGTGGTCTTCAAGGCTGATTTCTTCTTTGCTTTCTTTAGTCACAAATCATTCTGAGGCGTCCCTTAAGTGCATTTGTATTGTTAAGTGCACCAGCCTGATTTGGTGTTAATTCAATTTGAGTGCCCTTAATATCTTGCGGGAGTGAGGCAATGCATGAGAGCTGTACCTTGTAAAAACAGGTTCCAGGTCTGCCTGAGAGCAAAGCACCTTTCCCACAGCAATTTACCAAAGTTGCTGATAAAATTTTCATAAGGAAACCTTTTTAGTCTGACCCTATTGTGTTGTTCTACCATTAAGAGTTGGGGAGCTGAGACTGTCTTCTGGTGACAGTTTATCACTATCTCCATTATTTTAGCATATAGACAGCCTACTGATGGGTCACAGCCTGCATCCTGTCCTCTTACAGTGTGGAAATGGCTTTATGAGCTGGAGCCCAGAGGCCCAAGTATGCCAGCTGCACCATTCGTATGTCAATACAACTGAAGTGAACTCTAAATAAACCAGTCACCCCTAACCTTCAAATGATGGGAGATGGGACATTTTAGTGCATTTAGAGCCAAGCCAAAAGGAGAAAAAGCAAAAATAGGAATAGTTAGCCCTAAGGAATGTGCGGAAGAAACAGTATCACATTTTCATTGAAGAAATTACTAACAATCAAGATGTTAAGCCAGTTTTAAAGATGAAAAGCCAGTTTTAAAGTAATTGGGGAAAGCAAAGGCTATGTATATCCTGCATGAGGACTAATTCTGCTCTCAAATAATTTATTGTAAATGCTAAAGAACTTAAATCCAGCATTAACTGAAAAAGTTTGTCTTATAAAGGTGAGCTCCTGTCCAGTACCAAGAAAAGTGTCCATCTACCTGGCTAATTGCCTCTCTACACGGCTTTTCCCCCACATACTCTGGAGAGCAGGAAGCTGCAGCAAGGGAGTCTGAATGAAGGGTCCAGCTGCTGCAAATGTGATACTTCAGAGCCTGTATGCTCTCTCATGCTGTATAAGCACATTTTTTTCAGCTGTTATAGAAAGCATAACCAAAGTTATACCTAGTATTTTGAAGAAAAACTGAGAAGAACAAGAAAATTATTAAACAAAGAAGAAGATGAAAGAGAGGCAGGGTCGGAGAAATGGTAGAATGAGAGGGAGAAGGAAAAAGGAGAAGGAATGAGGAAGAAGAAGAAAGAAATATAACCACAAAGTTATGAAAGTTGAAGAAAGGAAAAAGAGAAAAAAATTAAAAGAAAGGAAAAGAACAGAAATGGAAAAGGAAGGAAAGAAATAAGGAAGGAAATGGGGAATGAGGGAGGGAGGGAGGGAGGGAGGGAGGGAGGGCGGAAGGAAGGAAGGAAGGAAGGAAGGAAGGAAGGAAGGAAGGAAGGAAGGAAGGAAGGAAGGAAATTACCTCAGAGTTTTACACTGAATTTAACAGAGGCTGAAATGAAAGTTTGGGAGTTTAGCCAGTGTGGCACAGCTGTTCAACACAGGTACTAAATGTTGAGGCTAGATGGCGTGATTATAAGGAGCATCTTCTGTAACCTAACATACAATGATAAATCTGTTTCACTCTAAATTGCCTTTGGGAATCTTGTCCTTCTTACCTGCATGACTTACTCATACTCGCTGGTGGGCAAAAACTTTGATCCTGTGTCCCATGGAAGTCAATGGGAGCACTGCCTTTGACATCAATGAGTGCTGGTTCACACCTCAGGTGAAAAACAATAGCTTTGCTTCTAGTCGGACCAAATGGATGAATAAATCAGAGCCTTGTGTTTGTGGCATCAGGACTGCTTGTGTGTGTTTCTTGCAGAGGAATTTTACAGTCCAAGTATGTGTGACCAAGGCAATCTGATTAATTATTGGATAATGCTTGAGGCAAGAACAGAGTTACAGATTCCAGCTACTTAACTGTGTTACAGAGGAATTTCTGATACCTTTGAGTATCAACCTCTTGATCTTCAGGGGTATTCAAAGAAGAGAGAGATAAGGCAATTCTTTCTATGTGTTATTAAGAGAAAGAGACATAAAATACTTATGCATACTCTAGCATTCAGGATTATGCTATAATGCTGTGTTCTACTTCCAATTACTTTTGAAGAACTATGGAAGTTTTCGGCAAAAAGAACTGGCTGCATTTAGCTTTGAGTTCTTGCCCTTCAACAAATCGCAGCACTTGAACTGCACCACTGTGTTAGGTGTTTGCAAACCACCCTGTCACATATAATCGAGGCCGAAGTGGCAAAGGGCAGAGTAAACATCATGATAGGCCCTGTGTGTCTGTGTCCTGTTCTGCTGCGTCTCCCTGCACCACTGAGCTCAGTAGCAAACCTGGTACTGCAGGATGCCATGAAAGTGCCGGGCCACCTGAGGAAAGTGCCTGCAAGCCTGATCCAGCCTCAGCTTTCTTTGTTCTATGATTTATGCTGGCCCTTCAAGCTACCCAGTCTCCTCACAGCTTTTCCTGATTTCTGCATAATGCCTTGTAACAAATTTTTGAGAGTGGAGTGAATATAGTTTGACATATCTTTCCTATTCAAAACACTGGGAAAATGCGATGAACATGGAGAGTTAGTGATTTCAGAGGGGAGCCCTCGAAGATGTTCTGGATGACCTCCTGTGAGACATGTTTCTTTTAACTGCAGCAATCAGATATGGCTAGGGAAAGAAAGTCATGAAGGTAAAGTGGCAGGTCCTGTGGCACAGCACGGTGGGGCCAAAACCATGTGGTCCTTTAAGATACATAGGTAAATTCCACAACAGCAGCTGTAGCAACTCACTGTGAATGGGTTAGGAGGTCCTTTCTGATGGATCAGCAGTAGATCAAAAACGAATAGAGGAAAGAGTTTTGCTGTCTTGCTCTCACACTGTAAAGTAATTTTAGGGACACAGGTGGTTATAGTTATTGCAATAGGTCCCATGATTTTTAAGAATTAATGCATGAATGTTATTTGCAGTGAATTTTAGGAGTGGAAAGTCTGTTGGCAGGATTTGTGCTAGCCTTCAAATAAGAGAGAGGGAAGAGTGTGTGAGAGATGGGACACTGCACCGTTCTCTGGAGTCTTCCAGCATTGCTTTGCTTCCATCTAAGGATAAATAAATGCCTCTGTGTATGGTGTTTTTAGAGAAAGCTCCAGTTCAATCAGGCAAATAGTCTTTGACTTCATAATCTAGTGAGAAATGGAAATGCTTTTCTCTTTCCCTTCCTCTTCATTAGTTTATGTACATCAGCTCCCATCATGTTTACCCATGAAGAAGTGGTTTCAGTAGGACTGCTATCTTTGTAGCTTTTTTTATAAACACTTCAAGCCCCATTGTATAACCTAGATGGAAGCAAATAAGCATTCAAATGAAACAGAAAACCTCAGGAGATCTTGCTGCCAGGACATAAGTTGTGTAGTCAGGAGAAAATATCCAAAATAAGAAGCTATGGGCCATGCCTCATGTTAACGGAGACACAGGTGTCTCCCCTGACTATTTTGAAAAAAGGCGTCAGCCAGCCCTCTCCACATGGCTTCAAGTGGGAATGCATCTTATTGCTCAAGATGCTAAAAAAATTGAGTGATTTACACTCTTCTAAACCTACTATGCACTTCCACTGTTAATCATACATACTCCACAACAATGGCATTCTCTTTGTGCACCACGTTGGAAGTATCTGCGTATCATATATTCAAATTAAATTGTGTGCTTGAGGGAGCCCGTAATCCCCAGCATACTTCTGTGGCAATGTAGTTTGTTGGCTCTGCACACTACCTGTGAACAATCTATTGTGTATGGGATGGCAAGCCTGAATCCCTGCCTGGGATTATCTGAAAACTCTGGAACTTGCCAGCAGGAAAATTTACAGCTAAACAATTATATTGTTGAAACTCTGACAAATCCACCCCAGTTTATGACTTTGAAAATAGGACTGGGTGTATGCAACTGAATATATTATACACTGTAACACAGCCTCCTGGGGGCTGCATTATAGAGTCTGTTTACTTTGACTGACACATTCAATTTTTCTTTTCTTCCAGATATTATTGCTGCAAATGATATCTCTGCTCAATATGGATTTTCTCCTCAAAAAGCTGGTTAGGTATTTGGATAAACATCTTCTGAACAAGTTCTTTTATTATTATGTTTATGATTTTTGGAAGCAATCCAGCAATAGTGCATCACCCACCCAACAGAATATAAAAAGCAGTAAGCAGACCTGCATTATATTGGTTTATCAGAACCACATAGAGGAGGGATTTCCGGAACTTCTCTCCAATGGAAAGTAGTTTAAAAAATTCCAAAGCTTCCAAAAGAGGAGCAAATATTCTTTATTTCTACCCATCACTTTTCCATAAACAGGATTTTACCTCCCCCAAAATTAAACTGCTGACTTCTTGCTAAGGGTGAAATAAATTTCATTCAAGCACAGAATAACATTCATTTTACTTAAGCAGGCAGAGATGTTATTGCAAAGTAAAACTGCTCAGAAAAAGGAAAATTTGTTCTTAAAGTCAATCACAGTTTTTCCAGATAGAATCAACACTGGGTCGTGCAGAGTGGCAGCACTTTTTTCTTCATGTTGTATTGGTGCCAGAAATTGTAAATTCACTACAATTTTCCAGTTTCTTCAGAAATTTCAACATGTCTGATGCTGAATGCCAGAAGATATAGCAGTGACTGGTGACTATATTATGCTCAGTACATTAACCTGAAGAGCGGTGCTTTTTTTTTCCTTGTTTTTCCAGAGAAAAAGTAGAAGAGCAAAATTTCTTTATGAGATTGTTCTCTGACTGACAAATAAATCATCCTTCTTTTCACTCAGGAAGGACCAAAGAGCACCTTTTAGATAAAGAGATGGCTGAGAGATGGCATTTTTATCAATGTGGGCTTGAGTTGTAAAACACAAAGTATACCTTTAAAGTATAATTTTATGAACAGAAAAAGTATATTTTGGTCTGGTGCATGAATCTTTTATCTACCTTACTCCTGCCATTTGTATTTCCTGCCATTTGGGAATATCCCAAATGGTCTCTGCTTCTCTTTGTTGTTTTAGAATTCCTTTTGTAAGGCAGCCAATGCTAACATTTCTTTCTGAGTGCGAAAGTTGCTTATGGTTTTGATGTATATGCACTGTACAGTCCTTGCCAAGTACTTGGGGTGGACAATGTGCTTTTCCAGTTCATTAAGAAGAAAATTTGACCTTGTTCACCTTGAGGAGAGATAATTTCTGTGTTGAGCTCTTGCAGGACATGAGAAATGTAGAAAAGCTGCAGAAGCAGAGGGCCAATGAACTCCAACAATAAACTTATTTCTCTAGTGCCTTTACAACTACCAGTAATGACCCTTGCTGTGCAGCACACGGGGAAAAGAGTGCTGCACTGTGGTGTGGGCTCCACCTAGACACTGAAAAACCTGCTGTGGTCTTTTCAGAGGATACTCAGAATGGATCTCAGGGATGCCTCAGTGCCACCTGCTTCCTATGCACTGGTGCAGCTTGTGCTCCGTTATGGAAAGTAGGGAAGACTTGGGCTCATTTATTTATTCCCTTATCACTGTAGCTCGCATTGTGCAGCCTCTCTCTGTCTGAAAAGCAGCAGCATGGTCTCATCTGAGACAATGTAGCCACAGGGCTGAGGACACTGCTCCCTAGACTAAGGGATGTTCCCAGTCATGCATTATTATGCCTCCATGGACTTTTTCCCATCATTTGGGGATCCCAAGAAATTAACTTAGAGCAACACTGGAACAAATGCAGAGCATATAAAATCTCGTATTTCTTTATTTCACTGAATTTAAGCTGTTTATTTATGTCTTGCAGTGTAAATGGGACTAGAGGTATAGGCAATAGCTAGCATCTTGTAAATAAAAATGTATTGTAACTGTGTTATGCAGTCACCCCGTATTCACCTTTACTAGAGGTCATCAAAATGTGGAAGGGGAGAACAAGGGGCAAGTCACTCAATGATTTTTTCTTGCTGTGTCTTCAACTTATTTACTGCAGCATGATAATTTTCAAGCCTTCCTATGCATCCACATGCTGTCCCTACCCTTGACCAGTTTGTGCTAAATCTGGCTGACACTTTCATGAGGACTGAAAAGAAAAAGATACAAAGTACTTCCTGTGGCAGAAATGGCTTCCATTTTTGGCTTAAAGATTGAGCAAATTAAGGCACAGGCTTTTCAGCAAAGAACAATTTCACCTACGAATGTTTTACTGTCTCAGCAAGTACTCTGAACTCCAACACTACAAGAAGCACAGATAATTTACTTCATTCTGGAAAGAAGGGTAAAGTTGTAGAGGAGCTGAGTAAACTTGTCTGCTTGAGAGAAGCATGCAGTCAGCAAACTGACCCTGATAATAATTTTCATTTTGGGAGAAAGTGGGGGTACACAGCTGAAAAAGAAAACAAGTACTCCCAGTTATTCTGAATTTGCAACCACCTCAGATTCTCTATCCTGTTTCCTTTTTCCAACTTCAGTCAGTAGAAGGATGGAAGATGAAAGTAGAAACTGTATGCAATTATAATTTTTTGGTGCCTCCACCTTCTAGAACTCACAGAAGCTCAAGCTTCATGACTGAATGGAATTGAAAGGGGCCCAGGTTTTATATTTTGTGCTTGTAACTAATGGGAACAGCTAGCAGCAGACACTGACAGTGTAGTGGTCTGCTGAGAGTGTGTATGAATAGTGTCTTACTTGTGATGGAGTCCTAAGCAAGAGGCCATGGAAGATCTACTAAGACCTAGACAGCATTTAAAACCTGCCACTCACACCAGAAAGCTACTGCTCACTTTGAGATCCCTTGTCAGGTCCTTAAATCAAACTCTTCAGACTCAGGAATGAAGTAAATAAATTATAAGCTGTATTGATTGTGTCTGCTGTGTGAACATTCTTTAGCATTGACTAAACTATTCAAACCATTGTCCCAACAAGGATCAGGCTCCCTGTAAAACCTGAAATGGCTGCTCAAGAGGGAGCAGAAATGTTTTCTTACGTTGATCCAAGATTCTGTCAGGGAGGGGTTTGATCTCTACAGCTTTACAACATCCATATGGTCAGAAATGAATTAGTTGGCTCCTTTGACTGGGATATATGACCAGAGTCAGACTGGACAGAAGCCACCGTGATACAGCCTTTATTTTTTCATTTTTCTTTTTTCTTTCCCTCCCCCCCGCCCAAGTATTATAGAATTTCTCAAGATTTTTGTAGCCATGGTTCCAGTTTGTCCCTTACTTGGTCTCTTGGTCTGTTATCCCATCTGAATGACCCAGTAGACTTCAACTAAATCACTGGTGTAAATGCATCTCAGACTTCTCTTCCAGCTAATGGAGATAGTGCTGGTGATTGCTGGTTAGAGGTTATTTTGGGGGAAGGGATTGTTTTTGCTTCTGCTTTGAAACAAGGAGGTGTGGTAAATCACAAGCATCTTTCTTGGGATGGAGATAATAGATCACTCTTCCCAGGTGAAATCTTTTATTTATGCCTTGGGATTCCATTTCATTGAGGAAAGGTATGTTCTTTCGACTTCAGCCAGACTGCACTTTAGCAAGTGATTCAAATCAAGCTGACACTTATTAGTAAGCATGCTGAACACTTTGCTCCCAGGCACTTCACTGTGCTGCCACCATTCTTCATTCTTCACAGATGTTTGTTCTCCTTAGCTTTCATCTGGAAGCAAAATCACTGCTTGCTCCTCATGTCAGTGGGAACTCAACTGCAAAGAGCAGCTTGATTTTAGAGACAATGGATCACTCCCACCGGTTTAAAAAAAAAAAAAAAAAGGAAGATGAAGTATGAAGTAATACTTTGACAGATCAGATACAATACACTCCCAAATCAGATTGAGCTCATTCTTCTAGCGTGAAAGTGACCAAGAAATTTTCTATTATCATTTATTTTGTGTTGAGTCTAGTCATCACACTCAGTGTTAGACAGAACCTCTTTAGTAACAGTACCAGTAGCATCATACAGATAGCAAATTTTTTAATTTCAAAGCAACAACTTTTATTGCAAACTTGTGTTTATTGGGAAAAAAACCCCGAAACAACAACAAAACAACCAACCCCAAATCTTGAACAGCAAAAAATTTATGTAGACTTAAGTTCTCGATGCTTTTCTTTCTCCAGTAATACTCTTAAATTAATCCTTACACACACCATACTTGAGTGTGCAGTGCATGCACTTGTTTACCACCCTGAGAAAGCATGGTTCAGAGGCAAGGGCCTATGACAAAGTCCTACTGCCAGGGAAGAAATGGTAGCTCACTTACATAACCTCTTGGCTAAATGTAGGTTGATTTGTGTCTAGAAAGAGGTGTAACACTTCACCAGACCACAGATAAGTGTGATGTACTTCTGACAGAATTAAAAAGAGGCAGCAGTAAACTTCAGAAGATACTGGATCATCTGCCCAGGCTGGCATTTCTGGTTGTACAAGGCACCGTTGTATGCAGGCTACATGTCACAAGAAATGGGTGGTTACTGTCAGGTCTGATAACCTGCATGTGCCCAAGTGACCCTGTGAGATGTGTGGGAACTCCAAGCCTTTCTGCCAAAGGCAGCAGTGTGCACTCATCCAAGCTGATATGGCAGGGACATTTTGCACTGACCATTTCTTACTGCTTGCTTTCTAACCCAGAAGTTTTGGCAGAAAAATGAGGGCTACCTATTACAATGACCTGACTATTTTCTAAATTCCTTACTTCATGGCCATCACTGGGCCCCACACTAAGTAGAGGAGGCGTCTTGTTTCTTTAATGAGATCTTTGGCATCACTGTTGAAAATGGAATGCATATAGTAAGGAAACAATCATCAGCAGCATGAGTCAGTGTGTGTTGGAGTTTGAATACTCAAGTCATATTTATACACAAAAGAGTGCAAAAATGCATGATCTGCAAAGGTGACCCTGCCATTTAAGCAGTTGTGCATGGCTAATAAACAATGGAGGAAAAAAAAATGCCCTTTCAAAAAATATGTTCTTTCAATTTCTTTTAATTTACCATTGTAATAATAATGAAAAGGAAACCAAACCTGCAAAGGCAAGGATAGTGTTTCCTCCTTTCCTTAAACATTTTACAGTATTGCAACACATCTAACATCTGTATCATATGCCAAATACTTTAGAACATGATTATATATACAAAATTTGTATAAAACTGTAGCTACTAAACCTTTCAAAATAAACTTCCTATCAAGGCACAAAACAGTAAGGTTATGTTGCAACAGAGAAAGAGAAGGTTCCTGTGGGATGGTGCCTATCACAAACTCTTTTCCCAGAAAAGTCACAGGTGAGCTAGCTGGCTGCACATGCCGAGATGAGAACCATGGGTTCATGAGAATCTTGTTAGGAAGCTGAACAATAGGGAGTGCTTTGTGGAGATAGTTGCAAAATGAAGTGAGGATCTGCTAGGAAAGGAGGAAAGTGACTGACCAGTTTTCCTAGACTTCTGTAGTGTGCTTCTTCATACAGCCCTAGGAGTCAAGAACATTTTGGAATGACAGATGATTTCCTGCATGGGCTAATATAAGTAAGAATGAATGTATTGAAAAAAGTAAAAGGATCCAGGTTTGAGGTTTTGCAGTAAATTGCCCTTCTACTTACTTGGAAGAAACTGGTTTTTTTACATCATAGCATGATGATCTTGAGTGGTCCTCCACCACTTTGCAAATTCAGTTACAACACATAGACTCATTTACCCATGGCTCTTTATTCTAATCTTCTTTGCTATCTTCAGACTGATAATATTCACTTGAAATCAGTGAAGATACAACACCAGAACAGACTGCATCCAAAGCAGCGGAAAATACTATGAGTAGGAATCTATCAGCTACAAAAGAAAGTGCAGGTTGCTGTGATTAAACTACTAAAATGTCTGTTTCTTTGAATTTTGACATTTGTGGATTTGTTCATATGTTACCATGAATAGCAATGACTGTCTATATGATTGTGTTGATAGCAGTATTACTTGAGCAGGGATTTTTACTGCCAAATATAAATATAGCATGCATTCATTTTTTTTTAATTATGTGTAACATTCAGTAAAGTGATACGTTATTAAGAAAGATCATTGATTGTTCCCAGGATATGGCAGCAAAATATATAGTATGTACTAAAATTGCAACTAGTTTTAGAACAGGGTAGTGTGGAATAATGTAAGACAAAAAAAAAGGAGCCAAAGTTAACAATAAATCTATGAATAGAAAAAGGAGTGAAGATGATGCCTTTTTTATCTGACAATAAAGTTCTAGCTTGACTAGAATCAGAATTAGAAATACAAGCAGATTTTATGAGTTATTACTTGGTTTTGGTAAGATAAGAACATGTTAGTAGCCTGCAAGACATTCTTAACATTTTCATGACTTGATGAGAAAACAGATCACTAAGACTTCAGACCTAAAAAAATTAAGTGCCAGCTCCAAGGAAAAGTCCTTGCTTCTCAACTGATCACATGGTCTTGGACCTATCATATTAAGTATTTGAGATGCTGCCAAAATAATAGAAATTATCTGGCTGCTCCAAAACCACTTATCTTAATATCTCTCTCTCCTTCATGTCATGTTAAGGTCCTGATTCTGTAACCCAAGTTTCAACAGGAGGTTGCACCCATGCAGCAGCTTGTGTGACCACTATCTTCAATTTGATGGGATGAAGAATTTTTTATGGTGAGATAGCAATTAAGTCATAAATAATCTCAAAGTATTTCATAACTCTTCCTAAATATCTTTGATGGTTCTAAAATGTTTTTAAAATACTCCAAATAATTTCCTAGCAAATCAACACTGAAAACCCTCAAAAAACCCTGTCTATATTAATAAACATTTAATGGAAATAAAAAGAAACATTATCTTGCTTTCCCATTTTCACTTGCACTTTTATTTCATGTAACATGTTGAATGAGTTTTTTGCATAAAATATGGCAGATTGTGGTTTAAACAGCATATTTCATTGATCAGATTTTTTCTGTTCTTGAGCTAACAGGATCCTTGCCACAGCTTACAGCATTTCCTTACACAGGCAATGAATATTTGGAAATGTACCTTTTGCTCTTTAACATGACCAAGCAGCTGGGAGCAAGGTATTAAAGCAGTTCCATGTGATCAGCAGGTTGTCTGCAGAGCGTGTGGATAACACCTGCCAACATGCACTGAAAAAAAAATGCACTGCAAAACGCAGCAGAAGGCCATGACACAGGTTGCAAAGTAGCCCACAATGCAAGAACACAAGCCAAATCTTTTAAGATTTTGTAAGGAATGTAGAAAGTAAATTGTCTATTTAACTTTTCCGTTAGAAAAAAAATGTTTGGTATATTTTTTTTCAATGGAGATGAAGAATGACACAGTGATGAAACAGAATTTTACATGGTGGGAGGCAGTGCTTTATTGGTAACTTCTTTTTTGGTCACTGCTGTTATTTGTTCTTGCTGATTTTGTTTCTTTTTCTCAGATATGAAAGCCTGAAGCAATCCTTTCCAAACTCACAGACTATGCCGTGATCCTGGGAGTCCCTGGTAAGCTTTCTGGAGAGGGGAGCCAGCTGGCCCTGCCTCGCTTATCTGCATTCCTGGTGTTGGCCAGGTGCACGGTGCCATGGGGCACAGCCAGGCTGCAAGATACCTTAAAGGCCCCCAGGAAAAATGGGGGACCCCATGGCCTATGCCAGGGGATGAGGGGCATCTGCACCCTTGGGAAGGAGTGGAGGGAAGGAGTGGAGGGAAGGAGTGAGGCTTAAGGAAGGTTTCAGGGCTATGAACAGGGCTGGAGAAAATGATCAATTGTAGGCTTTGTTCCTTTAAGATAATATTTTGTGTGGGTTTGTGGAAGAGGAATTCAACTTCCACTCTGTAAAACATCCGAGCATGCAACCTTACATTCAGTACTGTCCAGCATCTGGGCCAGTGCTGTGTATCACTGAGACTGAGAGCATAATGAACTCCATCAAAGCATCAGACGGCACAGGGATAATTACAAGATCCATTATTATTAGGCAAGAAAAACAAATGTGTCTTATAAACCCTAAAGCTCTAGAGCAAAACCCACTCACTAATTGAGCAGGGGGCTAGGTGCAAGCTTCTCTTGGGGTCAGTTTATTCTAGGTTAGTCCATTACACAGTTATTACACCTTGCTCTGAAGCACAAGTATTCAGTGAGGTTAGTGAAGGATGGTGGCAGACATCTCTCTATCATAATCCATGTTCTCACTTCATGCACCCACACTGAACCACTCTATGGGCTCCTATGGTTGCTTTAATGAATTCTGGTCTCACACTGAAAAAAATATCTTTCCTCTCTATAATGCTAATTGGTTTATTCCTCCCCTCTCTCTCATCTCCTTCATAAGAAATGCCTTATCCCTGGAAATCATTCATGCATTTGTGTGAAGCAAATATTTTGCCATCGTAATTGATTGGGTTGAATGAAATAGTAGTTGCTTTGTGACAAATTAGCAGGGGGACAGTATTTCTGTGTTTCTCTTAAAACCTACTGTGCTGTGCACTCACAATGGCATTCCTTGAGAGTGTTGGAAATCTTTTTTATGTGAAGGAATGAGCAGATATGGTCTGTAAATTCATCACTCTCTCTCACTTTGTGAGGCTTGAACTGAAGGAGATAATCTTAATTTAGAGGTGAATCCTTATTTAAAAGACTGTCAGTGGAGTCTGAGGGGTGACAAAGGAACCTTTTAAAAAATACTGGCAAAAAACTGACTTGGTCTTTCAGTTCAGCCTCCATCTCATTTGGAAGGAAATCCTTCCTGTGTTCTTGACAAGTCCTCCTCTTTGTACTCCCCATAATCCCTTGCCACCCCAGAGGGCTGATATTTCTTTTGTTCTTCACATGTAAGAAACTATGTTTTGTGTGAGTAGGGGGCAGTAAAAGGAACAGGATATCCCTGACAAGGAGAGAGGGGTAGGCTCTCACAATACAGAGGGGTGTTGTGGTGCTTGTGGGTCCCAGGAAGGGAGATTTCAGGGGCCTGCCTGTGTACTGTGGCACTCTGGTAAGTAAGCAGCAGAAATACTGGACATATGGAAGCCCTGGCTGCCCCCAGTGCCAAGTTATCTGACTCTTCACACCTTACTGGCTTCACTGACAGGTTCCTGACTTCCTGGGTTGTGCAATGGCCAGTGTCAACTGTAGAACGGCATGCTACCTTCTCAGCTCTGTGTCAGCAGGTCACAACAGTCTTGCAAAGGATACCCTACTCACTTTTGAAAAGGCAATTATCTCTATCAAGGAGCTCTTGATCAACATGAAGGGTGCAGAGACAGTCGTGCAAGGTTCAACTTGTTCCCTTTCCATTGAAAACCCTCGTTGCAACCAACCTGGAAGCTGTAACTCCTTCCCTTCTTAAACTGACATCTTCATCCAAGAACATGTCCCACCATTCTTCCTTTCTCTGGAATCTGGCTCATAGTTGCCTTCCTCCTTGGATGGTCTTTCCTGTACAGCCACAAATCTGCAACAGTTCCCTCCTCACTGTGTATGTGACAAAACACAACAAAAGTGGTTTGCTTTTGTGGATCTGGTAAAACAACAAGGCAAGAGGGACCATTGGACATCATTAGCTTTCCAGAGAACATTGGGTAGAGAGAATAGATATATGTAAAACCAAGATGAAAATTCACTATATTAGCATCCAGCACACATATCCTTTCTGTGTTTGAGTGCATACATACAGCACTGTGGTCACAGAAAGTCTCTTGGCAATGCTAATCCCCAAAAAGTGACTCACAGTTCATGGCACCCCGGGATTGTCTGCTCAAAAAAATAAGACAAGAGAGAACATGCACTTACAGTTTGGGCCTTCTTAAGGTCATCTGAATTTAGGTGTGATTATCTTACATGCAGATTAATTGCAGATAAACTGTAGCCTTGAGCATACTATGGGGAACTTCAACTTTTGCCAAATCTTGACAACGGCAAGCACTTGAGAAACAAAGGATACCTCAGCAACACTAGACTGTGCTCACACAAATTGTGCTAATGAAAAGAGAGAAATGCTAAGCCACAAACACAGGCTCTGGGCCTGTGAATTTATTTTAAAAAAATTGAGTAAAGAGAGAGACTGCTATATCCACTTCCTTAAGGCTGTAAAAAATTAATTTCACCCTGTGCGTAGCAAAAGAGGTGGGAAAGATACCACCTTCCACCCAGTGTGGAAGCTGCTGTGGGACTCTGATGTCCACCAACCCTGCCTGCTTATCTCCACATCTGTTGTCCGTGTGAGTTCAGTCCATCAGATGTTTGAAATACTGGGAAAATCACGGGCTGGGATAGCCACAGTCATCTGATGAGCAGACTGCTGCACTCCTCCTGTCTGATTTCCACTGCCAGGAGTTTGGTGTGGCTAAGTCTCTCATCTCAAGTACTCTTTACTTTTCCTGGAGACATATTCTAAGCTGACTTCAGTGTTATTTTTCTCCTTTATGAAATCTGTCAACCTTGCCAAGACACTCTTGAGCGAGGATGCCAGGAACATGAACTCCTAAACCTGGATTGCATTCCCACCCAGAACAGTTGTTAACATCTTTGCCAGGGCTAAGTGCATGAGTAAGTTTTCTTATCTTAGCACCTCACTGATCTCCAGCTCACTGGTGCCCATGAGCTTGCAATAAAACTGGCCTGGATGACTTTTCAAAAATATGTGAAACTGCTGCCACTAACTGCATGAAAAAGAGAGTGTAGGAGTTTCACCTGATCCTGTTGCCCCTTCATAAACATCCCTTAGACAACAGACAGCTTGAGCAAGCTGTGATGATAATATGTTTCTAGGCAAAATATATAGGCTTCCAGAGCTAGTTGTTATGAGTGTTCATGGATTTCTAGAGCCCTGATAGCCAGGTTTTTATGCAGAGAACACGTATGCTGTGAAATGAAAGCTGAGGATAAAAATGACAATTCACAAGCTGTTCCCTTGCAGCAGCTGTAAACTCTACATAAAGCCAAATAAAGGGAGAAAGACTAGTGTTTAACAGAGGACAGATAGGAGACTTGGCTTTCATCAGTGTCTTTGACTTGCAGCCTCCAGATACGCATTTGAAGAGAGCATGTCCTACTCTTGAAATAAACAAGGGACATTGGCTACAGCCTGAAGGACTAGACGTTAGCCCAGCATTTCTAGTGCCACAGGATAAGAAAATTAATGTAAAGTACAATCGTCCTCTTACAATTTCACATTGTTCTATATGGAGGAAAAGTTACCCTGTTACATTTTTACAGGCACTACTACAGGATATTGCAATGCTACATTTATTTCTAGTGTTCACATATGCTGTGAACTGAGAACAGGCTCCAGTTCTTTGGGGGATTTTATTGTTTGATGACATCTTCATTGTTGTTATTACTCATTACAAACAGAATCCTGGGAGTGAGGTCATTCAATGGCAAACTCATCACAAGTATTTCCCAAAAAGTGTGCCTGGAGAAATCTTTTGGATGCAACCAGTTTTTATGAACAAGTTATAAATAAAAGAAGCTGATGTTGTTAGTGATTTGCAAAACCTAAGACATAATCCTTTCTCTGCTTTCTTTTGCATGTTCCACCCCTAAAATAGTCTCACACAAACATCCCAAAACTCTATGAATTTAATTTAAAAATGGTAAACTATTTGTTCAGAAGAAGATTTCATCCTGAAAAATCAAACCCCGGTTTGAAAATAACTCCTGATTTACCTTTCTGTAGGACTTAGAAAATTAAAGAGAATTTGGAGATACCTCAGTCTGAAATTAAATAGTGACCAGTGGACACAAATGCTAGCATTTGCAACATCTGTTCTAGACCTAGAATTTGTGACTTCCAAACTAGCCCCTAACTCGCACCAGTGACCCATATAGGCAAAAGGAACCTAGTGTAAAACTTGAACCCTGATTATGTGGAGTTATTTTTCTTGAGGTCTATTGGCTATACATATTTCCGAGTGGAGTCTTCTTATGATACTTGCAGTCTATCAGGTTAAACATTTGGCCTCTTGTCTTCTAGGCCTTTGGCCTTTCTAACTTTGGCGTAGACTTGCCTAAACACAAAGAATATTTAACAATTCGTTTCTGTAAAGAAGGGTAGAAGTTGATATAGCTTTGAATATCTATGCTGTTTCCAGCAAAGTTTAATAACTTCTCTTTTCTGTTAATAAGAAGCTCAAATATATTTTCCTTGATTGTCCAGGAAAGTGTAAATAGGAGAGTGTTTTGTATCAAACTTTGCAGTGTCCCTTTACACATTTACTCATTATACTAACTCCTGTTCTGCATGAGCTATGTTACTCAAAGTTCAGCTTTTCTGATTAAAATAATATTTTAATTTCACACAACTATAGGACTACTTTTGATTGCAAAAAATGCAGCCATGTCATTAAATCGTGTTATAATTGGAATAGGGGACAGAAATTCTGCTTTGACACTTTAGTTTGATATTCAGGGTTTTTATTTTATTTTGCTGCATACTATGCTTGGCCTTGTTAAAGTTTTGGTTTTTGTTGTTTTGTTTTGCTTTTTTTTTGGTTGTTTTTTTTGTTTGTTTGTTTGTTGTTTTGTTTTGTTTTTCTTTTTGTTTGTATGAGCAGGAGTACCCCAAAAGCAATGTCTCTTTTCCACAACCCAGCCAAAAATTAAAACAAAGAGAGATAATGAATCAGGGTAGGATTTGTGGCAGATGGGTTGTCTTTATTATTTTATTCTTTCTCACCTGCTTTTTTTCATTGGTGAAGCAGTAAATCATAGAGACCTATGCAGAATCATCTGAAAACTTTGGTCTTCAAACTCAGTGAAGAAAATCTCCCGCTTTAAGCATTGTGTCTTCCCAGGGATGTTGTCTGGAGCTGTCTTCTGGCTTGAGAATAGAAAATGGCATTGTTTTACAACTGAGTCACAAGCTGAAAGTTAACTCTGATCTTCTAGGAACTCAAGAGCTAGGCCAGTCTTTACTAACATAAACATTTAACTCCAGGCCACTGTAGTTAGTTTATAATTTCTCAACATCTGCATTTTAGTTTTTAGATATAGTGAGCAACCCAATCTGTGATTACTTTGCACAGGACTGTATGCATATTTCAGGATCTGCTTGGACATTAACAGAGATTTTGGCCCTTACTTGAGGACAAGAGCACAAAAACCCAATAACTGTTCATGGGTACTGTGAAACCCTCTGCAATTTTAATGAGGAAATTAGTCTTTTTTAGAAAGAACTTGCTTAATATATTTTCTAACTGAAATATCAGTTTACATCTTGTAAAATAAAGAGAAAATAAAATTTCAGCTTCAGAATGCTCATGTTAGGAAATTTTATGAGGTTACTTTACTTGGCCATATTTTGCCTTTAACTTCTTTCTGCAGATAGATTTTCTGCACTGTCAGTTTTAACTTGTCTCTTTGGTCTTGTTTTTGTCACTTTCCTACAAACCAAACCTTGTGCTGCTACCAGGCTCCACTCACTCTTCTTTCTCAAGAAAGATCTTTTTTGTGTTACAGAAAAGCTCCATTTCCATTACTCTACCCCTCAAATCTGCATCCAACATTTTTACAGACTCTTCTTGTCTTATTGTATGTTTTCTTCCAGAAAACTTTTGGAAAGATGTTGGGGACAGAAATTTTTTTTTCTTTGACATCTGCCTCATTCTTCCATCTATGAGTGCAGAAAATACTCTCATCGTTTAAGTGTTCTGGATGAAGCTATGTCTGAATAAGTTTCCCCATCTGCTTTGACTGCTTTTTACATATAGCACAACACAACAGTTGTAAGTTACTAAAGATACATTTTAATGAGCATTCTTTACATTGGGAAACTCTTTGCTTTACAGTGATTGGTAATATTGAAAAACTGGCTTCTAAGTTTCTGGAAGCCAGACCAGGTTCTGAAATGGTAACCTACATGTTGGTCTTTGTTACTCAATTTAATTTGTATAGAAGCATCTAAATAAGGAGCTTTCTGACTTTGGGTTAACTTTGCTGTAGACAGTAAAACCATAGCTGAGTCCCTGTCAGGTCTGAACTGCCTTTTGGAAAGATCCAATTCTGTTCAGCAGTTTAAGATCTATCTCCTGGCTTTTCTGAATTCTCTGAAAGTTAAACAATTGATACTAGGGTCCAGATCCCTTGCTTTGGACGTCAGTACTGTTCAGTGACCAAGACCTGTGAAGAAGCAACTAGAAAATAAAGTAGAGAAGAATTTCTGGCACTGACCTGCCATTCTTTTCCAACCAACATTTAATGAGTTTGTTGAAAGAAGGCTAGCTTGTGAGTTATCGTGACTGCCACGTAAGCCCTAAAAAAAGAATTGTCACACAATCAAAAATTATTGTATTTTTTACATTTAAATAAATATGTCATTCCACAGAACCTGCAGTTAACACCAAATACTGTGTCAGCAAGGCAAAATTCACTTGCATTGCTTCATGTCTTTGACAGTATCACTGGAATCCTGCTTGGACAGATACACAGCAATGAACTCATCCAATGGCAAACATAACACACATTTATGCCAGGAGAATTTTTGCTGGTGAAGGAATTAGAAAACTAGTACTGCAATGCAAGTAAATAGGACAGACCACTTTTATGAAAAAACCCAAGATGCTTAATCTACCTGTTGGTAACCTTTCAAAAAAGCAAGCCTGAGTCTTTTGCTTAAGTGGCATGGTATTAATCCAGAGCCCTATTTACTCTGCTCTCTAGCATGCATCTTCTGGGTTAAGCTCCAGAAATATCTTATACTCTGAAAATTAGAAACACAAATTCTAGAGACTGAATGTATGTAGGCAATTCTCAGTGATTCCCCGTGTTTTAGTGTTAAAACTGAATCTGAAAAGCCATGTTGTTTCACCGATCATGATGTTGACTTTTACTCATTTTAAAATGGATGTTTTTAGTACAAGCAGAAAAGTATCTTAGCCACCTACTGTTAAAGAAGTATTTCCTTCTTATGGCCTTCACTTTCCTTTTTAAACCTCTTGCACAACTTTGCTGTCTGCTATTAATAGTTGCCAAGTTACGTCATAAGGGAGGCTGTATTTCAGTGTTAGATAAAATGATCCTTTAACACCAATATCTCAAGGAACCGCTCAAAGGACTAGGAAATACATCAGTTGCTTGGGCAAGGTAGTCTTCAGAACAGATTGAACCACTGGAAATGCTGTAAAGTGATACTTCTGAGATAGCAGAAGGTTACCCACTGCCTCAGTCTTTCAAGGTACTTTTTTTGTCAAACAAGAAATGAGAATTTTTTGCAAACATCTCTTAAATACTTGATATGTTTCAGACTGCTCTGAATACAGGTTTCACTGTATTTTGTTAATCCTTTTCTGGTATTTACATATAGGCTTCAGCTGTTCCAGCACTTATTGGATGCTAGTCTATGCTCGTGTGTGGAGTTTCCTGAGTTCAATTTAGTTCAGCATAATGTTCCACCATTGCAAACTCTCTCAGGGCAGGGTGGTTTGCAAAACTGAGGAATGTTTTCAACCTCTGCACTGCTGAGCATCTGTGAGGATTCAGTGGAAGTCTGAAATTTGGCAATGCTCACAAGTCTGAAAATCCTGAGAGAATATATATCATTCTTTGACTTGAAATTCAAATCAAGTCGGAAAGTATTTGGTTTACCTTGGTGGACCTGCATGTGACAAATCCCAGTAGCACCGAAGAAGGTTCATGGTGCTTTTCATCCACTTCTCTGCTTAGATGACTTCTGGTATTGCATAGTATAGAATAGCTCATGTCATCTGCAACTGCTCTTTGAGACCACTGTTAACCCAGAACTGCTGGAGTCTGGCATTCTCTGCTGCTGTTTTCAAATTTATTCAAAATCTCTAAGCAAATTCCAACCGAAGGATGTGAAGGTCTGTTCATATTAGACATAGAAGACGGTTTAAATTTGCTTACAAATAAGTCAGAATTCAAACTTTACAGATGAACATCACTTTAGTGTTCAGCCTGAAAAAAAACCAGACTGTTTTTGAAATGTTATTGCCAATAGATCTTTGTTCCACTTTCTAAAAACAATATTATTTCTTTACATCAGGCCCAAGACTTTTTGCATACAATAGAGCATTCAATCCTTTCACCAGCCTAAATTGTTGCTGCAAGCAGTGGTGTTTGGCAAACAACTTGTCGCCCAGAGAAGTCTTTATGGTAAAGGTGATGCATTATCAATTTATTACACAGTATCCACCAGTTGAGGTGCTTTTGTCTGAGAAGTTTCAAGAGTAGAGTTCAGCCCTTTAGTGTTTACCAAAGCTCCCCAACAGAAGCAAGTTAGGTAAAAAAGCAGTGAAGCTTCACTTGCATTGCAGTTTCACTGCTGCCTCTGTGAATAATAAACTTATTAATGGCTATTAAAGGCCAGCTATTTACAGCTCAGGATAGAATGAGGGTTGATGACAGTCAAGACGTGCCCTGTTATGTGAAAACTTTTATTCTGTATGGTAAATCACAAGTTAAATTATCTCTTTTCCAAGTCAGTTTTGTTTCTTTTTTCCTTAGTAGAAGTCATGTTTCTGGTTCTGGGTTACATGTGTTTTACCACATCTTGCAATTCACAGTCTCAGTTAGGATGGAAGCTTCTGTTGCATAGAAAGCTAGAAACTAGCTAGAAACTTTTAAAGAGAGAAAGAGAAAAGGAGTCTTTCTTTCTGTATACAGACTATGCTAGGAATACTTGGAGTGGTAAATTTGATTATTATTTTCAGCAAATATGTTCTTAGGAAATTAGTTGCATTCTTTTGGTGTGAGCTTTTTATGTGTGAAGCTGGTTTTTCTTCACCCCTTCTTTGAAACAGGAATGGCTTCCAGACCTTTCACTAGAAGGCAGTCCACATTTACTGTTGTTCCTGCAGCACTGAATGCTCCACTGGACCTTTCTGCTGCATGTTTGAGTAACCATACTGCATAAAACACCTATTGCTACCTCCTGTATTAGTAGCATTAGACAGAGAATACCTTTTTTTCTTAGTAGTGGCAGGCTAGGTCTGTAATAAAACTGGACTACATCACACACTCCTGGCACTGTACTACACATTCCTTATGCTTCCTAGAAATTAAATCACGCCTAAATATCTGAAGTATGAGAAAGAAATTCTGTGTTTTATAAAACGTCATGCACTAGTCAATGTTGTTTTATTTTAAAAAATTTTTCCCCCTAGTTGATAATATTGCCTAAATCTAACTAATCCAAGGAAATCCCTGTGGAGTACAGACATCTTCTCTGTACCCTTTTTTTTACTATGCAAATACATGAAAAAGATATTGTTTTCTGCAAGACTACATCTCAAGTGACAAAAAAGAGGACAGATAGAAGGAGCTACTGTTATGATAACAACTTGTAAAAAAACTTGAGGAACAGCCATTGAGGGATTTGCCTGTCCTGTGTCCAAGAAACCAGCGTTTTACTGGCTACCCTACATGTAGGGTATTATGTTTCTGCTTTCTCTTAGACCCCTCTCAAGTCTAAGAGAAACTCATATCAGTTTTGTAGTAATGACAGTGTGTCATTGCTGCACCTAGAAGAATTAATTGGACACTGCGTCAATATGGTTTCCAGAGAACACAGAACAGACAAGCTCCCTGTCAGAGTGATTTTGCAACCAAGAACCGTGCTGAACCTGAGGGATAATAGTATTTTCTGGTGTTATCTGGAGTTCATTCTTGTGCCACTCAGAGATCACTGAAACCCTCAATCTTCATTGCATTCAAAGATGCCTCCAAAGACTGCTTTATTACAAAATTCACAGAGGAGTGCAACAAGATTTGCATACAGGTGAGTATATAAATCCTGGTGCAGTATATTTTCCTTTTCTTGCACTGCAAAGTTTTAAAGAATCTTGTGTTAAGAAAAAGCAACAGTCTGACAAAACCAGAAAATGTGTTCCTTTGCTTTTCTGAAGAACAGGTATAGACCAAGAAGTATCAGCTTTCTTTGACTGTGTCCACCCCCATCTGGCAGCAAGAATTTCTGGAAAGCAGAAGATAACACAGCCTGTATGTTCAGACCTTGAATGTTCATTCCAGGAGTTCATTGTGCAGCCCTTGTCATACTGTTCTCTCACCCTTTATTAAAAATAGAAAAGGAAATAGGCTAACAGTAATTTTCAGGGTTCTATGTTTTTGAAAAATGCATGGAATTTCTGCAGCAGTGAAAATTAAAACTTTGTAAAAAATTTGAATACATAAATTTAAAATGCTTGTCTAATTGCAGCCTTCAAAGAAATAGGTCTTTATGAATAGCAAGAAATTCTCAAGACAAATTTGTGAAGACTAACATTTTGGCTGACACTTCTGATTCAGCTCTTTTTCTTCTCAACTTGACCTCAGAACAAAAATCTATTTTGCATACTTCATTAGAGGGGGGGAAAAAAAAGGAAAAGGAAGAACTTTAGTTTTTCACATGTAAGATCAAATTTGAGCTAAGAACCACAGGGTCAGCCCTGCACTATCCCACTGACACCTCCACAAATCCCAGGGTTGTGAACTCGATCCCTGTAGGGGTCTTTCACTTAAGAGTTGGACTTGATGGTCCTTGAGGATTCCTTCTATATCAGAATATTCTGTGATTCTGTGATTCACTGCTGCTTCATCTGTCTCTGAAGGTATATAAGGCATATTGTCATAAAGGACTTACAGCATCATTATTTTGTTTTCTCTAGTCTTGTTTTCTGTTATTGCTCAGAAAGCCATCCCTATTCTTTTCTGAAGGCCAGCAAAATCAGTTATCTTGGTCAAAGATGTACACAGTTGTCTCTCAGTGTAGCCTGGTCTGAAAAGGAGTCTGGTTAATTAACATTGATTACAATCCACCATCTGCAAGTAAAAATTGATTGCTAAGGTTCCTAATATGAATGCCTCCCTGTCTTGATTTCAATATCTCTGTGAATTTGCAATGACAGAAACGGGGACAAAGACTGAATCCACTTCTTTAAGGTCCCAGTTATTTGCAAGCTCCCTTGAGAAAAACATTGGTGATTCTTCTGGTCCTACTTTATCACCCCATGGGAAGGTCATTTGTTAGCACAACATCTAATTGCTGGAAATTGTCAGTGAGCACATTTGGACCCTGTTCAATGCTCCATTTTTTATTGAGAGAGGAGCAATGGTATTGATTTTGGATAGTCAGTGAGAATACCAGGGATATTAGTAAGGAGCTCAGAGAACACAACACATAAACTTTTATGACACGATGTCAAACTGGATTGCACAGGCATAAATGAAAAGGACAACATCTTCTGTAATTACTGCAAACATATAGCATATATCTATTAGAAAAAGGGTACATTTCAATGAAAAAGAGACCTTGCAAAAAGTGACATCTTAGAAAATTTGTCTGACCAAAAGGGAAAAGGGATAAGATTTTTATGTGTACCTTTTGAAATGACAGTGCACAGTGCAGGAGCTGTACTTCTTTTGCTGCTGGAGTGATTGAAATCTACCGTGTTAGACTGGTGACCCATTTCTACCATCCTTTAAGTTTGGATATGTAAAATTCCATGCAATCCCAGTTATATTTAAATGAATGTCTGTAAAATACAGCACAACCACTGCCTAATTCTGCTGAGTGAGCTTTCTCCTGGGTCTCCACATCAAAAGCAACTTCATCTACATAAGGATGATACTACATACCCCCAAAATAGAGCCAGCAACCACTTACACTACTGTAGTGTAGAGTTATCACTGTGCTGAAATTTTAAATAAACAGCACTTTATCCAGCTAAACCAAGACCTTTAGTGATCTTCAAGCACTTAATTCATAATCACAGGCGAGCTGTTGATGTTAGCCCATGGCTGAACATGTTATTTATGTATGTTATGAACATGTATGTTAGCCCATGGCTTCTGAGTCACAACTTTTCTGTAAAGTGGTTGCATAACAGTAGAAAATAATTTGTGCAAATCAATGTTAGAGACATTAATTCAGAAATTTTGTAACCTTGTGCCTGCTGTCAACCTTGACTTCTCTCTCTCTCTTCATGGTGCATTATGAAAGTCAGCATGAGCACTTTGCGCTTTAGGAATAACACCCATGGAATGCTGATAGCCTAAACTGAAGAAAACCTAGTATTCTATGAGCACAAACTCATTTTTCACATGTGCCCAGAGATGTTGTTGAGTCTGCATCCTTGGAGATACGGCCTGGACAACCAGCTCTAGATGTCCTTGCTAGAGCAAGTTAGTTGATGACCTCCAGAGGCCCCTTCCAACCTCAGTCACTTTGTCAGTTGCAATTCTCTGAGGCAATACAAGAGCACAAATATCTTTGAAGCTATTGTGTAAATATTTTTCTACATATGAGTTTATTTATTTATTTGGATTTTTAGAGCCCTGAATTCACTGAGTGAAAATTTTAAAGGTATCCATGACTACTGGATTCAGTTTTTGTAGTCTTCAGGCGATAGGAAAGGTACAGGAGTTCCCAGAGGAACTGCCCCATTGATTGACGAGACCTTCCCCCATCTTTGAAATACAGCTTTAAACTCAGAACAACAGCAGATGAATGGCAACAAATAAATGATGTCAACAATTTGTGTGGAGGCCAAAGAAAGTATGAGGGGCCCCCCAAAAACTTCATCTCTGAATATGCTGCAATGCAGCTGTGAGTAATAAGTTCATTTTCTTTTCAGGCGTTGTACACTACATCTGAAATAGTTTCTTAACTTAGCACAGAGTTTCTTGACCATCTATTATTTTCCTTGGGGATCAGGAATCTTTCAAGCATTGCAGTGAAGAGTTTGATATGAGCAGATCGTGCATGAGGGAGACGGGTGGTGGTCTGCTGGCCTGATCTCACAAGTTGCAGAGCCTGGGGGAAGTCACTATCTAGACATATTAATATAATTTTATTGCTGGCCCTATCATTTATTTTGACTCATCTGAACAGTGGCCAATTTTGTACTATTTTAAGCATGTGTGCAGAGAAGTCATGCAAATACTTAAGTTTTCTGTGTGTGTGTGTGATTAGAAATATCTCATTGGGAATTTGGAACTAGATAAAAACCTCTCTTTTTCTTCTACAATCTGCATTCATTTAGAGGTGAATACAGACAGCAGAAGGGTGTCCCTATGTGAAGGGCTTTTTTGTAAAAAATATATTGCATTGAAAGTATATTTTATTTCATGATCATGAAATCAGATTGATATTCTAAGCAATAGCATTTATTTACCTGTATATTTGAATTTTTCATTAAATTCTTAACACATCTTGAAAATTACTACCTAACTGAAATAACCTAAGAAGCTACCTAAGTATGGTTTGAATGAAATAATTCTATGAAATAAAATCAAAAGTAATCAGCACTATGAAGCTCAAAGAAAAGATAATACTTCTTTTGATTCTGAGTTGTGCTGCTGCTTATAGTGGTATCATCCTTTCCCAGCATAGTGCACTGGTGGACTCATCAGACTCATCAGCTAACAGTTTTAGAATACAAGATTTTTATTTCCTAACACCTGTTTGTTTTCCTAAATTGAAGGCACTTCTTCCTCCTTCTGCCACTCATCTCCGGAGAAGGCAAGTGTAGCTTACAACCGAAACGCAATTGGAATGTTTATTTAGGGCAAATGTTCACTACTTAGGAGATTGTGGTTCCTCTGATCCCCTCCATTTTTTTTTCTGTGGCAAAATCCACCTTTTAGTCCATTTGGTAGCTCAGAAGTCTACTGTGACATATTGTGGTATTTTGTTGATGACAGGTGGAATGGATGTTTTAAGGGCCATTCATGGCAAACTTTGTCTTTTTTGGATGCAGAGGGCAAAACTTGGTGAGTCAGAAGTTTTCTTCAAGACCTGAAACCTATTTTTCTTTCACCCTTTCTTGCAAGTACCCCTTATTTCCCAGGAAAGACCCTTGACTATGCACTGCTTGGAGGAAATTAAAGGGCTTTGCATACATACAGTCTCCTAAATGACTGTGATGTAGGGACTGCAGGATGCAAATTCTTTGGAGCAAAAGATCTCTTTTCACTTGTGATGTGCCCAGCCTATAGCATGCCTGTGAATGAAGTGAATAATACTGGTAAGAAGGATGCAGTCAGATATGACTTATATTGCTCTAGGGATTGGAGA